>NC_081795.1:12138964-12502714 GCF_963082965.1 Carassius carassius | reverse complement strand
CAGTAAGAAATTACTCGTCTTTCAGTTTTTATATCGACTATGCATTCCGTTAGTTGTTCAAATTGGTATGTTCCACAGGGCCACAAAGAAATATAGAGCTGAGTATCATCAGCATAACAGTGAAAGCTAACACCGTGTTTCCCGATGATATCTCTCAAGGGTAACATTTAAAGTGTGAAGAGTAACAGCCCTAGTACTGAGCCTTGAGGTACTCCATACTGCACTTGTGGTCGATATGATACCTCTTCATTCACTGCTACGAATTGATGGCGGTCATATAAGTACTTTTTAAACCACGCTAATGCACTTCCATTAATGCCAATAAAGTGTTCTAGTCTATGTAAAAGAATGTTGTGGTCAATAGTATCAAACACAGCACTTAGATCCAATAGCACTAATAGAGAGATACAACCACGATCAGATGATAAGAGCAGGTCATTTCTAACTGTAAGGAGAGCAGTCTCAGTGTCTGCTGTTTTCAAACTCTAGAGCACATCACTATCAAAGGCCTGTATTGTTTGGTATTCCTCACGCTGAATGGTGTAATTTGTAATTACTGTTAATTAAAGTGATGGGGATTTACACCAGAATTGCTGCCTTAAGGCGGACTGTAACTCCCAGAATTAACACACTGGAAAAGAAGAATGAGCATGTGAAGGCTGCTTGTTTTATGTTGATGTTGTTAAAAAAGGCTAGTAGAAAATTTAATGGTTTGCGGTGTTGTAACACTGTGGAGGAAGCTGCAGTGAAACAGAGTATTTCTGACTCATAGAGGTCACTCTTTATATAAATATATTTACTGAGTTCACATTTCTGGTAAATCATCCTGCAGTTGGCTTACAGGTCCGAAATCTGGGCCACATTAAATTTTTTTTTAGGTTTGTTTAGGTTTTACATTACAACTCGAATTCCGGAAAAGTTGGGACGTTTTTTAAATTTTAATAAAATGAAAACTAAAAGACTTTCAAATCACATGAGCCAATATTTTATTCACAATAGAACATAGATAACGTAGTAAATGTTTAAACTGAGAAATTTTACACTTTTATCCACTTAATTAGCTCATTTAAAATTTAATGCCTGCTATAGGTCTCAAAAAAGTTGGAACGGGGGCAACAAATGGCTAAAAAAGCAAGCAGTTTTGAAAAGATTCAGCTGGGAGAACATCTAGTGATTAATTAAGTTAATTGATATCAGGTCTGTAACATGATTAGCTATAAAAGCTTTGTCTTAGAGAAGCAGAGTCTCTCAGAAGTAAAGATGGGCAGAGGCTCTCCAATCTGTGAAAGACTGCGTAAAAAAATTGTGGAAAACTTTAAAAACAATGTTCCTCAACGTCAAATTGCAAAGGCTTTGCAAATCTCATCATTTACAGTGCATAACATCATCAAAAGATTCAGAGAAACTGGAGAAATCTCTGTGCGTAAGGGACAAGGCCGGAGACCTTTATTGGATGCCCGTGGTCTTCGGGCTCTCAGGCGACACTGCATCACTCATCGGCATGATTGTGTCAATGACATTACTAAATGGGCCCAGGAATACTTTCAGAAACCACTGTCGGTAAACACAATCCGCCGTGCCATCAGCAGATGCCAACTAGAGCTCTATCATGCAAAAAGGAAGCCATATGTGAACATGGTCCAGAAGCGCCGTCGTGTCCTGTGGGCCAAGGCTCATTTAAAATGGACTATTTCAAAGTGGAATAGCGTTTTATGGTCAGACGAGTCCAAATTTGACATTCTTGTTGGAAATCACGGACGCCGTGTCCTCCGGGCTAAAGAGGAGGGAGACCTTCCAGCATGTTATCAGCGTTCAGTTCAAAAGCCAGCATCTCTGATGGTATGGGGGTGCATAAGTGCATACGGTATGGGCAGCTTGCATGTTTTGGAAGGCTCTGTGAATGCTGAAAGGTATATAAAGGTTTTAGAGCAACATATGCTTCCCTCCAAACAACGTCTATTTCAGGGAAGGCCTTGTTTATTTCAGCAGTACAATGCAAAACCACATACTGCAGCTATAACAACAGCATGGCTTCGTCGTAGAAGAGTCCGGGTGCTAACCTGGCCTGCCTGCAGTCCAGATCTTTCACCTATAGAGAACATTTGGCGCATCATTAAACGAAAAATACGTCAAAGACGACCACGAACTCTTCAGCAGCTGGAAATCTATATAAGGCAAGAATGGGACCAAATTCCAACAGCAAAACTCCAGCAACTCATAGCCTCAATGCCCAGACGTCTTTAAACTGTTTTGAAAAGAAAAGGAGATGCTACACCATGGTAAACATGCCCCGTCCCAACTATTTTGAGACCTGTAGCAGAAATCAAAATTGAAATGAGCTCATTTTGTGCATAAAATTGTAAACTTTCTCAGTTTAAACATTTGCTATGTTATCTATGTTCTATTGTGAATAAAATATTGGCTCATGTGATTTGAAAGTCTTTTAGTTTTCATTTTATTAAAATTTAAAAAACGTCCCAACTTTTCCGGAATTCGGGTTGTAGATTAATTGATTCCATTAAAATGTCTGAATAGTACAGATTTCAGGCAACACACACAATCTAGAAAGAAGAATAAAAATAAATAAATTAGGATGTTTTCCAGATTTGAAAATTACGTTAGGTTAAAGACTTTTTAGGAAGTTTTCAGGATTTTAATTGATTGAATAAGAACATTAGTGATTTATCATGTGACTCTATGTACAGATTGACAGATGTTTTGTGCTTTCATTGAACCACAAGATCTTCTTTGGATCAGTTTAAAAACATGCTTGATCACATGATCATCAGGTTTTACATAAACTTGTGGAATTCATACAATTCAAGGGCTGCTGTCATGAATGCAAATGAGGAGCAAATAGTAAGACAGTCTGAAATTCATGTAAATCTTTAAGCCATTTTGTTATTCTAATAATATAATAATTTGTAAAAAATAAATAAATAAATAAATAATAATAAAAAAATACATTCTTCTGAACAGGTAAACTTTTACTGTAGACCTCACTGTAATTTTTTCTTAACAGTAAAATTTAATTTGGAAAGTATTTTAAAGTGATAGTTCACCAAAAAAAAAAAATAATAATAATAATAATTCTGACATTTCAGGGAAAACAAAAGAAGTTCTATGTTTTTTTTTTTTTGTTTTTTTGTTTTAAAGAATGAAATTAAGAAAGAAAATCTAATGGTATCTCAAATCTAATTGGATGTAACGTTGTTTTGGTCCCAGGATTGGAACAACATGGGGTTGAGTAAATTATGATAGAATTATAATTTGTGTGTGAACTATCCCTTTACCAATGAAAAAGTTACTCATGTCAGCATTAGCTTTATTGATATTATAAAATTACTTAATATTTAGTTCAGAAAGCAGTAGATTTAGCAGTTAAATAAATACAATTCTAAATAGTCTTTGGCTCTTCAAAGCAGTTACATTGTTCCCAAAAGATTTCAAAACACCACGTTGTATTGCCAATGACATTAACGTCCAAAACATCGCACTGGATATTTTTTTTTTGATGAGAGCACTTCAGACTTGGCATTAATGTAACATTACTTTCAATTACATCCTCCCAGAGAGAGCTCTAATAATGTCAGTCATAATGCTGAAGTACAATTAAATGCAACAAAAAAAAAAAAAGGCCTCAGATACTCTGTTAAGAGATGTTGTTTTTGTGAGTTGTGTTTATTAGTAACCACACAGCCTCTGTCTCACTGGAGAAAAGCATTAAAGGACCTTCCCCTCATTGAAGAAATTAATAAAGCTGTTTAAACTGACTTCATTACGGTTTGGAAGGCAAACCAAAAAAGAAAAGGGAGACAGAAAGAGAGACAGAGCAAACAAAAGAAAAAAGGAAAAAATGGAAACAATGTTTCACTTGATTATACATTTAGTCAGGAATTATAGTTTGGAAAAAGTCTAACTAGTGAAATGTTTACACGTTATGTGAAAACTAGAATAAAAAGAGACTTACTCATGTTTATGATCTCTGCTGAATAAAGTGCTTCATTCTTTTTTTTCTGAGGAAATCCATATCTCAAATCTTCAACCACATCGCATCTTTTTGGGGTGAATTATGTCTTATTCCTCTCATGGCGAAGCAAACAGTAAAATAAAAAAAATAAAAAACTTGAAGAACAGTCTCGTTGCGTTGTCTTCTGTTATGGGCGTATTCAAGCCGCGCGCTTCAGTTTGAATCTGAATAGCGCGTTCAGCGCGGGGGCGTGGTCACATTAGATATAATGAAGGAAGACGTGAAAAACGGACATCGCGTTGTTTTTATATGGATTACTTTATCACAGAATATTTGTTTTCGGCAGCACTTGTTTAGTTTAAAAGTAGACATGTCAAGCTTTCTATAGATATCTCTCTCAAGCCACACCAAATCTCTTAATAATGTGACTCTTCCGGGTCTGTTGTGAGTGCGTTCACGACGCTGTTAGCGTAGGATGCTGCTGATGTGTTTCTGGACGCTCAATAACAAAGATAACACGTCAGTAGCGTCATCGACAACAGTCACAGCTGTCGCGCTCACAACAGACCTGGAAGAGAAGACAATGCTGAATATGCTGAAATCTGCGGCCTTGGGTGACGGGATGGGGGACTTATGATATTAAACTTCGTAACCTATAATAAAAGATAATGAATTTCAAACCCTAACTAAACACATTTTATTCAAAGATCAACCGTCTGTCATTACTCTTAAGTCTGCCACAAGAAAGAACAACATTAAAATCATGACCTCAAATGTCAATGTAAAAAGAAAAAAAAACAATGACTGTTGTAACAGTGCGTAAATCAGACCTTTCTGTAACGCTAACGCTAATGAGCTTAAAGTTATTTTTTGTACACAGTGCCGCGAACTGTCAATCACTCCTGTACGCGTGCATCACTGTCCTCCTCACAGCTGCAGCAACTTGCACTCTCTTCATCAAGATTTAAAACAAAAAGGGAACAAAAAGGTCGTATTGTCTTTGTGCATATAGATTAATTAGATAAATGAATATCTAAATTCGTACCTAGCCGCCTACGGTATTCTTTTAGAACTTAGAAAAAAGATGCTGCAGCCAATGAGCAGCCGGCGGGGTCTGGTTGCAGGACGACTCAACCTCCGCAGACAGTTTTTAATGTTTTTCAGACAATAACTACTCAAGATTTTGCTTTAGTATAATTTTCGGGACAATTAGGGCCAGATTCGGGATTCGGGAAAACAATATCTAAATTCGTGCCTAGCCGCCTACGGTATTCTTTTAGAACTTAGAAAAAAGATGCTGCAGCCAGTGAGCAGCCGGCGGGGTCTGGTTGCAGCACGACTCAACCTCCGCAGACAGTTTTTAATGTTTATCAGACAATAACTTCTCAAGATTTTGCTTTAGTATAAATTTCGGGACAATTAGGGCCAGATTCGGGATTAGTGAAAACAGTTTAGATTTCTGGACTGTACCAAATTTTTTGGGATGTCTGGTCACCCTACCTGAAAGAGCTACTGCATTACTTCATTAGCTTGCATCTGACCTGCAGCAATATCATTCAGGCTTGGTGGGGTGTCAGCCAGCGAGTCATCGGATTCTGACGATGTGTTCTTTTAGTACTCAGAGTCTGAAGCCAGGAGAGCATATTTAATGTTGTTCACTGTATTTGAAGTTTTACCGAGCCGAGTGTGCGCGTTTCACACACCCTCTCCGGACACGTTGAGTTGTTACTGAAAGCGGTAAAGGTGACGCATGCGCTTTTCACTTGTAAAACTCAAGGGTGTATGGGTAATGTAGTCTCTGCTCTCGGTGGGATGAATTAGGAAGCTTGCATTGTGTAGGGCGCTCTGAAAAGCAGCAGCGCAGGCAGAGGATTAAACCTCTATTAAAACAGATGTCCAAATGAACGTACCGGTACGCTAAAAGCCCGTTCTGGGCACACGGAGAGGTGCTGGTACGCTCAAGAGCTATATTTGGAACCGGCCCACTTAAAGCACTGTATTTGGGTGAACTAACCCTTTAAGTATTAATTTAGGCATTAGTTCATGTTTATTCATGTACCCTTTTTGTAATTTTTTTCCCACGAATGTCATTGTCTGGCTTGCACAATGAAAGCATCAGGCCAAAGTGGCACCACACTGCCAGGAGAATGGGTGTGGTATGGTGTTCTGATATATGTTCCCAACTTGGGATGTGTGCTGCTGTTCCCACCTAGCTGCTTAATTATTTTAAGGGGATAGTTCTTTTTTTTTTTTTATTTATTTAACAGATATATTCTTGTAAATTTAAAAGTAATGCGTCACTTTACTAGTTACTTGAAAAAAGGTAATCTGATTACATAACTCGTGTTACTTGTAATGTATTACCCCCCAGCACTGTATATAGAAATATATATATATATATATATATATATATATATATATATAACCCAATAATATATATATTATTATATATATAATATATATATATATATGTAACCCAACCCGGTATCGGATGCATCCGTCTGCAACAGGAAGGGGCGATTGAAGTCGGGGGCCCTGAGCACGGGCTCGGAGGTGAGGGTGGCCTTCACGCGCTGGAATGCGCTCTCCGTTTCCGGGGTCCACGGGACCTTCTGTGGCTGCCCCTTCCTGGTCAGGTCTGTCAGGGGAGAGGCTAAGGAGGAGAAGTTAGGAATAAAACAGCGGTAGTAACCCGCCAACCCCAAGAAGGCCCGTACCTGCGTTTTGGTGGTGGGCTGCGGCCCACTTAGTAGCTGAGGTACTTGGCTTCGGTGAGGGCCAGGTGACACTTACGGAGTTCCGACAGAACCTTCTGCAGCCGCTCCAGGTGGTCCTCCCAAGTCTTGGAGTGTATGACAACATCATCTAGGTAGGCGGCTGCGTAGGCCTGGTGGGGCCGTAGGAGGATGTCCATAAGCCTCTGGAAGGTGGCGGGAGCCCCATGCAGGCCGAAGGGTAGGACCCGGTATTGCCAGTGGCCACTAGGGGTCGAGAACGCCGTCTTCGGCTTGGCCTGCTCCGTTAGGGGGACCTGCCAATAGCCTTTGGTGAGGTCAAGAGTCGAGATATACCGGGCCCTCCCTAGGCGATCCAGGAGTTCGTCCACCCGCGGCATTGGGTAACCGTCAAACTCCGAGACTTCATTCAGGCGGCGAAAGTCGTTGCAGAACCCGAAGGTGCCATCGGGCTTTGGGACCATCACAATGGTGCTGGACCAAGGGCTGCGTGATGGTTCAATGGTTCCTAACCTCAACATCTCCTGTAACTCCTCCTCAATGGCAGCAAGGGCTGCAAGCTGGGGCCTATTCCACCACCCAGCGCTTCAGAAGGTTCACGTGGTACAGTTGGTCCTCTTTGCGTCGTCCAGGCTGCCGTTGATGGGCCTGCTGGGCTTTGGCAAGGTGCTCCCGGACGATGGGCATGACCCTGTCAATCCTCTCCTGCATCTCCCAGACATGCTCGATGGTGGAGCAGTGGATGGCCGGCTGCTGTTCCCAGGCTTCTCGGGCAACATCAAGCAGGCCACGGGGCTGTCGGCCGAAAAGGAGCTCGAAAGGGGTGAACCCGGTGGACGCCTGGGGTACCTCCCGGATGCCGAAGAGGACATAGGGCAGCATCTTGTCCCAGTCACCCTTGTCCTCAGCAGCCACCCGCCGCAGCATCTGCTTCAGGGACTGGTTGAAGCGTTCAACCAGGCCATCCGTTTGCGGGTGGTATACGGTGGTGCGGAGCTGTTTTATTTGGAGGAGCTTGCAGAGGTCAGCCATCACCCGGGAGATGAAGGGGGTGCCCTGGTCAGTCAGTATCTGGGATGGTAGGCCGACCCGACTACTCAACAGGAAGAGCTCCTGGGCGATGGCTTTCGCGGTGGCTTTGCGGAGTGGGTTGGCCTCAGGGTAGCGGGTGGCGTAGTCCAGGATGCTGCTCTCGGGCAAAGGCCCCAGCCCCAGTTACCTGCTGGAAGAGGTCATAATAGAGGTTAGGATTATGATGTGATGACTCACCCTCTCTGGGGCTGTCCGAGGCCAGCAGCACGGGATGCCGTCGGGGCTTCGTGGTCGTCCGGTGTGGGGGGCGGTTCCCGGTGGGGCTGACAGGCTGGCTCGCGGAGGCCAGGCGCCAGGGGGCGCCGTGATGGTGACGCGCCGTGCCGGTACTTTTCGAGTATCTCTGTGGACACAGGTGATGGGTAGTCTGATTTTCGGTTCCGACCGTGGAGGAAGGACAGTTGGCCGGACAAGGGTGACGGCGCTGCCTGAATCAAGGAGGGCGAGGACCGGCCTGCCATTTATCTTCACTTCCGCCCGATAATTTAGATAATTTAGATAATTTAGGGTCATGCATATAATGAGTCAGAGTTTCAGTGACATTTACCCACTCGGAGCCAGACAGGGACATAAGCAACCGACAACCCCTCTCTGCCAACTTCTGCCATCCAACAGGACCATTTGGCTCCCTCCATCTTCATCTGTTTATCAGTATTAAATATGTATATGTTTTAATAAGAAATAAGCATCTCTGAAATAATACAAAGGAGGATCTTTCAAAAAACTACTTCAAAGTAGAATCAGGATGCTTCTGTCTGACCAAAATAAATGTTTTGCCTTTTCATTTAAGAAAATGCAGTATGTGACATTTCAAAATTACTTCTCCCATGTTCATGTTTATGCTTTGTTTTCTCCTGAAATAATAATCTCATATTTTGGCATAATATGCTATTTATGCTAACATTTGTTTTTTCAAGAACATCTGTCTTTTATTATTTATTTATTTTTACATTATCCAGACAATTGCACCACCAAGCCCCACAAAGGACAAAAAAAAGAGACAATTCACAATTCAGGCAATGAATAGATTCTCTTAATGGAGGAGATGTATTATCCACGTCTTTCATGTATTTTTGATTATCTTAATAGATCTGGACAAACAAAATGAGCAGTGTTCATTTAGATGCGATGTACTGCAGTTATATTGGTTTCTGTGCCCTTTGGATATAAGCTTACACAATTTACTGGATTGAGTACCAGTTTTTATAATACATTGTCTCATCCAATTATCATACATAAAATCATTTGTGGTGACAATTAAATAATGATTAAAATCTGATTTTTAAATTTAAAATTAGTTAGAAACCTAATTATGAGAGCTGACTCTGAATTTAAAGGAGATATGGATAATCTTATTTTGTACTGTGTCATTCATTTTTAATGTAAATTTTATTAAAGTCATAATGAATGCATGAGTGATGTGAAGCAATATATATAAAGAAAAGAAAAAAAAACTAATAGCTACATGCTGTGAAACCTTCAAATTGTCATATAATTATTACTAGCTGTTAGGCTAGAATTTTTGAAATACCTGGCAATACATTTTCCATTAAAACATTTCTGGGGGCTGTTGGCACAGGTTAAACTTGAAGCAAACATGTCTCATTCTCCTTGGCATGTAAACCCTGTCTATAGAGGCTCTTTGCTGGGGAGAGAAGCTGTGGGATATGGGGATACACTGCTAACCTGACAACATTTCGGTGCTTTAGCTTCAGGTCAGACTACAGATTCGCTCTTGTGATATGTTTTCATCTGCTGCAAGCTCAAGGAATACAATATAAAATGAAAAATCTGGGCTTTATATGACAACTCCACTTCAACACCTCAGTTTCTTAATGTTTTACATTTCCATTTTCTGACACAACATTTTATTTTCCTGGATTTGACAGGTTGGCTTTGATACTGTGGCAGTACTGTGGTGGATCAAATGAAAGTGCTTTTTTTATTTTGAAATGCAAAATTTGGGGTCAATTAGATACTTTTATTCAGCATGGGAATATTAAATGAATCAAAAGTGAATGATAAAGGCATTTATAATGTTTCAAAAGGATTCTATTTCAAAGAAATATTGTTCTTTTGAATTTTCTATTCATAAAAGAATCATATAAAAAGTATCGTGGTTTCCAAAAAATATTAAGTGGTAAAAAAAAATTCAAGATTGATAACAAATCCGCTTGTTAGGATGATTTCTGAAGAATCATGTGACTCTGAAACCTGAAGTAATGATTGCTGAAAAATCAGCTTTGCATCACAGGAATAAATTACATTTCAAAATATTTTGTAATTGAAAATATTACACAATATTACCATATTTTTTATTAAATAAATGCAGTCTTGAAAAGCATATAGAAGAGACTTATTAAAAAATAAAATAAAAATGTTAACATATTTTTAACATTTTAAAATCTCACCAACCTCTAATGATACTAAATGATTATATGATCATATTCATATACTAGGGTATTTACATGGTACTACAAAAATGCCATGGTACTACCATAGTATATGTCCAAAAATAATCAGTCAATCAATCAATCATTCATGCTTTTTGATTGTTTTTCTTGTACATTCACATTTCACATCTCTATTTCATACTTTTCTTGCCCGGCAACAGAAAACGTACTCGGTTACTAAACGTAACCTCGGTTCTCTCTAGAAGAGCGAACGAGTACTGCGTCTTAGCTAAGACGCTACGGGAAAAGTCTCTTTTCACGAAATACTGAAGCAAAAAATTATCCTTAATTTTGTATTTTTGTAAAGCGCATTTGCAGCAGTACACAGCCATAGGCGAGACGGCTTGTTCGCTCATTGGCTTGTTCTGCGGCAACTGCACAGCCTATCGAGCGCGGGCTGATGCAACATTAGACCAATAAGGGCGCTTCGCGCCCTTCTTGCCACTTCCCGCCGAAACGGGTGTGGCCCAACCTATAAAAGGAGCTCGAAAAAGGCTGACTCACCTGATTTATTTCATCGCTGAAGCGAACCAGAGTGAATCGTGCGCACGGCAGAGAACGCAGTACTCGTTCGCTCTTCTAGAGAGAACCGAGGTTACGTTTAGTAACCGAGTACGTTCTCTTACGAGAGCTCTCTCGTACTGCGTCTTAGCTAAGACGCTACAGGAACCCAATGTAAAACGCTGTGCGCGCAGGGATCACACACCAATAAACCTGAAGCAACGCCCAGGATTTACAGTGCACAGTCACCTGAGGGACTCACAGAGAGTCCAGGACAGAAAAGGGAAAAAGCCCTCCGTCCTATATCTAGCAGCATCCGTAGATGCGGCAATATGACATCACACAGCCGAGGCAAGGCCTGACCAATGTGGCAATGTGGGTCTTACGCAATACTGCCCATATAACAGTCGGCAGAGCATAGCGCTCGTGAACTCAGAATTCCCCTCTGGGCCCTGATTCGACTATACCGACAACAGCCTTGCTTGCAAGGCGGGGACCTCCAGGTTATAGAACCTGATAAATGTAGACGGCGAGGCCCAACCTGCCGCCATACATATATCCTGCAAGGAGATCCCAGTAGACGCCTCTTGTGGAGTGTGCTCTGACGCCCAACGGGCACTGAAGGCCCCTGGAAGCGTAAGCTAACGCTATGGCGTCAACTATCCATCTGGATATAGTCTGTCTCGAAACAGCCATTCCCTTGGAACGTCCACCGAACGAGACAAACAGCTGCTCCGTCTGCCGAAAGACAGCAGAGCGAGACACATAAGCTCTTAAAACCCTGACAGGGCAAAGAAGACTCGAGTCTCCATCCTCCCCTGACACCGGCAGGGCAGACAGGGCAATAACCTGAGCCCGAAACGGTGTGTTGAGGGATTTCGGCACATAACCGTGCCTAGGTTTGAGTATGACCCTTGAGTCATTGGGCCCAAACTCCAAGCACGACTGGCTCACCGAGAGCGCGTGCAAATCACCCACACGCTTCACAGAAGCGAGAGCCAACAAGAATACTGTCTTGAACGACAGATGCTGAAGGCTAACCGATTGGATAGGCTCAAAAGGGGGACCCTTCATGGCCTCCAAAACCGCCGCGAGGTCCCACATAGGGACTGACGGAGGTCTGGGAGGATTCAGCCTCCTAGCTCCTCTGAGGAACCGGATGACTAAATCGTTCCTTCCTATTGACTGACCGGACGCCGTTTCAGAAAACGCCGCGATGGCCGCCACATAAACTTTGAGCGTGGATGGGGCTCTGCCCTTATCCAACAGCTACTGTAGGAAGGTGAGGACCTCCGTCACCTCACAACTAAGGGGTGAATAACCTCGAGCTGTGCACCAGCTGGAGAACACCGACCACTTCGAGGCAGACAGACGTCGCGTCGACGGAGCTCTAGCCTGAGTGATGGTATTTAGCACTCCCACTGCGAGATCAGCGGGTAACCGTTGAGCGCCCACACATGGAGGGACCACAACTCCTGTTGAGGGTGCCAAATAGAGCCCCTGGCCTGCGAGAGGAGGTCCCTCCTCAACGGTACCGGCCACGGGGTGACATATGCTAACTGCATCAAATCTGGGAACCATGGTTGGTTCTTCCAAAGAGGTGCTACAAGCAGTATTGAACATCTCGTTTCTCTCACCCGTTCTATCACCTGCGGAAGGAGGGAGACGGGAGGGAACGCATAAAGCGGGCAGCACGGCCATCTCCGTGACAGCGTGCTTTAGTTCTTGGAAAAGAATGCGGGGCAGTGAGCGTTTTCGTGGGACGCAAAGAGGTCCACCTCCGCCATGCCAAATCTCTCCCACAACAGCCGGACTGTTTGCGGGTGTAGAGACCATTCGCCCGTAGGAACATTGCCTCTGGACAGCCTGTCTGGACCCAGATTCTGCAGTCCAGGCACATCCATTGCTCTCAGCGAGCGCACGTTGCGCTGAGCCCAAACCAGGAGGCGTTCCGTCAGCCTGCACAGCTTTCGGGACCCGAGACCGCCCTGGCGATTTATGTAGGACACCACGGACATGTTGTCCGCACGGACTACGACGTGGTGATCCTTGATATGGGGACAAAAGCGCGTCAGCGCGTTCTCCACTGCCAGTGTTTCCAGGCAGTTGATATGATGGAGCTTTTCCCATTCTGACCATAGGCCAAAGGACGGTCTGCCTTCGAGCAGCGCTCCCCATCCCGAAGTGGAGGCGTCCGTCGACACCATTTTCACACTCGGGGAAGTCCCCAGGCTTACACCTGATCGGTACCAGCCGTTCGCTGTCCAAGGTGCTAGAGCCGCAACACAGCTCTGATCGACCTTGAAATGCAGCCGGCCAGACGCCCACGCTCTGCGCGGCACCCGAGCCTTCAGCCAGAACTGCAGGGGGCGCATGCGGAGCAGGCCCAGCCGCAGAACCGGAGACGCTGAGGCCATGAGACCCAGCATCTTTTGACAGTGTTTGAGCGACACGGTCGCGCCACAGCGGAAAGAACTCGCTGCGCGCTGAATGCCCATCGAGAGTAGCCTCTCTTTATAATGCCTAGCACCCAATCCGAAACCCCTGGCAGCGCTGACCATGCATCTGCATGAATGGCTAAGGGCTGGATGCGAAGCGCGCTCTGTTGACCGGGCAACGGCGGCGCTCGGGTGTGCTGCGCATTTGAGGCGGGGAGCACGCTGATCACAGCGGGCAGATCGCTCCTCCTCGACCCCGTCCCGGCGCTTAACTGACTGGGGGAAGGCTGAGCAGGTCCCGTGGGACTCGATATGTCTGCGAGTAACAGTGGGCTGCATATGTGCACATTTACCACTTTCAACTCGCTGTCTGCCTGTGCAGAGCGTACGTGCACGGGCCTCGTTTTTACAGAAGCCACACGCCGTATGTGACATAGTGTATGTGGGCACTGGGGAGTGGGCACGTTTACTATGCGGTGCGCTCGACCGATCTGTGTCGATCTTATGTGCGCGAGCCCTGTGTGCAGGGCTGTGCTTACATGTGGAGATGGGCACTGAGGAGTGGGCATCGTCACTGCATTTATAGCACCATCGGCCGTGGCCGGACGAGCGTGCACAGGTTTTGTTTTTTACAGAAACCACATGACGCGTGTGACATAGTAATTGTGGGCACTGAGGGGTGGGCACGCTTACTATGCAGTGTGCGCGATCGACTTGAGTCGCTTTTATGGGCGCAGGCCCTGTGTGCAGGGCTGTGCTTACATGTGGAGATGGGCACTGAGGAGTGGGCATCGTCACTACATTTATAGCACCATCGGCCGTGGCCAGACGAACGTGCACGGGTTTCGTTTTTACAGAAACCACATGACGCGTGTGACATAGTGATTGTGGGCACTGAGGAGTGGGCACGTCTACTATGTAGTGCGCGTGATCGACTTGAGTCGCTTTTATGGGCGCGAGCCCTGTGTGAAGGGCTGTGTTTATATGTGGAGATGGGCACTGAGCAGTGGGCATCGTCACTACATTTATAGCACCATCGGCCGTGGCCGAGACACCAGAAATTACACCTTTTTCGGGAAATATCTGGGTAGCCGTGACGGTTTTCGTGTGCAGGCAAGCGGGCAACCGTACAGGCTTGCGCATTGCAAAAAATGCTGAAACAGTCACAATCTCTGGAACTGAAACAGCGGCGCGCTTAGGTGAGAGCCCGGCCACAGCGGAACTCGTACACCGGCGCTTCGATGAAGCAGCCATCGTGTGTAGTGCCGACGCAGCGTCATGCAGCATGCGTAGATGGCTTCCCTAGGATGGCTTCGGGGCTCCCGGCCTCACCGTAATCCTCTGCCGCGGTCCCCGCGGCGCGGGGCGACGGCCGGTAGAGCGAGAACGGGGGTCTCGAGCTGCGTTGCTGAAGCTGTTGTGATAACGGCTTTTGTGTGCAGGCAAGCGGGCAACTGTGCAGGCTTGCGCATTGCAGAAAACGCTGAGACAGTCATTCCAATTCCTGGAACTGAAACAGCGGCGCGCTTGGGTGAGAGCTCGGCCACAATGGAACTCGTACACCTGCGCTTCGATGATGCAGCCATCGTTAGTAGCGCCGACGCAGCGTCACACAGCAGGCTTTAGATGGCAACACCGCTTTTGCCGCCGTCCAGCAGAGGGCGGACAAAGGTGCGTCGCTATCGCCTGTTCCACCGGATTTTTTTAGCATCATCAGTGTGGAGAAAGCTAGTGAGACAGACGAACGAGTTCATGCTGAATATGGAGCGTTCCAAGCCTTCGCCACCTCTTCGTGAAGCTCAGGAAGAAATGAGGCGGGCTTTGAGAAGTACGCTCATCCGAAAGGGAAATACCATCCAGCCGGGAACGAGAGGGGGGGCGCTGGTGCAAACCACTCGCGGCCGAGACTCATCGCGGCCAACACGAGCATTCGCCCCGGCTCCTTCTCGATGTCAGCTCGTCTGCTGGGCTTCTGAGCAGAAGGCGCGAGATCCTCGGAGCTCGCCCAGCCCTCACTGCCCGAAGCTAGCAGAGAGCGCGTGTCCTCTTCCCCCGACGGGGCCCTGAGATCGACTTCACGACGCGCCGGCAAACAGCGGGCGCTGCCCACCCCACCAGGAAGCGATGCAGGGAAGGGGGGGCGGTGAAGCAGGGCGAACCGGCGAACTCAGTTGAGCTGAAGACGGTTCCGGAATCTGCTGGAAGCGATGCTTTTACGGCACCTCAGCGCAGCGGAGAATGCAGGCTCAGAGAAAAAGGCCAGGCGAGTCCTCAGAGTCACCATGGCAACAGTTCGCAGTGGGGGCATCCGCCGTCAGCGAGCGCGAGCACTGCATGATCTTCACCCAGGCAGGAGACACAGATGACGTACCGGTCTCCCTCGCTGAGTGGGGCTCTGACGAGCCGCAGGAAGGCATCTTAAAAAAGACGCGAGCTCTTTTACGAGTGTGTGTCGCAGGGCGAACACACACATAAAGAACAGCTTGGATATAACAGGATTGAAAGAATATAGGCGCTGGATAGCGCAGCAGGAACGGCAGTGGAAGGCGGCGATGCCAGCAGCTTCAGAATGGCTCGTCCTGCTGATGTGCTTTCTCAGACGGTGCTTGCTTCCTCAGTGATCCAGCGATGCGTGAGCTTCGCTGAAGAGATGAAAAATCAGGTGAGTCAGCCTTTTCGAGCTCCTATTATAGGTTGGGCCACACCCGTTTCGGCGGGAAGTGGCAAGAAGGGCGCGAAGCGCCCTTATTGGTCTGATGTTGCATCAGCCCGCGCTCGATAGGCTGTGCAGTTGTCGCAGAACAAGCCAATGAGCGAACGAGCCGTCTCGCCTATGGCTGTGTACTGCTGCAAATGCGCTTTACAAAAATACAAAATTAAGGATAATTTTTTGCTTCAGTATTTCGTGAAAAGAGACTTTTCCCGTAGCATCTTAGCTAAGACGCAGTACGAGAGAGCTCTCGTAAGAGAACATGTCATGTAGCCTTGGATTTTATTCACTAGGAGACTTGGCTCATATTGAATTAACACCTGAACAGTGTGTAGTACAATGCTTGCGTTTTACAACTCATATTTCCATACACAAACAACAGTGGCTGCTTTAAGTCACTGAATTGACCCTGCGGCTCTATAGACCTGTGTGATTGTTGCCTGGCCTGTGTTATAACTTTTCATCACATCACTAGACAGGTCCTGACGCTGTCAGACAGAATTTTTTTTTTTTTTAATCAAACCACAACTTGTCATCCTTTAGAGGCCAGGCAATGGATGCTCACTGCAATAGAGAAAGGGGCGGTCGAGATGAATAGGGATTTAAAGAGAGAAAGAGAGAGACATCCTCTCTTGGCAGTGCAATGATGCAGCTATCCTACTGTGGACGATGGTGTGCCCTGGGAAAAGGCAATCTCTCAGTGGGTGTCATTACCTGTCATTCAAGCTAACTGTGTCCAGTGGGAGCCCCCAGACAGGCTGGGCCTTAATTGCATAGGGGAGGGAGAGAGAGAGAGAGAGAGAGAGAGAGAGAGAGAGAGAGAGTGCAAGAATGCAAGACTGCTGGGGAGATGGCTTGATGGATATAGAGAGAAAGCAGGCCGACTTAAGCTATAGAGCTGACAAACAATCTCTCAGATTCAAAGGCAGCTGGAACAAATGCTACGTCTGGATCTGGCTGGCAGTAACGGAGATGTGGAATATTAGAGCTGCCTGATGGTCCTGAATGTGTTTCAATCATTAGCTGTGTGGAATACATTTTTGAACAAAACAATCACCTTGCCAGATGGAGCACAACAGAACACATGCACAGATATGGACCACTGGTTATGTGAAGGATGTTTTTTGATTTCAGCACAATTGATAGTGTGTGAAAACTCTTCAGTGTTTTTGAGGGTTGCCTTTTTATTCAGGAATGATTACCATAACCTTGATTTATGATGTTTGGTTGATATCAACAACATCATACCTCATGTTTTGAAGTCCTTTTCATCTTGTTCTGTACGTCTTGTATTTATAATGTTAGTCATGGGTTCTTGCACCAAAAACATTGTCATTTATTTTTAAACATCATTTGCTACCCTCTCTGTGACCCTTGGAAATTAAAATGTTTTTTTTATTTGGTTGCTGTACCTTTATAAGTGAAATATGCATTCATCTTTTTCATTAAAGTGACTTATTTTGACCATCATCAAAGTAACAGTGGCAAATACAAAAATACATGGACAGGAATAAAACAATGATCATTGAATCTGATTCATGCCAGGTCTCTGACAACATTTTTATTGATCTCAAGTAAGTACAGACTTTCTAAACTCGTGCTTAATTGTGTTATTATTAATAACCTATTATAGTTTTTATTAATATTTTGAATTAGGTTTATTTTTATATTTCCCTTTTTATTTTTTTATTTTATTTTTTAGATTATGCTATTTAGGTTTAATTTATATTATTTTTTATTATAAACTATTATTTTTTTTAAGCTAATATTTATATTTTGCATATAAATTCATGCATTTCATTAGACTCTTTTATCCTTATAATCTTATATATTTTTATTTATTTTTTATCAGGAATTAAACCCATGTTCTCTGGAGAGATGGCATTGCTAGCACCTACTGTTTGATCTACAGGATTTAGATATTAGAGATTAGGAATTATATAATCAGTAATGTGCCTTGCTTGTTAAATTTGTCTCCATCAATTGCATCATGCTGGATCAGTTCATTTACTTCATTCTTCTGACACTCTGACATTGAACTTTTTATGACACAGGCAGATTTTATATGAACTGCATTATCAGCAGCCCTGTAATGCGTAGATCTTTTCTTTGCATTCGTCAGGAAGGGCAAGGGTGAAAGTCTTACCATTCGACTGTTCTTCTCGCCGCTTCAATCTTATTGATCTTCCGCATTTAGACATCAATCTTAACCTGTGGTAAATTTTCCTCAATTATTCATGAGAACACCTCACAGCAAAGTCTAGCATGCAGCAGACCTCATGAAGCTTTAATATAACAGCTTGTGAGCGTGTATTTATACGAATGTGCAGAGAGATATAATGTGGCAAAGGTTTGGTTTCTCTCAAGCCCTTCATCAGTCTGATGTTGAATCTATCCAAGGACGTGTGGATGGGGACTGAGTGTGCCTTGAGATGACAGGTGTCTTTCTAGCTTTCTGTGTGTGCTTATACTGCTTACGATTTAACAGACAAATATATTACAATGTAGGCAACAGATGGGTAAGGCCTTCTGCTCACCCAACAAAAAATCTAATGTAATATTTATCTTAAATTTGCCTTATAATTGATTATCGGCTCTGATTAACTGGTTATATTTGAAGATTTGGTATATGGCACTTTATCCTCTCTGTTAAAATCTTAGGTTGAAATATATAATTGGGAGTTACCTGAGGAGTTCTGGTAACACTTTTGAGTAAAATTCTGTTTGTTAACATTAGTTGACTACATTAGTAGCATAAACTAACAGTGAAAAAATACTTCTAAAGCATTTATTATATTAATCTTAGTTAATGTTGATTACAACATTGAACAACTAATAAATTATTAAAATGAAAAGTTTTATCTTTGAAAAAAATCATCATTCATCTTTGACAATTGACATCACATAAATAAAATTTAAAGCTTCATAAAAGTGGAACATTTAAAATTGTAATTATATTATATTGGCATAAGACATTTTTAAAAGAAAGAACATATATCCTAATACTGTGCTGCTCCAAACTAAAAAAAAAGGAGATGCCAAGAATTTAAAAGTTAAAATTGATGGAGATGTGGCTTCTGGGATGTCAGTATTAACCTTCTCTCCAGCTGAATCCACTCCTGCACTCGTGTTCAGATGACACATTGAAAATTGTGTGTCAGTCAGTGTTGTGTCTCATCATCAGGAGTGTTTGTGCTGTGGGATTGGATTTATTTCGCGGAGGTTAGCTTTACAACACGTATGTGGCGATACACAATAACCAACTCTAACTGATAGAATAAAAGATCTCTGCTTGTGAGAGTTTCTTTCCCAAAGGACTGAGGACAGACAGTCTAGAACAGTCACCATACAGGCTGAATTTGCCACATGTGGAGTCTAATAGCCTTCTGTCTCCCTACAAAGAAAATGCATTATTGTAAAATCAAATCATGACTCTCATTAATACCGCTTATAATTTGAAGTAATGTAAAAATATTTTGTACTAAGCCATTTTACCAGACACTCATCATTTCCTCTCTTGGATGTCAAATAGATGCAGTTTTCTTAACTTTTCGATTGTGAGTTCCCAAGTTAATATAGATGACAATAATTTGCCTTGAAACACATTATCAGTTCTCTTTTAATACCTCAGAATATCCATCTAACACAACTCTCCTTATTTTCCATTCAACCAAGTAATTTGTCAAGATAATTTATTTATATTTGGAGTTTCAGTTTTTTCTCACTGATAGTAGCGTAATTGCACCATGTGCTGTGTTCGATGAGCACTTGGCAAGGTTGGTTCCTGAACACTGCTCAAATGAACATTACTGCGATGTGTAATTTACCAAGAAACGTGGTAGCCTACATCTTGTAGTTTCTTTTGAGTAATGCAAGCTCACAGTTTGCGATCTTACAAATGTGGCTGAAACAGCATTTTCCAACAAGTACATTTTGCCATAATGCTTAAAGTGGCCCAGAGAGGTGCTTAGCGCAAGTGCCTGGAAGTTTGGCATGAGAGCAACAATGTAGCGCTAAAGTAGCTCTAACGGCCCACTGCACCTCTCCTGTGGGGCCTAGATAAGTTTACAATAGTGAAACCTTTGTTACAAAGAGAGAAGACAACCACACACAGTAAAAAATGGTTGTAATTTTACTTTATACTGTAATATAATGTGACATTTCAAGTAATTTTACTGTAAAATACTGTTAAATGTAAAATTTTTGGAAGTGAAAAGTATATTCATACCTTTAGGCAGCTATTTCACACACCAAAGACCAATCCTGAAATCTTAAAAACTGCTTGCCACAATCACATTTAAGTAACGTTTCAAATCAGCAATAAAATCATTGCTCATTGGTGCTTTTTCCCATTCATACTGTAATATTATGAATGCACTGTCTCTGTATATCTAAGTCTTAGGGCGAAAAAGAATAAGTCATTTTATAATTTACAGTGGAAAAAAAATAGCAGCATGACATTTTTTAAGGTAAAAGCAGATTTTATTAATTAGTAGTTTAATCATTAAATCTTAAAATGTGGTTACCATATTTCTGACAATACATAAAAAACCGAAAATTTCAGAAACACTGGCCACTTCACTTAGATTGGCAAAAACATCATTACTGATGATGCTGTTTGTCAAGGCCGCAAACTCATTTAACCTGTCCAAAACCAAATGGCTTCTGAGTAAAAGTTAATCTGTACCGTATGAACTGTTGTCAACTTGCTGCGCGAATGTCAAAATGTCTTTCACAATTTCACCAATTACTTTCATTTACTTCCAAAATCGTCTATTTATTACCGTTGACTGTGAGTGACGTCACTTAACCAATGCAAACACGGCCAATAAAATGGCCCCACCCCTGTCACTTGATTGACAGGTTTCCGTGTAGACGTCGGAAATTCAAATGGAAAAGGAATTGCGATTCCATTTGAGTTTTGGCAGTTTACATGCGCTGTGAGAGGGAAAAAGCAAATGTGGTAATTAATATTGCTATTTAAATATGACAGGCTCATAGCTCGTAAGATATGGGAAACACAATTGCAAATGGACTTTGCATTTCCATTTTAAATTTGGCAGACACTGTGCGTTCGCTTAAACGAAAATGCAAACGGTAATGCGCGATTTGCATTTGCATTTGGATTATGTCACATTCTATGCGTCCACAAATTAAAATTGCAATTGCAAATACAATTTGCAATTCCTTTTGAATAATGTCTGGAATATCATTCCATATTCCACAATAAGGAACATTTAATGCAGTTGAAAGATGTTTGATGTTAAATGGTTTTCATGGAACCATGACTTTCAGTTGCAGTCAAACAGGACAGACCGCTTGTAACTATGACACATTGTATGCGCTCAGCCTCTTAAACCACACACCTTTGGATTCAGGCATGTACCGAAGGCTTTTACAGGTCACTGAGGGCTGCCCTTCTGCTGCTGGTTAGCGCTCTGATATGCAAGAACCAGTTGACCCTGAAGATTTAATAAGGAGCTTGTATTCCCTGTGGAAGCCAGGGGTGTTATATATTTAAGGTGAGAGTCTGCCGCAATCCAGAGCTGCTCCTCAGAATGTTATTTGGATTATTGTACGATGAGCATCAGCCCAATGGTAACGTGTTGACCTTCAGCAAGATAAAGCCGGTGAGGGCCTGTCAATGACCCCAGTCACTCAGGCGTTATATTAACAGCGTGCACACAGTCTCTGCAAGTTATCACAGTGCAGTGGGCTGTGTGATTAACATGGCCACTTTAAACGTTGCTATTGTTTGTTATCTGGCCCATCCATTGAGCCACGCTAGGTAATCAGTTTCCTCCAGCCAAGTTAATTGGTCAGAACAAACGGAGAACTGTTGCTGTTATGAGCAATATGTCATTTCAAATATTTAAGCTTGGCAGCATGAAGAACAACCGACGAGCTGAAATACATGGCAACGAGTTTTCTGTCATGTAGCTTCTGTTTGTACATGACAAAAAAAGGTAAACAGTGAAGAAAAGTAAAACTGCCTTTTTTACTTTTTTTTACAGCTTATAAATTTAAAAGGGTAAACTAGTACAATGAAATAAAACAGATTACAATGTTTTTAAGATGCAGAAAACACCACAGAGATAGAATACAATATTGCATACTTTATCAATGTCCCTTAGTGAAGGAACAATTTTGCAGAGTAGAAAAGAGCAAAAGACAACAATGGGGTTTGCTGTTTGTTGCCAAACCTTATTATTAAATCTGCCATGACCAGAGAGTGAATTTGTGCCAATGTTTTACAGCTAGTGACTTACATGTGTTATAGATTATGTCTGTGAACAAGTCATTAAAGCTTGTGCATGCTGAGATATTCTGTTTAAAATCTTTCATTAAGCTGGAGACTTTCCAGGTAGCAATTTTCTCAGCATGGGCATGTTTGTATGCTTGAATTAATTTAGGATCCTTACTTCCTAGAGGCTGAGGTCTAATGGGTCAACCTACAGTGGCTTGTATATATATATATATATATATATATATATATATATATATATATATATATATATATATATATTGAAAAATGCCGACAATTATTTTATTGAATTATTATGAAAGTCCGTTGCTCACTGGCTCTGAATACACATACAGACAAATCATGGGTCACAGGATGCTCCTGATCAAATTATTTAGGCTAAGCATCAACATTCACAAACCATTGTCCACTTTTATTTTTAACAGAAAAGAATGCAACGAGCTCTTAATCATAACTTGGTAGACATGGCACTCTTGCTCAACACAGTGAAGTGAATCGTTTTGTTAACTTTGTGGTTTATTATTTTGAGTCGCATGGGACATGGTAACACACATCCCTCTTACAATATATTGCTTTACAGATCTATTGCTTTTGCCGCTCATAAATATTCACACAATCATGCAGCACGTATCCAAAGATCTGTACTCTGGCGCGATTAACACTCACACTGCTAAACAGAATGATCATACTAGTCAAAGATCAAAGATTACCTAGTGTGAGCACACCCTAATTATTCTCCCGCACACATGAGTCTCTACCCACCAATCAAGTATTGTCCTGCGCTGCACTCTGCTGGGATGGGTCCTGCAATCGTGCAGGTCTCTAATAGGAAGGTGCCTGTTATAATGTTATGATCAAGGCTCTGGACTTTGAGCATAACTTGTTTTTCTATAACAAACTATAAAATATTTTCTATAAAAACGTTAATGTCCCGGCGATGACAAATGGTTTGTTTTATATTTAATTTAATTACAATAATGTTATAAGTTGAGATTTACAATTAATATTTTAACTGCTACTATGTAAAAGGAACACTTCTGTTAAAAGCACCTTATTTGTTTAAAGTGTTTAACCAAATGTTATTAAACTTTTGTTCATATAGCAGTAGGCCTACTTTTAAATGAAAAAATTGCAAAATTTTGAATGCATTATTAGTTTTGTGCATAACATGGATTTTTGGGTGAACTAACCCTTTAAAGCGCAAATGAAGCCTTACTGCTCCCACAAAGCCTGTCGATCTTAGTTTTGACAATGTTGTAAAAGTAATGCAAGAGCTTCTGGCACCAAAACTGCTGCTCATTCAGAACAATTCAGAATTCATAAACGGAAACAGAATGACGGAGAGTCAATCGCAGTTCATGTCACTGAATTAAAGAAGTTGTCAGAACACAGTTTGGGGATGGACTGAATGATGCGTTGAGAGATCGTCTAGTCTGTGGCATTTCAGAGTATACAGAAGAGATTGCTCTCGGAGGTAGATCTAACATTCAAATGTGCAGTTGAAATTGCTGTCGCCATAGAAACAGCTGCCAGAGATGCAGTGAGGCTGCGATCAGGAGTAAAAGTGTCTGTAAACAAAGTGACCACTGCAGGTAAACCTAGAAAGACAATGCAAAAAGTTGAACTGTGTTATCGTTGTGACAGGGGTGGACACAAAGCAAATCAGTGCAGATTTAAAACTGAAATATGCAGAAAGGGCAATAAAATTGGACACATACAAAGAGCATGTCAATCTGATGTATAATACAGTGATAAAGAGAGACAGTATAAGGCTCAGAAAAAGAAATGTAGGAATGTGCATGCTGTCGCTGAAAACTGTCCAAAGAGACACCTGTATTAACAGAGTTTGTGATTCAGTTATTGCAAAGTAAAACAAAAAGAAGAATTGCCCATCGTTGTCCCGACTTTTATCTGTGTTATCTGAACAAACGCAACAGTTACATAAGTATTCCAGATATTTTATTACATAAGCCTTATATTACACATCAAATGACAAAGGAATTTATAGTCATGTTAATATTTAGCAGTCCTCAAACTCATTATCTCAAACTGCTTGGAAATGCAGGTATTCACAGCTTACAGTATATGGACTGAATGCATCTGTTATAAATGTATGTTTACATTAATTGATTTAGCAAGCACTTTTATTTGATGTAATTCACAAATTGTGACTCAAACACTATTAATCTGCATACATACTTTGAATTTGTGACTGATTATCAATGAAAATTTTTAGCATAGTCAAAGATTCATAGCAATAAATTCTGACTTCAAATCTGATAAAATATTAAAAAATTTGAAAACAGTACAGTACTTGAAAACACAGCTGTTTCAATAGCAGAGGCTTTGCTTGAAATGACATGGTCGACATTAGTGCAATTGACCTGACTGTAATGCCAGCACCTCTTGCCATCCTTACCACAGAGTCATTGAGGAAATTCACATACACTTCAGTCTTATGCCAGTCACGCCAGTGATCAGAGAGATGGTGAACTTTAAAACTTGACCGGGGAACATGTTCGCAATTTGGATGAGAGAAGAAAAAATTTTGCACTCCCACTGTGAGATACAAATATTAACCTTTAGATTTGGTTTTATCAAATTCATCTAAAAGAGTAACATTAAAAGATTCAAGAGCTGAAACACATTTTACAACTGTGGTCTTCAGCAGGGGGTCTACGGCAGTACTGCAGGGCGGTCTTTCAATTATTGTTTGATCTGACTGGAAGTGGAAATATTATAACTAAAGTTAAGAGCGCTAAAATGCAGCTTAATGTTTCGTTGTAAATCCCACACTGAAATGTACATCTGAATTTTACTATGAATTAGATGACTTCCTACATAAGTGATTATTTTAGTAGCTTTGCAATACAAACATCATAACAATGTATTTAAATACATCACTATACTATGCATATAGGCCAGGATTAAAATGCAACACTCAATTTCCTACAATATGTTAGGGGGGTTTCTGCTCTATTTCCTCTGTGTGCAAAACATTGAAAATTCCTGTTCTACAGTTCCTGGAAATACAGTATATGATGAGATTGAAATAAGCTAAACGATTATTGTTATTGTTCTGTTCATGCCTCTCAAGATGTCATCTGGTCCATAAAGAAAATTAGCTGCAACATTGGACAAAACAAGAGTTCCCTCTTGAGGTTTTATACACCAGCGTTGTTTGATTGTGTGACTAAATTACCTCATTAATCATATATATTGTATATTCCCAAAAACAAAAATCAGCAGAGCTGGTGGCAGAGAGCACATGCTGAGCACTGAGTTCACATTAGACAGCACCAGGCTCTGCTTCAGTCTCCACTAAACACAGCAGAAATGAAAGTGAGCAGAAATGGATCCTAGTCTCTTTTTGGGATCTTTTAGGATAATTGAAAAAGGTTCATTTCTACATTCCATTTTCTCTTGACATTAAGCTAGACAAGAAATTAGTTATCCATGACTTCTCAACATCCGTCTTTAACACAGAGTGCAGAATTTTTGGGAGGAGAGGACTGACTGTAGGCCTACAGGCTTATTCACAAAACTGATTGTTCAGCACAAAATACAGTGCATGAAAAATGTGATTTTTAAAAGAAATCTTTATGAATTCTTTACCACAGTCTGTCTTTAAAGTCTATACATTACTGTAGCTCTACAGTTTCATTTCAAAGTTTGGGGTTGGGGAAATGATTTGATAAAAATACAGTAAAACCATAATATTATTAAATATCCTTAGTTGTATTTAAATATATTTTAAAATGAAATTTATTTCTGTGATGACAGCTGAATTTTCAGCAGCCATTACTGAAATCTTCAGTGTCTCGGAAATAACTGTTCTGATTTGATGCTCAAGAAACCTTTTATACTTGTGTGTGTGTACTGTGTGTATAATTTACAATAACATCAAGGTTTTGTGTTGTTACGTTAAATGTTGACAAATCATTTTAGAAATACCAACTTAAGAAAAATTATGTATATTTGACATTCGGCTTTGTGTGATTAGTTTGGGTTATTTATTTAAATTAATATTTATTTTAATGCAATATGAATGAAAAATAATATAAAAAAAATTTAATGAGATAAAACAAAACAAAAATGAAAAAGTTAAATGTTATTCTAATATCAAAGGAGCTCTGTCATCAGCTATACCTGTTTTTAAGACTCTAGCCTAGGAGTCCTTGATATTTTATTCATGCATCATACTCAGACATTTTGAAGAGAATGCATTTGCCTTATCAAACATTATTATGGGGCACAATGCATTGCATCATTCAAGAGAGCTATATAGCCTTAGGTGGATCCTAAATGAATGAGTTTAGGGTAGGGGAGCCTGGAGGAGGAGTGTCAAGACACAAGCACAATGCCAGGAAGCATTTCAAATCCTCTTGCATGGCAAATGCTGGGCAGCATTTCAGCAATTCTTTATTTTGTGCTGGCAGCATCTGGTGGTATGCATTAGAAAAGCTGCAGAGATCTCTCCACTGTCAATCCCTACTTTAAAACATGTCCTTTTACTGTCGGCTGAGTTGTTCTGGGTTGAGGACGTGAATTTAAAACAAAATCTGGCATCTCTTTTCAGAAATATCTTCCACCTGCATCTTACCTGTTTGCACCTCAGTTCAGAATCTTTTGACAAAAGAGGGGCAAAAAACACAGAGAAGCAAAGCTATTTTCCACCCTGTCAAGATGAATGGGCGATCTCAGGTGGCCGGGAATGGAGAAGGAGTTCTCAAAAGCAGCTGTTTGGAAATGCACTTAAGTCTCTCCCATCTTTGCTCTTCTGTGATTTGGGCTGAACTGGAGTGGCAGATCTGATTTAGAAAATTCAAGAACGAAGGTGAAAGGTATCAAGTCTATAAACACGGTGCCTGGTACTCAAGTGTAAGAGGTGCTCTTTCGTTAATTATTTACGAACCACAATCATCTGGATGTTTGTTTGTATGTCTGTACATGTTCAAAGAGCACATTTTATTTATTTTCCTTGTGAAATAACACACTGACTGTATCTGGCTGTGTATTTTTTTTGGCACCGGCTCTACTCATAATGCACTGTGAATTGTAATGTGGAGCACTAGAAATGCACAAGGTCAGCTCAGATGTGCTCGGCTGCCTTTGAGGTGATAACAGGGACCTTGACAGTGAGAGTCTCATTAAGACCCACCTGATGGGTCTATTGCTTTCCTTGGGGATGAATGGTTATACTTCCTCTTTTAATCACTGGACCATGTGAACAAATCAATGCAAGGATCAACTCACAAACCTCAAACCCAACCCACATAATCCATGTGAATACTTGGTCTGCATAAAAAAGGCTCAAACAATACCTCTGTGCATAAAGCGTAAGTAATTCACAGTCTTAAGCAGATGACAGCTCAACTGAGAAAAAAAAAAAAAGAAAAGATTCAGAAGACGGTGAGTGACTTAATTAATAATAATAATAATAATAATAATAATAATAAATCAGTCTATAAATAAATTAATGTATTTCATTTATTTAAATTATGTATTATTGTGTATATTAATATTTGTTGTTTTTATATTTGAAAAAAAAAGGTTCTTTAGAGTAACCTAAATAAAAACAGCTTATACTACTGTTTCAGCTATTAAAAATAGTTTAGTTTTGTATATAATGGCAAAGTGATTATATTTCATTTACTTCTTCATTAAGTTAATTTCGAAAAACATTTGGAGCATTTTTTGTTCGTTAAATATAAGTTTTTGTTTTTTAAAGTAATGACTAAGCGGCCAGTGGCAGACAGTAAGCTGATCATATATGTTTAATCAATTTAGCCTCCTCAAATCACAACGACTTGCCTAAAACAAAGTCTATAAATATACTAAAACAGTTCAAGCATATAACGATGTTTAAACGTTAAGCCTAGATAAATGTGCTCTATATCCAATAGTTGAAAGTGGAAGCTGCTTGCTTTGCAGGACATGGAAGCGCCAGCAATCACTTACATGTTTACGCCTTCGTTTTTGCTTATAAGGTAAGAGTAATTCATCATTCGTAACTGTTAAAGGTCTAAATGTATTTTTATCAACAAAACGTTGTGCTTTTATAAAATAAATAAAACAAACATGATGCATTTTCTTCCGTTTGGTCTTGAATAGGAGCGCTTCACAAAAGTGAACTGAAACTCAGCGAATACATGCCTCAAAGACATGATAAATATATCTATAAAAAGCTTTAAATTAGTACTTAACTAAATAAAGCAAAAAACAAAAACTCTTTTATTATAATCATAATCTGTATAGATGCATTTATAATGGCCTATAATCATTATAACAGTATTTCATACAGTAGCCTATGTGTGCTCTGGGCATATATGGGCACAATAAAAGGAGAGGAGCTAAATGAGCCCGGGTCCGAATGGACTCAGCGGGGCCCCATGGGGCCTGACAGGCTTGCAGACCTCTAATCTAATAACATCTTATATTAAAGCCAGTCTGCCAAAACGATAGACGGAGGAATGTCCTGCTTTATGTCATAATAGTGTGGTTAAACCCCATATTCCACATATTCTGTAATTTAATAGGGTCAAATGCATAGCGATTATGAGAAAAATATGCAAAATTATTTTAAGATAGTTTTTGAAGAAGTACAGCATGTCACACCTCACAACATGTCATTACGTTTAGGCCAGAGGTCAAATATTGTTTCACCTAGGCCACTAGAATTACCATCAAGCTGCTAAAAATCCTATTTTAACCCAACACACAATTGCAATTGAGTCTACAGACTCATCATCAGTCAACTTTTAAAATGCCATTCTTAGGCTTAGTCTAAGCTCAACGGCCCAGGAGCTTTTTACTTTATAGACCAACACTGATTTTGAGTCCTCATGCCCTTCTCCTGTCATCCCTACATAACAATACCTCACTTCTCTGTAGCTCCGACCTTCTTCTGTCTCTGTGTGAAATTAAATGTGAGCAGTGCATTTCCACTATAAACACTCTTCTCACACAGTGTACCATCAGGTATTGTTTGCTCTGTTGGCAACCGATTTTGTCTGTTGTTTTACACTGGTCTGGAAGCATCAGCTGGAGTCTCTGGAGCCGTGAAAGTGTGTGGGTAGGTGTGATTCTGTACTAAATGCCAGTGAACGTCTTCATGGTAATGATGTGTGTGCTTGTTTTTGGTGATGGTATAGTGCCTCTTCGCATGGTGGCAGGCAAAATAACAAATCCCATGGTCAGATGTATACTCCAGAGAGGCTATTATTGCAACCAACGGAATTTAGTCCACTGTAGTTCTCCATCACACTCTCTATGTAGGAAAAAAAGATGAGGAGGGAAGATTTGGTGCTTAGCATTGAAAATGCCCTCAATGGAGTGCACTTTCTATTCAGTGTAACAGGGATTTATATGCTTAGCCTTTTGTTTACTGTCGGTGAGATAAGCATAGAGAGCAGAAAATGAGAAAGATTGTAAGTCTTCATCGTTAGTCTGGGCATGCTGCGATCTCCTGACATGTTTTGTACACTTCATGGCAGGAGGAAATGTCATGAGCAAGAAAGGCAACAATCTTTAATTATTGTGAATCGTGCATTTCAGGAGAACAGTGGTCAGAATGAGGACAAGCACTCAGAAACAATGACTTAATGATCAGGAACGAAAGAGGTTGGAGAAGTGATTGTGATAGTATATGTAAATATATGGATATAGAAGAAGTATAGGTACATCCACAGCAATAGTAATGTCATAGTGATTGCATGCGCAGTTGTGTCTTGTGAGTAAATTTTTATTTGTATCGCGTGAAGATGTGTGATCAATAGAACGTTTGATACATCACAGCATGAAATCTGCAGGTTTGTAGCATTGCAGTAAAGAATATATCACATTTTACAATTTTCATGTATTATATGTTAAATTATGTTTCTGAATAACAAGAGTGTGACATCATATGACGATTATTACCGTGTCCGAAATTTCACTTGTTCAAAGAACCGCGGCTTAAGGTTAAGAATCTTGTTCAGAACTGTATAAAACAGTGGTTCCCAGGGGTTGCAAGTTCACTCTAGGATGAGAGTTAAAGGTAGGGATTAAAATGTTTGATGATAAATCACAAATCCTGACAATATTTGAATTTTATATTTTAAATATTATTTAAACTGTATTTGATTACTGTCCAGCATTTAGCAAAATTAGCAACACTTTTTACTTTTTTAGTTGGATAATGTTAGGAGCTTTAATAACACCTCTAAACTTGAACACATGTTAGTGTCAGACTTTGTTATGTGTTTTGCTCCCTATGTGCATTCCATGCCCATATTTGGTCCTTCCTGTTCCTGTCTCGATTATGTTAATTTGATTCCAGGTGTTCTCCATTTAGTTCCATTGATCCCAGGTGTGTCTCTTCATCTCCTCATCCTGTCATGTGTTTAAATAGTGTTCCCTGTGTTTAGTTCAGCGTCCGGTATTGTAAATGTCATCCCTGATCTTCCTGTTATCCTCTTGTTCTGCGAATTAAAGTCAAGTTCTGAATTTTCTCCGGAGTCTCCTCGTTCCTTTCACCCCATGAAGTATGACAGTTAGGTCAAAAAAAATAAACCGCTAATTTTACTGCTAGGTCAAGAAGGTCAATCTCAAATGTCTCTGAATAATAATGTACTGTTTCATATAATAATAAAGGGAAGACTATACCAATTATTTGTTTCATTTTTATGTATATATATATATATATATATATATATATATATATCTGAGAAACCGAACTCACTGATTGTTTAAAGTGTATCTTTCTTCCATTTCTTGAATTGAAATGTTTTCTTTGTTTGTTTTTTTATTTTATTTCCAGCTTTGTATGTTAAAACAATGTTTACTTAATTGGCTTTAGTTGAAAGAAAACAACTATATGCCATGGTTTACATTTAATTTGATAATAAGTATGCACTCTTTCAATGAAGTATTCACTGTGTCCTGCAGCAGGGAGTCAGTTGGGAAGTCAGGAGTGGCATGGGGTGGAGCAGAGGCAGATCCAGGGCGTTTCTCCTCCTTCTCTATCCTGTATAATTGTGAGCGCTGAGTGTCTGCAAAAGTCTGCAAAAAGGGAAAAAACAGGCAATTGAAGATGTAAACAATTATCCCTGCACACGCATCCCAAGGGCTGCACTCCAATGGCAGGCAGGATGAGCAATTGTTGCCATTAATACCATCATTATTCCCCTGTCTCTAATGGCCTCCCTTAGTGAACACACACACACACACACACCACTGTTACAGCTAAACAGTAATACCAATGAAAGCACAAACACACTCAGACACATAGATCACCGGTCATGATCAATGAGAAAGAAACTTTCTTAGCCTTTTCCTCCTCGTTTATCATTCCTCAAAAAAAGGGCTCTAGTGTATGCACCGCTTTACAGTAATAGCCACATAAAACTTAAAACCATAAATTGCAGATTCTCTCACAGCTGAAATATTACAGTCAGTATTCCTGTGTTCAACACCTGTAAGACTTAAATAATGCAAACTGCACCTGGCTGCCCAGTTTTTACAGATTTAGCTTAAGTGCACATAAAAAATAGACGGTTCCCTTTTGCACATTTTGGTGAAATATTTATTTAAATAAGAAAATTTAAATCGAGATTAAAATATTTAACTATAGGGGTTTTCTTTAACTACAGGCACTTTTATATCCCAGGGCTTTCATTTTTAAAACATATTTTAACTTATGATTTTTGTTATATAAATATTTAAACATATTAAACTATCTTGAAAACTTTTTTACCATTATGTATATATGATTTATTTTATGATTTAGATCCATTTTTTGTGTGCTTGGTTAATAAAGAGACAGCAATGTGAAATATGAGTGTGAAGAAGAATGTGATGTGTGAGGAAAATATTAGAATGGCAAATTCCAGATGGAGAAGAATGCGGACCATTAAACATTATTGATAACCTTGAAATCACTTTTGTCCCAGCTTGATAGCAAACTGAATTTAAATCAGATTTTAAAATATCCTGCTGATATTTCATAGAGGTGGAATATTATTATCTAGTCTATTCTCATCAGTGACAAGGGTGAAATGCCAGTCAATAATAAAGTCAAACAATCTTCGGAAGCATTTAAGACACTATTTATCATTTGAAAGTGTAGATCCCTCTGTAAAACCAAGATGTTGGACACTAAAGGGCTTTATCTCCCAGGTCTTTACTTTTGCTGTAGTTAGATCCTCTTTTAGTCTCGATGGGATGAAGTGAAGAGCAGCTCTAAGTAGTTCAAATCTCATACGTAGATACCCAATGTAAGCAGCCTATTGCAGTGTTGATGGGCTTTCAGGAGTCTGTGTGCACAGACGGCCAATGTATAGATAAGCTAAGCCCCATGACAGTGCATTTTAATCTTGTACCGTAAAACTCCTCTCCTAAAGGACAAACATGTAGTGCCAGTGTACCAATGCATTAAAAAAGCTGCGCAAATCAGATTTAGGCTGTTCAAATGTATTTTATTCACAGTAGCCTGTCCCGCAGGATATATGTATACAGTGTGATAACAATGTTTCACCAGTAGGCGGTGGCAAGTGATTTATAAGTCTTTATAAGGAAACCACTGAATCATCATTCAAACAATTAGTTGAAAACCACTGATTCATTCGGGAACGCAACTCTGCATCCTAATGTTCATACTAGCCATCCTAAATAGTATGTGAGATTAGAATTATTGTGTCCCAAAGCATACACTCTAAAAACTGCTGGGTTAAAAACAACCCAATTTGGGTTATTTTGGCAACCCAGCGCTGGGTCAAAAAGGGACGAACCCAACGCTGGGTTATTTTAACCCAACCAGTTGAGTTATTACGTTTAACCCAGCCTGCTGGGTTGCTTTTTTAATGGGTTAAAATTACTACATTGCAGGGTTTCAAAAACTCGAGCGGGTGTTTTTTATCACTGTATTTCAGAAGGAAAACTATTGTATTTAGAAAGTATTCTATTTCATTTCGCATGTGCTTGATAAGGCAGCGTTTGTGAGCTCTGCACCGCTTTGCAGCCGTTACCGGAGAAACCCTTACCTCTCCCGCTCTTAGTGCCTCCTGCTGGCAGAAAATTAACTTGCGGAGTACCGCCACCATAAGGATGTGGGGGAAACACTGCATTGCTACATTAAAATGAACCCAAGTTGACCTAGGCATTAAACCTACAAATCTGGTTCATTTTGAATATCACTTTTACACACAAATAATATTTATCAAAAAAAAAAAAAATTATTAAAAACCAGAGAAAAGTAAAAAAAAGTTACATGTAAGAAGAAATGCAGAAAAGAATGGCATTAACAGCTACAGAGTTCATAAATTGAAGCATTGAACATTTGTTGAATATAACTTAAGATCAAATTGGACTTTGTATTTTATATATTGTATAAAAATATACGAAAACACTTATTCAATAAATGTACAATTAGTTAAGTTCTTTACCAACTATTCTGGCATGACAGTACACAAAAAAACCACAACATTAACATTGCTATTACAACATTTAACAGACGTGTGTGTGAAAGAATGTGAGCATGTGTATGAATGACAGAGTAAACTCTTCTACTAAACAACACAGAACAAGCATTTAACATTGTTTTTACAAATTATACACTTACAGTTTGTTTCATAGTCCATGGATACAGATCATGCATCACTGTCAACTTTCATGACCTCTTTAGCATAATTGATGTACGTAGTCATGAAGAAGCCCCATCAGCATGTGACGACATCTACATCATCCAGGGCAGCGTCCTCCTTTAAATCCACTGCTGCGTCAGTTTAGGGGAAAGAAGATTCTCCACTCTGACCAGCATTCATCCCAGTCACTGCCTGCTCTTCATCAGTGGTCTAAAAAGAGAAACACATTTGAAAAAATAAAACATTTAATTAAACTCTATCCATTTTCATAAACATCAGAATGAATTACTTCTACAATAGTTCTGTATTTTTGAGGCTTGAAAATACTGATTATCTAGACTATAAATGGATTAACAAAATTATGAGAAAATTAAAAATATATTAATTTATGTTGTAAAGACAGACAAAAGTCTTATAGGTTTGGAATGACATGAGGGCAAGTAAATAATTTTTTGTGTGAACTTTACCTTTAAGAAGGAAGACCAAGAATGATGACCCTCCAAATCAGACAACTCCAAAGTTGGTTTGAGTTCTGCAATGAAAAACAGACATCAATGGTTTTAATGAAATGAGCACGTAATCACACTGTTGTTGCATCAAAATGTGAAGTAAACCGGCAGGAGACAACAGAAACATTTATTTTCTAAAAATAAATTACATAAAATCTGAAAAGAATGATGATCTCCCATGTCTCTGGCTTTTAACATCTACAAAAACAAACATTATTTTACTCTTAGTAAAAAAAATAAAATAAAAAATACAACTGATAACTGATAACATGAAATTATGAAGTTTACTTGCCTTAAACTACCTTTCCCTCTCTTCCAAAGAAGCTGAGAAAACCACCTCCTCACACAAGCAGACTTCTGTCCCCTTAACTCCAGTTAGTTTGAGTTCTGCAAAGAGGGACATCAATGGTTTCAATAAAATATTACCATGTAATCATACTGTTGTTGCATCAAAATATGAAGTAAACAGGGAGGACACAACAGAAACATTTATTTTCTAAAAATAAATTACATAAAATCTTAAAAGAATGATGATCTCCCATGTCTCTGGATTTCAACATCTACAAAACAAACATTATTTTAGTCTTAGGTAAAAATAAAGATAACTTGATGGAATTCTGAAGTTTACTCGCCTTAAACCCATCTGTCCCTCTCTTCAGAAGAAGCTGAGAACTCCTCCTCCTCCTCCTCACACAGTCAGTCAGTCACTCTCACACAAACAGCTTCTGTGGCTTTAACTCTCAGCGCGAGGATAATGAAGACACGAGCTCAACAAGTCTGAAATATTACATGCAAAACATACTTTTACCAATAACCACTTCAACAGCCTCAAAATAATTATGCTAGTCTTTACTACACAATGCCGTTTCCTTTAGGAGACTAACATACATTCAGTTTAACCGTGAAAAATAAGATAACAAATTAACATGAGTGTAACTGTAACCATAACCGTCTATTAACACCTCAAAAAGTGCAGATAATGTAAAATCTTATGCAAATATGACATAAGACATTCACGGACGTTATATTAAAAGTACATCTTCCGTTCAGTAACGTTAAATGAGGCCGTTAAGAACTCCGTGTCTGAGGCGAAAACCGCGTCTGGTTTTTTTTGTTTTTTTTTTATATAAGCTCATTTGTTTCTGCCTTTCATAAACAATAACTTTACATTTTGAATTTTTACTTACCATAGGCTTTCACTCGCTTCTCGCTTCTTTCACACTGAGAAAATGGCGGCTGCTCGCACTGGAGACGTACGATCTTAACGTGACGTGCGTGCTCTCCTTCACGTCCCCGTTCCCAACCCAGCACCGCTGGGTTAAAATCGAGCACGATTTTCAACCCAAACTTGGGTTAAAACAACCCAAAGTCCTACCCAACGGTCTCAACCCAGCATTTGGGTTGAAAAAACAAAAAACTACACCCTTAAAAATGGGTGACGCTGCAGCGGTGGTGCTCGCTATGGTAAAAAGCACATTCTGGTTGGCCACCTAATGTATTTCCCAAAGCTTGCCTACTCCTCTAATATATGATGACCAGATGTCCCAGTTTTCTGGGGACAATGCTGGTTTTTGGTGTCATGTCCCCATTTTTAAGGGTGTAGTACAAGTAGGCACATTGGGATGCGCAAAACAAGTCACACAAGTCTTTTGAATCATTCATTTAACTGATTTGTTCAAAACCACTTATTTATTCAGGAACTAAACAAGTGACTCAAATCTTTGGATCAACTGCTTCTTTCAAGAACAGAAACATGCTACAGTGTTGCTTATAAAGTCACACCTGTTCTGCATCGTTTGGATTTATTTTCATTGGCGGAGTAAAAACAGAGTGTAGTACTGTGTCTAAAATGTAAGTTACTAAATATGTACATTTGTTGAACTGTTCTATCACCCCTGTTTTTCAACATGGAAGTAAATCGTTTTCTGTGAATATGCCAGGTGTCTGATTCATTAGCCATTATAGGTAAATGACTAGAAGTAGTACAGTAAACTGTGAAACTACTTATGCTAAAATGAATTTGTTTATAATTTAGATAAACAATGAAAATATTAATATAACAAATAGAGCAATAAAACATAAAGGAGCATACATAAATGATCAAACATGATTGTGGCCTCAGTTAAGCTCATGATATGCCTTTATACTTAAAAAATAGAGGATATTACAATAACAAAAAAAAAAAAAAAAAAAAAAAACCTCTCCAACTAAATGTTTTGTGACAATTACCATTTAGTTCAGTTGAAATGTAAATTAATATATATATATATATATATATATAATTTAACTTAATTTATAAAACCATAGTTTTACATTTTAATTGCTTTTTTCCTTTTACTTTTTTTTTTACCTGATCAAAAATGTATATTGGTAAAGCATCCTAAATACAATGGGCCCTATCATACACCTGGCGCAAGGCGCAGGGAAGGTGTTTTGCTAGTGTGTTTCGCTTTGTTGGCACATTGCTATTTTGAGGAACTGAAAAGTCGATGGCTCAATATTTTTTTTTTTTTTAGAGCGTGTTAGTAGATAATAGTTAATGGTTTCATCTCTGGAGATTCGTTCTGTCTTTGTGCTTGCAAATTCTGCTGTGTAAATAACAAATCCATCATGGCTCGAACGCAACTGCCTCTTTCAGGGAATGGGAGATGACACTCTGATTGGTTTATTGCATGTTATGCCCCAAAAACACCCATTACTCATTAAGAGAACAGAGACAACCCGTTTAGACCATGCGCCCAGGTGCACCAACTTTTTCATTAAACTAGCTAAAGTGGATTTGGACATGTCCTGAGTGCACCTGCGCTGTGCGCTTTAGACCATGTGCTTTGATCCTTAAAATAGGGCCCATTATTACAAAAGACATTCAGAAATGTATTAAATCTTAATACTTTAAGCAAAATGTTAACACAGTGTGCTCTTTATCACATCATTTAATTTACAAATCAGCAGGATGGATATTTTGTCAAAACACTTAAAAGGCAAAAGAGTAACTATATTGAAGTCTTCTTCGCATTAGTAACACTCTTTAAAAAAATCATGCGCTTAAAATCCAGCTTTCTGATGAGATGCAGTAACAATTTATTTTGTACAACATCAAGCTTTTTTTACTGTATGTTGGTAAAGCTCTTTTAGTTGTTTGAAGGAAATTTAATGAGTGTGCTAAAATGTCATTACTGTTGACAGTTTGTTAATTGATAATCAGTCTAGTATAATGGCTGTTTAAATGTCAGAATCAAGATTCTGCTGCTCAATTCAAGCCTCATTTTGATCTAACTGTTTAAACAGAAAAGCATATTTAATGGCAGTTAGTGTGTTTTAAGGTGATGCAATTGTCCATTTCATCTGCATTTAGTCACTCTGGTTGATTAAGTGTGTGATTATGCTCATTTAATAGGCATTTTTATATTGGACAACCCATTTGAATGATGAGTTCCTCTCTTCTCGCACTATGCCATCCTCCATGGCTGGTCTGTTTTGACTACTGTTAGCCAACGGCCCAGTGGGAGCAGTTGCAAAAGGTGAATTTGAGAGTTTAGTGGCTTTATTATGGAGACAATGTAGTGTTGAATGGGCCTTTGGGACATACTATAACCCCCCATGTACTGTATTGTTAGATCAAATGGTTTGTTTCAGTGTTTCTTTAGCCTCCAGGATACATAGTGGTTTGCGAGCTACACAGGTTAATAGCTAGAAGAAATATAGTGCAAAAGAATCTTCAAATACAGAGTGCACATAAACAAATGCTAAAATAATTCTATAATGCAGTGGGTAACATAAAGGAGGTATGTAATGCCTGGAGAGTATGAATTATGTATACATTAGCATTCCCATTTGTCTAAATTTGAGCTACTCAGCTGTGCAGGAATTAAGGCTCCATTATTTAGGAACTGTGGTGTTATTATGAGGTGCTATTATGAGGTTGACTTACCTGTCAAATAAAGCTCTGGTGTGCTTTTTTGGAGAGGGCAAGTTTGAAGTCTGGATTGTTACAAGCTCTTGGTGAATAAAGAAGATCTGTGAAGTTGCAAAGACTAAAGTCTCAAATCCAAAGAGATATTCTTTATAAAAGTTAACACTTGTCCACGCCCCCCTGAAACGGCTCGTTCTAACACACCCCCACATGTCTACGTCAGTATGTGGGAAGATCTGCATAATGCTACCCAGATGTTCACGCAAAGAAAGACGGCGTACCTTTTATTCTCATGTAGTATTGTTGTTGCCACTGCCGCTGCCGCCACCGCCGTGTCGTACAGTATAGACGCTGTGTGTTTCACTCTGAAAGCGAAACTACTTTGTTTGGCCTTCCAAAAGAGGAAGCTCCATGCCTGGAGCTGATCATGTTGGTCGCTGAGGAAATACAGTACATTAACTTTGAACTGTGGATCGCAGCATCGACTTTCACTGTGAAAGAAAGGGGCATCCAGCCCGGGATCTTCACATATGGTTGCTGCAAGACCAAGGTTATTCCTACCTTCCATAAATCGCCTTATTTTCAGTCATTTTTTACTTAATTTCTGAAACTGATAACCACTAAATCAGTGAGTGAAAGGCATTGCCTAGAAATGTACAATGTTAATGTCAGGATCTGGGTTGCCTCTCTCTCTCGCACGCACGCTCTCTCTCTCTCTCTCTCTCTCTCTCTCTCTCTCTCTCTCGCACTCATTTACTCACTCATCTCTCTCACACTCCAGTGCGCGCACATTTTCTTGTTTGCGCTCTGTCATCACCTGTTGATCATCGCAATCAGCGCTTTCGCTTTTCGCTTTGCGCTCACACCTGTGTCTTGTCTTGTCTAATTACTCGGTCTACTTCTGGCGTTTGTTCTCTCTGTCCAGGGTCGGATTATTGTGTGAGTTATGCCCTCGTATGCATGTCGACTGTAACCCTGTCTTGTCCTGTTTTATGTAGCAGCGTTCGCCTTAGTGTGCCCTGTCTCCTGTTCCCAGCCGTGAAGTGCCTCATCTGGAGTTTTACTCCGCTCAAGCAGCCCTACACCTGTGCGAAGTCCTGAGAGCAAGTCTTTTTCTGTTCGGCGCTGCCCATGGGCGTCAGTTTGGTTTGAAATGTGGTGGGGACAGAGACGCATTCAGAAGTGCATTTTCAGAAGTGGTGGGTACAATGATGCATTTTTTTTTTCATGCATCATGTTTTGAAATACGTCCTGTATCTTATTAATGTAAATAAATAAAAATGTATACAAAAATGTGATGATGTCCGACTTGTTTTATGAAGAAGAAAGCCGTACAAAGCATTAGACATATGATATATGACCCACTAATCTGCTTCATATCATCAGATAAGTACCATGTTGACAATATGACATGGCCATGACGTGGTTTAATGTACCTAAACAATGATTACCAATTTTCTCTTTCATGTTGCTTTGTTATAACCACTGAAAACGGGGAAAAAAATCTAACCCAAAATCGGGCCTCGCTCTACATTATCCCGCTTATTACATGGCTACCCACCAAATAAATCAATAATTTGACACAAAATATTGATTTAAAAAAGAGTTTATTGATTTAAACACTTATTTGTATTGTATTGTATACAATTGTATTGCTTCCGCTAAAGAAAATAGTTCCGTCTCTACGATTAGAATCCTGCCGCGTCCACAGCAACGCTCTGTTTTTCATGGCAACGGTGTTATTATCAAGAAATAACAGACAACACAACTTAAGCACTACAAATTTTATCAAGATTGAAAAAGCAAAAATACGTGTAGCACATGAACACTATTGACTATCACACCATGATCTGAATGCTCTCAATTCACAACAACATGCATCCATCCAATCTACATCAGGCATTTTGACTAAAACTTGATCCATTCCTCATCATCATCATCATCATCATCACAACTATTTCAGAATTCAGCAATAGATTCAAGCAATAATTAAACAAGATACTGACTACTCAACAATCATCTCCCCCAACACTTGCTGTATGAACGCAAACCGTAACTAGCTAATTAAGTTGGTGGCTAAGGAAGTCTAACGTAACATTAATTGCAAGAGAAGAATTAAAACAGCCGATCCCTTGTGTGCAAATGCACAAGACCTAGCTATAATACCAGCAAATCTTAATAAACATAAGTTATCGCGTCTTACCTTTGTGTCAATGGTCTGCAGACCCATGCTGTGTGTACAACAACATCCATTTGTTCTACAGGTTATCACTTTGATATGTTATAGTCCATGGCACTAGGATGCAACCTTGTGATATTGTATGAAGGCTAAATGACTTGCTCGTCTATGATACATTCGCCAGAAATTCTGGCCAATCCCAACAAAGACTAGGTAGCCTCGTTCCCGCTCGTTCACTGTCCATTTCAAACTGTCAACTCATTTGAAAAACATTCTTTAAAAAAAAGAAGCGCGATAGTCATATAGACGGTTTTATCGGGCGCACGCGCCTGGACCTAAGTTAACTTCCGGTCTGTGTTGTGTATATCGGTCTGGCTGCAGTGCCTTCTACAAACGCGGTTAAAGTCAAGGCGATGAGTAGACTGAGGGCTCAGGTGGTTGTGCTGCGGGATGTGTTTCCCATACATTTATTTATTTTTGGAAACTCACCACAATTTTAAAACTGATCGATTTTCAAAAAGGCTTCGCTGAATAAACATGAGTAACGTTATGTACTGCACGTTTAATAATAATAATCCCTTACATTTATATGTTTAAATATCAAAACGAGGCACAGGTGTTTTTTATATCGCTGTATTTCTGAAGGAAGACTTGCATGTTATATGCCTGATAAAGCAGCGTGTGTGAGCGTACTTTGTTTACAGCTGTTACTGGGGAAACCTCCATTTCTCGCGCTTTATGTCTATGCTTTAAAACATCTCCTATTGGCAAAGAATGGATTTGCATTCTCATTAAGTCCGCCTGATCCATGCAGCAAACATATTTTGTTTGTTATCAAAAAATATCTACTCTAGAGGGACTTGGCTGTTGTTATTGATTCTATTTGGAAGTCTACCGGAAGTTAAGTTAGGTCCGCAAAAGCGCGCATGCGCAGTAACGTTTGTTTATGTTGTTGCCGTTGAAACCGTCTATAGAGAAAATAATAACAGTGACACGATGACTCCCCCTCCCCCAACCTAGAACGTATCCCAATGTTACAGTTGTTGCAGTTTTAATGAACAGAAAAGCGTGTAGCCATCGCAGCAGCAGAACTCGAGGTTTAAAAACCCTCGAGTTCTTTTACTTTAAAAAAAAAAAAAAAAAAGTGGTGGGTACAAAATGACTCATGACGAAATCTGGGGGGGACGCGCCCCCCCCGTCCCCCCCGAAATCGACGCCTATGGCGCTGCCCCTCACGGCAGAGACTCTTCTGTCAAGCTTTTTAAGGAGAGTGTTTTTTGTTCTATTTCCATGCCATCTACCTTCGGCTGTTTTTGTTAAATAATAAAGGACTTCGATTTGAGCTACCTTTGCTTTTGGATCTTCTGACTCTTCACCTGACAGTTAAAACCTAAGTGGCAAGTAAACGACAGCGCAAAAATCCGTGCATTCAGTAGTGGTTAAATTTGACACACTGGTGCTTCTAGGTGTACATGCCCAGTTTTTTTTTATCTGGGTTTATCTCAATCATTTTTAACAACATTGAATTGTAAATTACATAATTTTAGAAGAAGTCAATGACTGGGAGATGTGAATGTTTTATTTAAAATCTGCTATGTACATTTGAAACCGGCAAAAGTTTTCATCTTTAAAGAGCTGGGGTGCTTTTATGGGGATGCAGGTGTGAATCTGATTGGCGTCATATCAAATTGTCAAATCTTAAACATTGCGATTTCCTGTGTTACTTCATTTCATCTATTAAAAAAAGGTCAAAAGTTTCAGTGTTTCAGGATCTTTGGTGCTTTATGGCAAAACAGGTTCAAATCTGTGACTCATCCAATTGTCCAATCTTTAACATCACCATTACTTGTCTAGCATTTACCATTACAAGACCAGACAGCCCAAAATCTTCCACCATTTAGGGGGTTGTTGCATTCATATGGGAAAAAATGTGTTTGCGTCTGGCATGCAACATATCTGATTCCCCCATTTTTATTTTATTTTTTTCTGACTGTCTTTATTTCCCTATGAGTCAAATGCAAAAACTCCAAAAAGATCCCATTGTTTAGGAGTTGCTCATATGGGGAAAAATGGGTTAAAGTCTGGCCGCCAAACATATCCGATTCCCCAATCTTTGATCAATAATTTCCTGTCCTTCATTACTCCAATTCCAAAATGCCAGTAAATAAATTGAAATTGATTTAAAACATAGCAGTGCAAACACGCATTGCTGTTCATGCATTTCTGCTCATACCATAACTGTCGGCCTTGGTATCCATGCACATTACACAACATGTTTCATGCTCCGGCACGCACTGCTACTCACCATCAATTCCCCTAAAAGGGTCAGCAGTCGAGCCAAGACTGGAAGATTGAATAGAACCTCAGCTGCAGTGGAGCTCCACATTGCTCAGTCTCGTACCACAATGTCATTGTCCTGCGATCTCCCCTTCTGATAATTTTACCCTGCGCTAGGATTTAATTTAGAGCTGGCAATTCCAGTTTCTTGCTCTGACATCTACATTTGTGACTGCAGACTGGGGACAAGAACAGAACCTCAGGGCTCAGCGAGGGGCCAGTGTTTCCATTTGAAATTGCCCAGTTTCAGCTTTCTCCATTCGTGATGCGGGAACAGTCTTTTGGTATCGGCGGCCAGTACAGAATTAAAATCTTTTCTTGTAATCTTTTTCTTTTTCTGTTGAGGATAACTGTTTTAATGTGAATAAATGTATGCTTTAGCAATGCATTTACTGCGAACATTTGCTTTGACAGGTATTACTGATAGGAAATCTTCTGTAATGAATGTATATATAGGAATATATATATCCCTTATGAATCTGTTGGAAAGGCAAAAATGTATTTTTTTTCCTCACAGAGCACATTAGCTCAAATTGGACTCCTGTATATAGTAACTTAATTGCTTTTTACCCAAAAGCACATTTGAAAAAAAGTTAATAATGTGTGGCTTTACTGCCTTAACAGCTTTGCCACAAGCGAAAATACATTTAATCTCATTTACAACATACCGCAGATCTCCATTTACCATCTCTAAACAAACATCTCAATATTTATGGCAGTCTTAAGTGTATTGTTATTTATATTGCCCTTTTTTTAATAGGAGAACTCTCATGGCTTATTCAGTCTAGTATGAATTAAACGATTAAAGCTTTCTGAATCAATTCAGTTCTATTTTATGCATAATGTATTTTTTTTAATGAAGATTGTACAGTCCATGCAAGATTGGTCCAAGGGTTGTGCTTATTTCCAGTGCAATGTTTATGAACATGAATTCTTCTAACATACTGTTCTGTCAAGGTTTGACAACTGGCTCAAAAATAAAAATTCTAATCGTGCACAATTTCAGCACTACAGTGTAAATAAAGCACTTTCAGGGCAATGCATGCGAGTCATGGAACAAATTCAGGGTCACTGGAGAACTAATTATGTGTTGGCTTGAAGATTGGTGGAAAAACAAAACATTTCAATATGCCAGCATGACAACAGAAATATCACAACAAGGATAGTTTGAAAATAGGCTGACATTTATCAAAAGTGTCAGACGCTCACCTAGGCCTATAGTTCTGTTGATGTGATGTCAGGGGCTTGGATTAAGCTTTCCTTCTGCAATTTTGCTTAAAAAGCAGGACTTTTGCTATTGAAATATTCAAATATTCGTCAAATATAACAGTGATAAAAATGTAAATGTTATTTGCTTTACGCAGATTTTTATATCCCTGAGTACTAGAAACTGGTTGCTGCATATATTGCTACTAAGCCTTGTGTCAACTCACCATGGAATAGACATATTCAAAGTGGATTGAATATTATACGGGTTCACAAAAGTGGACATGCAGTATGTACACTAATAGCACTAAGGAGCTAGAAACTGTTAACATACTGCAAGGATTTTATTATTATTATTTTTTTTTAGTTTATTTACTGGACAACATTGTGACAGTATCATTCATAACAAAAAACCTACATGGAGCGTTTGTATCAGTCTAGTAACAAAACAACAGCATTAATCTTGTCTAATGTAAGCGAATGCACTTCAATATGCACACAAAGGCGACCCAAATCCTACATTTCCGTTATTCTTCATTGTGTTTAATGATTTCTGTTGTATCTCTTTTGTCAAAGTTGTGTTGTTCAAAATATTTCATCTCACTTTTTCGTTCTCTCTCTGTCCCCTTGAACTGTGTCTCAGCTGCCATTCTTGATGACCCGATGGAGTGTAGCCGCGGGGAGCGATTGGCCATCACTCTGGCGAAAGACAGCATCAACCGTTCCAGCAACCGCTCCACCACAGGCAAACTAGAGGTGGACATTTTTGAGCTGCTCCGAGACAGTGAATACGAGACAGGGGAAACTAGTGAGTATTCACATATTTGATCATTTCTGAGGTGGATGTAATTTTACAAATAGTATAATTTTTCTACAATATACCTAAAAACAATTATAATGTTTTTTATATTTTATTTAGTAAATTTTTATATGCAATATTTATTTATATTACATAATACTGTATATTCAATTAAGCACTACGGTATATAGCAGTTTTTATACATTTAAAATCATGCACTCACATTTCCACAGATGGACATGCAGGTATAAAACAATTTGCATGCTGTATTTGTCGAATCAGTGCTAATAATTGATTACATTAAGAAATGTGTAATATTTTACTAATTATATGCATATGTTAAATTTATAATACTTCTTTTTAATATATTTTAATATAATAATTAATATAAATGGTAACTAATATTAAATAGTACTTCTGACAAATCAGTTTAAAATGAAGCACCCTCAGGTTTGTACAGATGGACAAGCTGTTATAAAACAAGTTGCATGCTGTGTTTGTCTAATCAATGCTTTTAATCTCATAAATATGCAAATAAGAATATATCAACCCAGGTTTTACAAGTGTACAGTGGGAAATCTCACTGCCTAGTGACCTGTAATTAATTATTACCCAATAGTGGAAAACATGGAACCAGATAAACTAGGATTCCCTGTCAAGGGAACTTCGAACTGCGTCCTCTGAGGGAACACTATGGGGAACACCTCGTCGTGACCCGTGTCTGAAGCATACTTTGAAAAACGCCAACGTGTTGGCCGGCGACAGCCTCTGACGTCACTACCAGCGCGACTATAAATACCTGCCCGTAGGACCCGACACTTATCTTCTTCGTCTTCATTGACTGTTTTGTTTGAAGCGTGCATCTGAGAAACGACCAAAACGGTAAGAGCGATCTATTATTATTATCATCATGGCTTCCACTAGCAAGGCGTTTAGACGGTGTGTGCATCCGTGTCAGCGTTATCTGACACCCGATGACACACACACTCTTTGCGTCTCTTGTTTGGGTGAAGAGCACGCTCTCCGGCGGCAAACGAGAGTGAACTTCGGGAGGAAGATGCGTTGTCATTAACCCATTCTGACACTGAAGTTAGTGCTCTGCTGGGTTCTACCCAGAAAGAGCAGGAGATGTCTGAGAGTGGCGAAGAAGCTGAGGCTGAGCCTTCTCAATCCTCCTGCCCTGCGTATGAGGAGCTGTTAGAGGTTATGGAATCGCGCCACGGCAAAATTAGACTTGCCATGGAAGCGTGCCAGAAAGGTAACGTCACGAGGTCGCCTCGATGAGCGTTATTTGTCTGACCATAGTCCTCCAGCCCAGGTGAGCCTTCCATTCTTGTCTGACTTGCATGCAGAAGTCGAAAAGGAATGGAAGAGGCCGTTTTCCTCTCACATCCATCGGTTTCAGCATATGAGCTATGCTAATATCGAGGGCATGCACGAAAACAGCTATGAGAGGATCCCCCCTGTAGAAGAGACGCTGGCTAGCTATCTCTCTGTGGGTGAAACGTCCTCTCTTAAATCTCCCTCTTTGCCACCTAAGCCCCTCCAGGATACATCTCGCTTAAATGGCAAGTCATAAGCGGCAGCAGGTCAGGCTGTGGCTTCGTTGCACACGATGGTGGTGCTTCAGGCTTACCAGGCTGACCTGCTGAAGGACCTGGACACAGGTGAGGGCCTTTCACCTGACCAGGTAGCCGAGCTGCGCCGCACCACAGACCTCTCTCTCCGGGCTACCAAGCAGAGAGACATCTGTGGGTGAACCTGGCAGACATTGGGAGGGAAGAAAGGGGGTTTCTTCTCGATGCTCCAGTCTCGCCTTCTGAGCTTTTCGGTACCTCCGTCGAGATGGTGGTCGAAAAGTTCAGGGAGGCAAGGGCGCGCTCAGCTGCTTTTAAATCCTTCATTCCACGAAGGTCCAGGTCCGAGCCCGAACAACAAAGGGGTCCTGGCCCATCTCGATCTGAGGATCGTAGACGGGCGCAGAAGGCTAGTGTCGCGGCTCGCGCTCCTCCCCCGCCTAAGGGCAGGGGCAAGAGGAACCGCGGGTCACGGAGAGGTAAGCAGGGTCTGAGGGATGTGATTCAGACGAGGCAGCGTCCTCGCCCGGATCAGAGCGATAGGAAAACCTAGTAGCTCCGGATGTTTTTAACCTCTGTTTTAACTTCTGTTTTTATCCTCCCCTGCCTTATTCGCCTGTAGCCACCAGCTCTCCACCTGATCGAGGTTAGGTGGAAAGTCTCTTACATAACAGTCTCCTTTCCTGGACCTATGATGTTTTGATTGGTTTTATGTTCATAGTAACCGCCTTACTGACGGTCCGGACCAGAAGGGGGGCGCCCCGCAAGCGGGACTCCAGTACAGGAGGGTGGGTGAGTACGTAACCCTTGCTTTACCTGCTTATGGATGTTGTGTTGCTGGTGGTTATATGTCTACTAACAAACTCTGTGAGTTTCCTTTACAGTGCTCTGGAAATAGCTAGGTGGCCAAGATCACAGGCTTTCGGTAGGCAGCCGCGCCGCATGGGTTCCGCCCCCCCGGGGCGCGACACCCACCGCGGAGTAAGACCCGCGCGTGGGAAGCAAGCGCTCTGCGGTTGTCCATCCCACACCCCCTCCCGAGGAGCCTGGCTGATCATCAGAATTGGCACAGCACTGCAGGGAATTCCATGGATGTCCGGCCAGGTCACCCTGAGGGGCCGCCTGGCCGCTTGGCGCATCCGGGGAGGTGGTAGTTATGGAGTCCTCTGTATGTACTGCCTCAGGTGATGCTCCCCTCACTTGAGGGTTGGAGCTCACCTCTCCCGTGCGATCCAGCGCCTCTGCGATGCTTGGGAACCTTTCTGTACACACGCTAAGTCAGTGTACTTTCTCAAAACCACATGGTGGTCAGTGTGCACGTGAACACTTTGCACACTGTCTGAAATCCACGTAAGTGGTAAGTGTGCACGCAAGACTTTGCGCACTTTCTAAAATCCTGTACGGTAGGGGTTACGCGCTCTGCTTCATTCCCTTTCTTAAGAAGATTAGCCCTGGGTTCCATGGGCTTCATTCAACCGGTGTGTATTTGTTATACACCTCAAGCATCGCTTCCCCTCAATATGAGGGGCTTGGGTGGACTCCCACATATTGTGGTTATCAGGTAGTAGGCTTCATCAGGTCTCTCTGAAGGTGAGCTCCCACATACTGTGGTTGACAGGTAGTAGGCTTCACCAGGCCTCCCTGGAGATTTAGCTCCCACATACTGTGCGTTTCCACTAAATAGCATATTGTGGTTTTCAGATAGTAGGCTTCACCAGGTCTCTCTGAAGGCGAGCTCCCACATACTGTGGTTGCCAGGTAGTAGGCCTCACCAGGCCTCCCTGGAGATTTAGCTCCCACATACTGTGCGTTTCCACTAAATAGCATATTGTGGTTTTCAGATAGTAGGCTTCACCAGGTCTCTCTGAAGGCGAGCTCCCACATATTGTGGTTGCCAGGTAGTAGGCCTCACTAGGCCTCCCTGGAGATTTAGCTCCCACATACTGTGCGTTTCCACTAAAAAGCGAGCTCCCACGGTTTGTGGTTGTCAGGTAGTAGGCCTCACCAGGCCTCCCTGGAGTCGAGTTCCATATTACTTTCAGTTTCCACTTGAGGTGGTTATCTGGTAACAGGTAGTAGGCCTCTCTAGGCCTCTCTGTAGGAGAACTCCCACATACTGTGGTTATCAGGTAGCAGGCTTCACAGGTCTCTCTGAATGTGAGCTCCCACATACTGTGGTTGTCAGGTAAACTTTCAGTATACACGCTAAGCCTGTGTACTTTCTCAAAACCACATGGTGGTCAGTGTGCACGTTAACGCTTTGCGCACTGTCTGAAATCCACGTAAGTGGTAAGTGTGCACGCAAGACTCTGCGCACTTTCTGAAATCCACGTAAAGTGGTTAGTGTGCACGCAAGATTCTGCGCACTTTCTGAAATCCTGTACGGTAAGGGTTACGCGCTCCACTTCGTTCCCTTTCTTGAGATGATTAACCCCGGTGTTCCCTGGGCTTCATCCAACCGGTGTGTATTTGTTATACACCTCAAGCATCACCCCTCAACATGGGGGGCTGTGTGGGCAATTCTCGCTGTAGTTTAGCAGCGCTCCCCTTTTCTGAAAGGGTCACCTATGAGCATGCTGCTCGGAGCTCGAGAGAGCATCGCACTATCCCCTCTGGCTTCCTCTGACTCATCCAGCTCCTTTGGGGGCTGGACGCCATGGTACAGGCATGGCCGAGGCTTCATCTGTACGTTCCGTCCTCCAATTGCTCTGCTCCCGGGCCATTCCATCTACGAGCTGCTCTATCAGAGTTCCACGAGAGCCCCTCCTTAGAACAGTTTTTGTAAATCCATGTTATGGTAAGTGTGCACGTGAAGTCTTTGCACACTTTCTGAAATCCACACTGTGGTAAGTTCGCCCACTAGTACTCTGCGTTCTTTCTAAAATCCTATATGGTAAGGGCTTCGCGCGGCTGCTTCGTGCCCTTTCTTGAGTCGGTTAAAGCCCTGTTCATCTTGGGCACCACTCCACCCAGGTATCCTCTGATACCTATCTAGAACAGGGCGCCGCTACTATAGTACTGTTGGGACAGCTCTTTCGGCAAGTTTTTGCGAAAGCTAGCAGTAGCCCCTGTGTGACAGGCAAATACTTGGTAGAAGAAAGTGCCAGGTTCTTAGCCATATCCCTTTAAAGAAATCTTTTGTGATACCAAGCCTTCAGCTCTACCCCGGGCCAGGGCCCTACAGGTAAGTTGGGTATGTAGCTTAGGCCTTTGGCCATAAGGGATAATGTCATAGACAGCCGTCGAACCGTCCCAGGGGCGACTCCCAGTGAAGTGGTAGAGTTGGTACTTAGTGTTTGCCATGATTCTGGTCTGCACTCCCCTCAGCATGGCGGCGTGGGTATACTGTTCCCCATAGTGTCCCCTCAGAGGATGCAGTTCGAAGTTCCCTTGACAGGGAACGTCTCAGGTTACGAATGTAACCATGGTTCCCTGAGAGGGAACGAGACACTACGTCCTCTAGCTCCCTGCCATGCTTTGGACGCAAGCTTCACGAAGAAGATAAGTGACGGGTCCAACGGGCGCGTATTTATAGTCGCGCTGGTAGTGACGTCAGAGGCTGTCGCCGGCCAACACGTTGGCATTTTTCAAAGTATGCTTCAGACACGGGTCACGACGAGGTGTTCCCCATAGTGTCCTCTCAGAGGTTGCAGTGTCTCGTTCCCTCTCAGGGAACCATGGTTACATTCCTAACCTGAGACGTTATGTTTACAGTAGGAAAGTAGGATTATGTTTAAATGCAGAGCACAGATTCCTAGTATGGGATGCCACATGTCATGTCACACATTTACTTAGGTTTAAGGAAGGGATAATTCACTCAAAAAATGGAAATTGTGTCATTATTAATATAATGAAAATAGCTTTTTGTCCATACAATAGGAGTCAATGGAATCCAAAGTTGTTTGGACCCCAACCTTATTCAGAATATCTTCTTTTGTGCTTCGTTAATGAAAGGAAGTCAAACAGATTTGAAACAGCATGAGTGTGAGTAAATGATGGCATGAGTAAATAGTGAGCTATCTCTAACCAATTAGATGAAGGTGCATAATATACTGTATGCTAGGAACTATGATGATGCCTCTTCCTACTCCATATATTTGTTTTAGTTTAGTTTGAACATTTTTGCAGAACTCTTTAGTTTTAATTTTCACAGCGGTTCTTTAGCTTCCCCACCTGAATAATGGTACCTTAACTGTTAAGCTTTTATACAGCGGCTGTAGGCATTATAATGATTCACAGGTAGAGGCAAATTATGAGTTAATTGTGTCCTCACGTGGGCATTCTTTCTGCAAAACATGCACTGAATACTTATTTAAATAGCAAAACTTTGTAATCAATTTAAGTGTGAGCACATCCCTGCTGTATTTTTCTATTCTTTGTTTTTCTTTTTTTTTTTTTTTTACATCTTATAAACGAAATATCCATTTCTTGTTTTCAATATTTTCCAAGTTTTTAAATAAAGTACAGTGAGACGCATATAAATAGACTTACAGTATATAGATACATAATTAAAGTGTCTGTCAGTTTCATCTCTCCATATATTCTTGGCTGGTAGCAGATGATATATTCTTCAATAAAGAAATGGACCATTATGTGATTTTGATTATATTAACAGGGTTTCACTCATCACAGAATAAAGTTTGCCTTCTATTCTGCTATTCTGATTTATTTGTAGTCAGAAGGTATGCAGGAATTTATTGTAAATACATTTCATATTTACATTTAATATTTGTATCTTTGGTTACAGCAAAGTCACTCTTAAAGGTCAGCTGATACGCCATACAATACAAATTACATTACAGACATTTTAACACAAACTCCAATAAGAATAAATGTTAATTTGGAACTATATCAATCTGAATTTCAGATGTATTTATTAATGTGCTTATTTTACAATTTTACTTATTTGATTGGTGTCCTCGAAATGTGCAGTATCTGAAATATTATTTATTAATTTTATGTTGTTATATTTTGTTTTAAATTTTGCAAAATCATTTATTTACTTATTTATTTTAATTATGAGCATAATTTAAAGGGGAAAAGTTAGCAAGAATTTTGTTTTACATTTTGCAATTGCAGTAGCATAAATCTATCTGTTTACTTCCAGGTTTGAATCCCAGATTTTCATTATGGGCTCAGACTTTTGAACTTCACTCTGCCTTTTAAATTGAAAACCGGCAGTCAGTGGGTTTCAAACGAATAATGCAACTTTTGCTTTAATAGCTGCCAGTCAATCTTTGTGTTTTTCTTACTCTGAGGCTCTAGATTTAATAATGCTTCCCTTACAAATCCTGAATCAAACAGCATTGGAGAGAACAAAATAGAATTGCTCACTCAAAGAGGGATATTAAACATGACTGAGGTTCATTGTTGTCAATGAAAGTAGGCGGCACTAAAATCAGGAGAAGACGAGCTTTAATTTAAACAATCAGAGCTATTGAGACACATGGCAACTAAGGATGAAAAGCCTCTCCTGGTTTCTCTGGGCTTATGAGGCAGCGCCATTAAAATACCCCTCCTGATAAATATAAACAGCTTTCTTTCACTCCACGGTTAGTCGCATAACCCTGTTTGATCTAATTCAGAAATAGATCAGTGAGACTCCAAGGTAGGGAGAAATGTCACAGTGCCGCTACCTGCCCTACCATACTCCTATCTGAAATCGCCAAAGCCTGCATCTTCCCACATCGTGTGTGTTTGCATGTGGTCTGCATAGAGTTTGATTACCAGTGAAGCTCAGTGTAACCCAGCTTCCTAGAAGATAGAAGCAGACACAGAAATAACATCAAATTAAATAACAGATTATATGCATTAAAAACACTGAAAACGTAAACATTACTGTGAACAGATTAATTAATAATGTGAAAATATAAAAAAATGTCAAAGTTATAAATGTGACCAATAGCGTAATCTCTCACTTGGTAAATTCACCAATGAGATTGCGGTTGAATGACGTCACTTGACGTCCGCCATCGTGGCACTTCTAGAGAGCGCAGAACAGAGTTTGAGATCTTTTTCTCTGTGAACATCTGACGCGAGCGGAAGCTTCTCGCTGCCCCGGGAGATTCAATAATCCAAAACCAGAGAGAAATAATGTTAAGGGTTCAGAGAGAAGCAGAGTGTGTTGACATTTTGGAACAAATATGCTCTGGGATTTTCCTGTTTGACAGATGTACATGTGAATGAGTTCCTTGGCCAGGTTATTTTTTTTTTTCCTTCCTGTGATGTCTGTGAGAGTTTAGCTGAGTTCAGCTGCTGAATGTCACCTGGATATGGATTGATCAAAGTGTGAATTATTTTGAGTTCATTAAAGGAACTTTGGATTTATAGGTTATTCAGATTGTAAATTTTGTTTTAATTTGTTGTTGGTGTAAATGTTCAAAGAGTGATAACTACATAGGGTTTAATTAAAAAACAAGTCATTCAGACAAAGAAAAGACAACAAAGGGTTATTTCATATATATATACAGTACAGACCAAAATTTGGAAACATTACTATTTTTACTGTTTTTAAAAGAAGTTTCTTCTGCTCATCAAGCCTGCATTTATTTGATCAAAAATACAGAAAAAACAGTAATATTGTGAAATATTATTACAACTTAAAATAATAGTTTTCTATTTGAATATACTTAAAAAAAAATGTATTCCTGTGATGCAAAGCTGAATATCAGCATCATTACTCCAGCCTTCAGTGTCACATGTAACATCCAGTCTATCACATGATCATTTAGAAATCATTCTAATATTCTGATTTATTATGAGTGTTGGAAACAGTTCTGCTGTCTAATATATTTGATGAATAAAAGGTTAAAAAGAACTGCATTTATTCAAAATAAATATATATTAGTGGTGGACGGTTATCGGCGTTAACGTGCTGCGTTAACGGGAGACTCTTATCGGGCGATAAAAAAAATATCGCCGTTAATCTATTCTCAAAGTTGGGTTGAGAGCTGGGTCTATACTACGTGAGCTATGATGACTTTCACCTTGATATTTTAGCGCGGATGTATGCCTAAGGCCGGTAACACACTGGCTGTGTGGCTTGAGTGTGCGTTTCTGCTGCGTGTCAGTTGCGTGGCGGCTGCGTCGCATTTTCTGTGTCTTTACACACCAGAATCGTGCCTGACGCGGCGCTAGCACGCTGCTGCTGCTGTAGGTGACATAGAGGGAGGCCGCCAAAAGACCAGGATCTTGTCTTCACGACAACAATATCTATACTTCATGTTAACCATAAATATAAAGCCTACTGATAAAGGATACCGTCAACAATATTGTCAAAATATGTTTGACAGGTGCAATATTTGAAAATCGATAATTATTATTTTTTTTTTATTACATTTATATCTGAATTTTTCAACCTATAGACTTTCAAACATCAAAATGTCATTAATTAATATGTATTTGTGTACAAAATGACATATAAACATATTTTCCTATTCTATATTGCCTGGAAACGCTTCCAACACGCTTGCGTGTCGCGAGAAAAATAGGCGTCAGTTCTACAACCTCTAACCTGTTAACATGGGAGCCGAATTAAAAACGGACATGCCACGCAGCTGAGACGCTGTTTGCACCTTGTGTAATGTGGAATTCATTTACAGCTTTCTCAAGCAGTTTGTGATGCATTTTGGAGACAGGAGATTATCCCCTGGTCTAATGCATCACCTGTCTTGAGAAACCAGTTCTAAAAGACTTACTATTAGTCATTATTTTATTTGGGTAGCATACATATTCTGAATGTCAAAGTCAAAGTCACCTTTATTTATATAGCGCTTTAAACAAAATACATTGCGTCAAAGCAACTGAACAACATTCATTAGGAAAACAGTGTCAATAATGCAAAAATGATAGTTAAAGGCAGTTCATCATTGGATTCAGTTATGTCATCTCTGTTCAGTTAAATAGTGTCTGTGCATTTATTTGCAATCAAGTCAACGATATCGCTGTAGATGAAGTGTCCCCAACTAAGCAAGCCAGAGGCGACAGCGGCAAGGAACCGAAACTCCATCGGTGACAGAATGGAGAAAAAAACCTTGGGAGAAACCAGGCTCAGTTGGGGGGCCAGTTCTCCTCTGACCAGACGAAACCAGTAGTTCAATTCCAGGCTGCAGCAAAGTCAGATTGTGCAGAAGAATCATATGTTTCCTGTGGTCTTGTCCTGGTGCTCCTCTGAGACAAGGTCTTTACAGGGGATCTGTATCTGGGGCTCTAGTTGTCCTGGTCTCTACTGTCTTTCAGGGATGTAGAGGTCCTTTCTAGGTGCTGATCCAGCATCTGGTCTGGATACGTACTGGATCCGGGTGACTGCAGTGACCCTCTGATCTGGATACAAACTGGATCTGGTGGCCACGGTGACCTCGGAACAAGAGAGAAACAGACAAATATTAGCGTAGATGCCATTCTTCTAATGATGTAGCAAGTACATAGGGTGTTATGGGAAGTGTTTCCGGTTCCGGTTTACCTAATTAATGCAGCCTAAAAATCCTTTAACGGATTTGGATAATAAAAGCATATTAGTATGTTATGTGTATGCCAGGTTAAAGAGATGGGTCTTTAATCTAGATTTAAACTGCAAGAGTGTGTCTGCCTCCCGAACAATGTTAGGTAGGTTATTCCAGAGTTTGGGCACCAAATAGGAAAAGGATCTGCCGCCTGCAGTTGATTTTGATATTCTAGGTATTATCAAATTGCCTGAGTTTTGAGAAGGTAGCGGACGTAAAGGATTATAATGTAAAAGGAGCTCATTCAAATACTGAGGTGCTAAACCATTCAGGGCTTTATAAGTAATAAGCAATATCTTAAAATCTATGCGATGCTTGATAGGGAGCCAGTGCAGTGTTGACAGGACCGGGCTAATATGGTCATACTTCCTGGTTCTAGTAAGAACTCTTGCTGCTGCATTTTGGACTAGCTGTAGTTTGTTTACTAAGCGTGCAGAACAACCACCCAATAAAGCATTACAATAATCTAACCTTGAGGTCATAAATGCATGGATTAACATTTCTGCATTTGACATTGAGAGCATAGGCCGTAATTTAGATATATTTTTGAGATGGAAAAATGCAGTTTTACAAATGCTAGAAACGTGGCTTTCTAAGGAAAGATTGCGATCAAATAGCACACCTAGGTTCCTAACTGATGACTAAGAATTGACAGAGCAACCATCAAGTCTTAGACAGTGTTCTAGGTTATTACAAGCAGAGTTTTTAGCTCCTATAATTAACACCTCTGTTTTTTCAGAATTTAGCAGTAAGAAATTACTCGTCATCCAGTTTTTTATATCGACTATGCAATCCATTAGTTTTTCAAATTGGTGTGTTTCGCCGGGCTGCGAAGAAATATAGAGCTGAGTATCATCAGCATAACAGTGAAAGCTAACACCATGTTTCCTGATGATATCTCCCAAGGGTAACATATAAAGCGTGAAGAGTAGCGGCCCTAGTACTGAGCCTTGAGGTACTCCATACTGCACTTGTGATTGATAGCATACATCTTCATTCACTGCTACGAACTGATGGCGGTCATATAAGTACGATTTAAACCATGCTAATGCACTTCCACTGATGCCAACAAAGTGTTCAAGTCTATGCAAAAGAATGTTGTGGTCAATTGTGTCAAATGCAGCACTAAGATCCAATAAAACTAATAGAGAGATACACCCACGATCAGATGATAAGAGCAGATCATTTGTAACTCTAAGGAGAGCAGTCTCAGTACTATGATACGGTCTAAATCCTGACTGGAAATCCTCACATATACCATTTTTCTCTAAGAAGGTATATAATTGTGTGGATACCACCTTTTCTAGTATCTTGGACAGAAAAGGGAGATTCGAGATTGGTCTATAATTAACTAGTTCTTTGGCAGAGTTCAAATGAGCCATTTTAATCTAGATTAATCTTGTGTAATTAATCTAGATTAATTCCAAGATTACAGTGAGATTTTTCTAGATTAAAAAAATGAATCTATGCCCACCACTAATAAAAGACAAAAAGACTGTTTGTGCTGCCTCTAAATTGTCCAATCAGCGTCAAGTCACGTTTTGTGTAGTACCGCCCCTTTTTGGGCAATTTCTGTGAAACTGAGAATCGCCCCGAGAGCTCTCATAGACTTCAATTCAATTTTTTCGAACTGCAGGCACTGCAATGCAATCTCAGTTCCGGGAGGGCTAGCCCTAACGTGCTTTCGTCATTGTGCGTAATCTTAACTTGAGCAACGACTAATGGGAACAGTGACATCCAATAATATTAAAAAACTATTTTAAATTTTAACAACAAGAAAAAAATTTAAAACTACTTTAATATCTTTATAAAATGTGAAAAAAAAGTCCACCTCCTGTAGACTACACTTGATTTCCAACTGAGAGCAGTTGACCTGCGAAATGAACACTTGTGTATTAACTGTAGCAGTGTGTAGTGATCCTAAAAATGCAGCTCATCACCATTCAGGGCAGCGCAGTGATGTGCTTGCAGTGTGTTATGGGAACACAAGTAACAGAGGCTGCCACTGGTGTCTCCATTTACATTTTCACTATGAGATTATGAGTTAAAAAATAAAACTCTGCATCTATTGGTGCTTTTTAATCACAGCATTTCTCTTTCCTTTATTCACAGCATGTCGTGCTTAAGTGCTCAGAGCACCAGTATGTGGCCAACAAAATCATAATTACAAAAGAGAGCGACAAAAAAAGTGACTTGATGTGAGGCCAAGTATGGTGTCCCATACTCAGATTTTGTGTTCACAGTAGTGAACACACACACCCAGAGCAGTGGGCATCCATTTTTTATTTATTTTCATTTTGTTAGTTTTTTTGCTGTGGTGCCAGGGAAGCAGTTGGGGATTCAGTGCCTTGCTCAAATACACTTCAATTGTGGTATTGAGGGTGGAAGAGAGTGCTGGTCATTCAATCCCCCCACCAACAATGCCATTACTGAGCCTTGAATCAATGACCTTCAGGTTACAAGTCAGACTCTCTAACCACTTCAGACCGATGCCTCGCTTGTGTGCTAGAGGGTGAGAAACAAATCTTCCTTGCACTCCTCCGTCTGCTCCTAATCACAAATATGATTTCAGGACACACTTCACTCAAAGGTCAGCTAATAATAAAATGTAATTTTGTGTGAGAGACTGAAAAAGATTAATTACAGTGCCAAGCTTCTGATAGGCTAGATTGTGATTGTAGTGAGTTCTTTAAAACCTGATCTTGAATAAAATTGAATTATTTGGGTTTTGCACGAATTTTTAGAACAGATTGAGTGGACACCAAGATATCAAATTTTGGCTGATAAGCATGGACCATTAGCCTCTGTTGGTAGATTCAGTAACTACACCATCTGGACCCAAAAATCATATTTCTCTATTGAAGGGGAAGTCGTGGCCTAATGGTTAGAGAGTTGGACTCGCAATCGAAGGGTTTTGAGTTCAAGTCTCGGGCTGGCAGGAATTGTGGGTGGGGGGAGTGCATGTACAGTGCTCTCTCCACCCTCAGTACCACGACTTAGGTGCCCTTGAGCAAGGCATCGAACTCCCAACTGCTCCCCGGACACCGCAGCATAAATGGCTGCCCACTGCTCCGGGTGTGTGTTCACAGTGTGTGTGTGTGTGTGTGTTCACTGCTCTGTGTGTGAGCACTTCGGATGGGTTAAATGCAGAGCACGAATTCTGAGTATGGGTCACCATACTTGGCTGAATGTGATGTCACTCACTTACAAAGTAGGCATTTGTTCTAATGGAATACATCTGTTTGCAAGCAACATGTAAATATTTTAAATACAGCACTGTATTATAGTAGATGAGTCCCCAAATTATGTACTTACTATTAAAGTTGTTAATATTATGGTGATGACTATTATTTATTGTCATAATTATTCTTAATTGTTATTATTATTTTAATAATTTTTATTCATTTTATTAGTTATTCTTAATAATAATACTAATAATAACAGTTGCTTATATTACAATGGTGATTATTTTATAATTAATAATTGTTATTGCAGTTATTAATTAATGATTTTTATTCTGTTGCTGTTATAATCATTAATCTGTTGTTGTTGTTGTTAGAATAATAATAATACTTGTTTTTTATTTATTTATTTATTTCAGCTGAGTCTCTTTTACCTTATATATTTACCTGAATAACTCCCTGAGATTTTAAGATTTAATAAAAACAATAATAATTAAGGAACACATTTGCATGGTCAAGGTTCTCTGACATTGATTAATGGTCACATGACGCAAACCCCCTGCAATTTGTTTACGAACCCCAGTTTAGGAAACCTTGACCTAATGTTTAATTCACTTTATGTATTTCTATTTTTATATCAATATGGTACAAGGTTGATCAATGCGATTAAGCAAGTTATAATAATATGTAATTGTCATGTAATTTGGAATCAGTTTCGGAATACATTTTGTAAGTAATCTACCCAGCACTGATCCTTGAATTAAAATAAGACAGCAGCACTCTTGGCAGGGTTACATCTTGCTTTCCTTCTGCTCCCTGTCTGTAATAAATGACAGTTGTTTTTTCCTTAATTATTGACAGTGTGCCAGATCATGTCCAAGGGGGTTGTGGCGGTCCTGGGCCCCTCTGCCAGTCCGGCATCTAACTCTATCATCAGTAATATCTGCGGTGAGAAAGAGGTGAGTGTTGGAATTGGCTCTGATGACCTTTTCTATCATCAGTTCAACATACTAAAGCCCAGATCATATTACCAAGTAATCATTCATATCATTACTGTAATGACCGGAGTGGTCGGTGACACGCTCTAAAGATGATCCCTAATCACAGCAGATGAACACGACAACCATATGACCAGTGTTAAGCCATGACTACAATGTTCAGCTCTAATGAATAAATGCATAAATGATTATTGACACAACATACTCAGTAATCCCACTGTTCTGAAGTCAAACTTTCCTACAAGCATTTGTTCTTCCGCTGGCAAACAAGAAGTCACATAGACAGACTAAGTAAATTACTAAGGGTAGAATTAAATAACGTGGATTAACAGAGAATTTATATTGATTAATTGTCGCCATGATGCAGGCTTTATTGTTTGGAACAGTTTCTCGCTCCGTCAGAGAGTAAAGGCAAACTTTCAAACACAGAGAACAAAAAGAGAGCTGGATGAAGTGAAATATTTACCTCAATTACCAGTTCATCCTATCTTAATTCCATAGGTTTATGCTGGAATGTATTTCAATGGATTTATAGCTGACATATAATGTCGTCACAAGCTGAGTCGCCAATTCTAAACAGTCTAGTGCAGGAGCTGATTTTCTTCTAAAGCAGCAGTCAGAGGAATATATTACTATCACACAGGTAATGAATAATGCAGCTTGAAACAAGTTTACTGTGCGTACTCAACTGTCTAAGCATCACTCCTTAATGTCTTCATAATTCATAGTCAGTGGCAACTCACCTTCCAAAGTGAGCAACAAGCATAAATATTCATAGTCACATCTTATAAATGACTGCTTAGGTCATAGATGAGGTCTTGTGTGATGAAAGTTTAAACGTTTACTTTAGCTACAATACATCTTGATGAATATTTATAATGCTGACATTTTATTTGTTTTTCAGGAGCTGTTATTTGTCTTTGCAGTAGGTCAGGGTTTGGTTAGCGCTGCGGTTGTTAGCTGCTTTGGGATGATGAAATGGGGGGTCAGATGCTCTCTGTCCTCTGTATATGAGAAAAGTCATTGTGCTCTAGTTATTGTATTTAAAAAAATGGTTTGTCTGTCTCTAATGGTCTAAAGGGAGGAGGGGTCATTGTGTTTATAGTGGTGTGTGTGTGTGTGTGTGTGTGTGTGTGTGTGTGTGCGTGTGTGCGTGCGTGTGTGTGTGTGTGTGTGTGTGTGTGTGTGTGTGTGTGTGTGACAGAGAGAGAGAGTACAAAACAGGAAGGAGTCTGACAAGAAGCCTCTGATTGTTCAGGATGTTTTTGATTTCATATTTGAGTGTAACCAGGCTTATCGGGTCTCTGTGACGAATATGTTAAAGTATGGAATAAAAATTAAACCTGCTGCAAAAGTTTTGCACAATTTGGCAAGAACCCTGGATGAATCAAAATATCCAACCCTAAAATCAGAATGTTTATTTTAAGATTATAAATATATTATTAAAATTATCAATACCTTATAGCATTTAGATTTTTTTTAAATACTCTGGTTTGACATTACAATATGACAATTACAATTACAATAATACAGTATTTTATATAAAATACACGAAAATTAATAAATCAATAAAGTTATTCTTACTGGATCTGAATAACTTTTTCCTATTGCGTTTTTATTTATACATTTTGTTGATTGTTTGTTTTTTTGGAAACAATGTACAACATACTTCTTTAATTTTAATGCAGAATATGACAGATATGTTTTTGACATGTTCTATGAGATTCACCCATTTTCTAGTAAAATTAATTTTACCTCTGTATGCATACAAATTTAGGACATATATATTTCCCTCAGTGTGTGTGCATTCTGCTTGTGTGTACGGGTTTGTTTGCACTGGTGTAATATGTGGGAGGACTACATCATTGAGATCATTCGTATTTCTGTACACAGCTGTTTTGAGACTGACAGTTCGGCTTGAAGACAGAAGAAAGTACAAGATGTACATGTACTCAATTTATTATCACGTGTTTAAGATGCTCTTTCACTTATGTAATGCAATGATGGAGTTACCCATCTGGCCTAGAATGAAACGACAAATCTGCTGTGAGGGTCTGGAGTGTGGCATTTGATAAATGTACGTTCATGGCCTGTTGTCACTTTGCCTTCTCACACAAGTTATTTTATACTACTGTACATGGAGTGACAGTTCTTGTAAAAAATCAAATGTAAACAGTCTAAGTGATTTTGCTTCTTGTAAGTCAAGTACAGGAACCTTTTAGGCAAACAATAATTGTTTTTGACAGTAGTGTATATGTTTTCTCAGGGACCTTGGGTTTCAGCTGGCAAATTGCATTGTAATTCAAGTCAGTCACTGGAGAAAAATATATACTTGTAGGACAGAAAAAAGTGAGCGCAAAAGAGGTTTTCCTCTAATTTCTTATAAATATGAATGGTGTGTTTGTAGTAGGGATGGGCGTTTTCCACAAATATCACATTCGAATATTTGAGCTCACAAAAAAACGAATATTCGAATATTCGTTTATTTAAATTAAGTTTAATGAGTCAGACGTTATTTTTCAGCAACATTTGTTTTTGTCATTTTGAACAAGCTTACAATAAGCTTGAACATTACACATCGTGTTTTGTAGCTGAAAACCTTTAACAATGCGTGCAAACAAACAAAAGTACAGATTAAAAGCAAAAAAAAAAAAGTGAACAAAGAAAAAACGTAAAGCAGCCTGCAGCAATTAGGCTATTGTACAGAATGTAGCTTACACTTAACTTTTAAACTGTCAGCAAATCTTTTTTGCTTTTTTTCTATTGTTTCAAATGTTCTTGTTAAGAAATACGGGCATGTAAACATTATCGGAGGAAAGTCGGCTCCTTAGTCTGTTAACAATAAGGCCAGCCGCGGAGAAAACGAGCTCTGACGGCACAGACGTTGGCGGGACTCACAAATAACGGTGTGCTAAGCGAATACGTTTTGTGAAGCGCTTCGTGTTTTCGTTTCACCACTGAATGGGATCCTCATCTGGTGGAATAACGTTAGGCTCCAGCAAGAACTGTTCCCACTCGTCTCGGCTGGACTCTCTGTAATCATCGCTGGAGAACTGGCTCTGCCTTTTCCGACGAGTGGGCATTGCATCTTCTTCATCGTTGGTGACGGCGGCTGCATCCGCACCACTCGCATCAAGGTAAATGATCCGATAATGTTTAAAAAAGTTTTTTGTTTTTCTTACTTCTCTCATGTTTTCATCGAGAAACCTGAGATGTTTGTGCCGAGGGTCTAGGGCAGACGCGAGAAGAGGAGTTTTCACTGCATTCTCCAAGTTAGCGGTGTTTATTCGTTGCTTGAGAGATGCTCCAACAATGTTCTTGGATCACTTTCTGTGATTCTCCACGGCATATTTGAAGTACTGTAGAAGGCCGCAGCTCTTAGGGGGGCGTTCACATATCGCGTCTTTTGCATGCTCAAGTTCGTTATTTCCAATGTAGCCTATGCGCGCTCATAATGGAAGCGACGCGGTCGCGATGCGCACGCGATGCGACGCGGTCCCGTTATTTCCAGGCGCGTCCGCACAGCATCGTGTTAAAAACATCTCAACTTTTCAGAATGCCGCAAGCAAACCGCGGGTCATGTGACAAGAACTTAACATTCAGCTTCATCCTTTCTTGTAACAACGTTGAAAGCTCAGCCAAGATGAAGGAACAGCTGATCATAGCTGTATATGGATTGCCATTTTGAAATAAATTTAGTAGCAGAGCTACTGAAAGCGATTTTTTTTTGTGCTGCAAATCCATTTATCCTTTGCTGAAATTTCCGCGTCTTCATGGAGAGAACACGTCGCCTCAGGAGCGCTTCTGCCCGAGCGCTTTGGAAAGAAGGAGAAAGCGGCGCGCATAGCCTTTTCCACTCCTTATTAGGCGCAATATGTGAATGGCCCCTTAATCATTCATTAATTATTTTTTGCTTGCATACACCTTCAAATATGCCGTGGAGAATCACAGAAAGTGACCAAATTAGGTTTTATTGTGAACTTTTTTTTTTCTTTTTTTTGGGAAATTCGAATATCATTTTAATTATCGAATAACTAGAGCAGAACGAATATTCGAATGTTCGACTATCCGTGCACATCCCTAGTTTGTAGTACAGAGAAGGTAGCAGATGAAAAAATCTTCATAAGCCACTACAGTAGAGCAGCACGGCTGCGTTTTAGGGTAAGGCCTTTGAACCTGAATGATATACCAGTTCAGGAGAGGAAAGAGATGTGGGAACTAGGTGAGTGAGAAAAGTCCTGAAAACCCAAGAGCACAGCAGACAGAATTTCCCGTGGAGCTTGAGACCACTGCTGAATACATTTACATGTAAAATTTGTATTTGTGTGTTGATATTCAAATCACGACTTTGCACCTTAGGAGCACTCTGTGTCACGGCGGTGATACTGATTTTTATTCATTATAATTTTGGTAGCATTTTTGTACATTTTCATAAATAGTGTGTTGTGCATTTGCTTTTTCATCTGTTGAATGTGAGATACAGTGGACAGGCTGGAAGTGTGATACCATTTGGAATATCTAGGATTTAAAATCTAATTTAAACCTTGAAATAAACAAAGGTTTTATATTTGGACAGATGTAAAACAAGAATGGTGTGTTACGTGATGAAACATAAAGGAATGTTTTTGCAAATTAAATGTTATTCAAATGTCTTGAATTTATGTAGAGAACTGCAGTGGGAAAATTTACAAAACTGTAAAAATATTGCTCAGGTACAGTAGTCCCTAATCAGTTTTGGTTTGTTCAGAAATTTGCTAAGCATGCTCAGCATCTTCATAGCACCCCTTTATGGCCAGGTCAGATTACGTCAGAGTTTGTCGTCATTTGTTGGAAAATCATATCACACTGCTCAGTCATTCCAAGACCCAACAAACGCTGATTGAACATGTTCAGTTGGGTTAAAATAAACAGCCGCCATGATTTTGCCAAGACATTCCTGGATCAACATCTACCCACACCTAAAATGAACAACTACCTTACTAACTATTAATAAGTAGCAAATTAGGAGTTTATTAAGGCAAAAGTCATAGTTAATACTTAGTGAATTGTGAGAATTGGTCCCCAAACTAAAGTGGCTAAAGGTTATATTAAAATTAGAAGAATTAGCAAAATAGAAGCATATTCCCTTGTGGTTTCAAACTTTTGGCCACCACTGTTTACTCAAATTATGTTGAGCGGTCATCTCAGTCTCTCAGGTTATCCCTGATTACATATTAAATTAGGATTTCTCCACTTGGTCAAGCATGAATAATGAAGTATAAGCAGTGGCCCACAACAGGGAGACACACTGGAGTGCTGGCGTGAGTGTAAGCCAGCAGACTCAACCTGTAAGCTCTGTTTATTTGTAACTGGGTGTCTTTTTTTTGGCATGCTATTTCAGGCCAGACTTTGTTCCAGGCTTGCCAGCATATGAGAGTGGACCTAGCATGCTGTGTTTGATCCTGAATGCTGTAATTTTGCTAGCTATCAAAGCTTCAGCTCAGCAGGAATCTTCATTTACAGCAGTCACTCTGCAAGAGCTGTTTTTTACCGTTCGTCCGTCTCTCTCTCCTTCTCTTTATCCACATTCACATACTGGATCTTCCCATACTTGTGTAGTATTTTAGAGAAGCACCTGTGATGTGATCTGTGCCAGTTACTTGCCATTAACGTGATCTGTGTACCATACTGCAAATTATTTGAGTAAGTAAGCATCTGTCGAGAACGGAAATTATTTTAAATGTTAAACAACTAAATCTGTCCACGCTTCAGGTTGGCTGTGGTTCCTTTCAGATGAATCTGGCATAAGAAGGGTGAGAGGTCAGTTGTGGTGATTAAGCTATGAAAACTTTACAGGACCATATAAGATGGCGAGGCTCTTAATGGCAGAACACTTCAGACTTCATTGGCTTAAATGATTTATAACTGCAGCGCTGCTGATCCCTCAGCGTTAAGTGCTATAAAGGCTAATGTTGTGCTCTAGAGACAGATGAGCACTGACGGGAGAACGGGCGATATGTTACACAGAGCACCTTCAGATTTGCTGTCAAATATCCCAGTTTCCATCAAAATGGTGCTTGTTTTTGTCTACTAAGTCTACGTTCACACTGCAAGGCTTAATGCTCAATTCCGATTTTTAGAAAAAATTAAATTTCTTTGCAAGGCCGTTCACATTTCCAATTAAATGCGACCTTTTGTGATCTCCTGTGTGAACGTGAAATGACCCAGAAGTGACCCGCATGCGCAGAAGAGTACTCAACGCTCAACGACGTCACTCGTTGTTTGCGAAAGTAGCTAACGTTAAACATGGATGTCAACAACAGTGTAGTCAACAGTGGAGCTCTTTTTGCAATATTAAAGTTATTTTCCCAACGGAGCCAGCACAATTACAATCTTCTCGTTTTAAGAAGAAAATTAAAAAGAAGGAGGAGAGCAAGGTTTTTGGCCATGGCGTTTTGTGGAGCAGTGTTAGCAACGTCGGTACAGAGAAACGTGTGGGTGCGGAGTCGCAGCCAGGAGTGGTGGGATATTGATGTGAGTGGCTTCACTAATACAGATTTCATCAGTTTATCTTCTCGTTCCCGCCTACTTCAATGCAGACATATGACGTTTGTAGCGTATCAATGACGTACGGGTCGGATACATGTGGCCTGGCTGTTCAGACGGAGGTCGCATTTCAAAAGATCGGATACGTATTGGATTCAGGACCACATACCCAAGTGGCCTGGGTCACATTTGAAAAGATTGGATCTGTGTCGTTCAGACTGTAATGAAAAGATCAAATACAGGTCGCATAGGGGCAAAAAAATCGGAATTGGGTCGTTTCAGCCTGCAGTGTGAACGTAGCCTAAAACAAAATAAAACTGATAAATAAATTGAAACAAAGTGGCACCATATATACATTAATATTATTACTTCACAGGAAGTAGAGAGGGACATTTACTTTCCAGTCATTGTGCACAACCTGAGCACTTGAATTATGGCTAAAATGAATGTGGTGAAAACTATTTAAGCCCCCTACATTTTTATTTAGTTGAATTAATGTCAAGTGTGGTGTGATAATGTTCTTTTGTAGGAGAAGGAAGGAGACCAGGGTCGGCGTTTCTGAGGCTCGTGAGAATTTATTAGTCAACAAAAATAAAACAAAGTCGCGCCACCTGCGCATACGTTTAATTCAAAACACTGCTGGGCAATTCACAGTCTTGTTTCTCGCTCGCTTGCTTAAGTCCCCATGAGTCCTCAGTTCTCTCTGCCCTCGCTGGTTCACGGCTGGTTTAAATACCGCTTCCCCATGCCAATCAGTGCAATGAGAACCAGGTGTTACTCGTTTTTCACTTGACCCACTTACCACCGCTCGTCTCTTCACTCTCTCTCCCGTCACAGAGCTCGCTGAACCACGCCTCCCCTGCCACATGTGGTTCCTACACAGATGTTTATGGGCATAAAATGCATAAGATGTGATTGTTACAACATATTTATCAAGCCCATGGGTCACATAACAGTTAAGTAGACTTTTAATATAACCAAATAATGTTTATTTTCATGTAAAAAAAAAAAAGAAAAAAGTATGGCATCATTTAGAGGTTTTTAGAAAGGCTAGTTAAGTATGCAACAATATGAAAGCACAAGTATATTTGTGAAAATATGGTCATTTATGTTATATTTATACATTTCACATGCATTTACATACAATTCACATATTAGTGTATGTCATAATTCTTGAAATCCCTAATTTGTGTGATTTTCTTCTATTGAGATTCCCTGCTTAGCATATAGGGAGCAGTGCACACTGCACAGGGACCTTGTGAATCAGAGCAAAGCTTGTGTGTAATTGAAAGGAACTGTCTTCATGCATTCTCTAAAAATGACTTGGTAACACTTTACAATAAGGTTTTATTTGTTAACATTAGTTAACTACACTAATAAACATGAACTACAAATGAACAATATTTCTACAGCATTTATTAATCATAAAGGGTATGATATAGATCATCCAAAACTTACAATTAATTTACTCACTTTTGAAAACAAAAGGAGATATTTTAGAGAATTGATGTCCATTGATGTCCATAGTATGGAAAATATGGAAAAAAAAAATACGATATGGAGTGTGTGTGTGTGTGTGTGTGTGTGTGTGTGTGTGTGTGTGTGTGTGTGTGTGTGTGTGTGTGTGTGTGTGTGTGTGTGTGTGAGTGTGTGAGTGTGTCTTCAACAGAAGAAATAAACTTGAAACAAGTGGAGAGCAAGTTAATGATGGCACTTTTCACTTAGGGATGAACTATCCCATTAATTAATTTCTACATTTACTAATGTAATTTTATTAACTAACATTAACAAGGGTTAATAAATGCTGTAAAAAATAAATAATAATAGTTCATAGTTATTTTTAACTAATGTATACCTTGACCTTAATACCTGTATATCAAAAACTAAAACTGATAGTTAGAAAAAGTCTTGCCTAATTTTATCACCACTTGGTTTTTTATTTTATGCAATGCAATGACATTTAGACATTGTACTGTATATATTTTGTCTCACTCGAATCACTCGACAAGAGGTGCGTGAAATCAAATGCCCCGGAGGGTGGATTTATAGAATAGTGTAGGGTGCCTGGTGAAACGTGCTGCTCCGCTTTCTGGTGGCCGGTGCTTCCCGTGTGCTCTCTGTGCTCTTCGGTGCCAGTTAAGGTGAAAGTGGATGTCCTGACGTGCTCCAAAGTGGGTGGGCTGTCGGTCATTCGCTGCTTTCTGCGAAGAAATGAGACAGGAATTAGACCAGCGTTGCATTCGGTTCGAGACCGTCGTTTGAGTGCAGCGTGTGCTGTTTAAGAGCGTGTAGGCTGACGGGGAGCAGCTGTGACCGATCAGCCGGTGACGAGGACGTGCAGGTGCTTTCTGTTGGTTGCCAGGGCGGCGCTGATTCCTCTGGGAGCGCTCGTCACAACCCCAAAGCGTCGTTCTGGTCCTGTGAAGACATGTAGAGAGTAGGGGTGAAGTTAGGGGAGGGTGGGGAATGACCCCTGACAGACCTGCGTAAGCTGTCCAGATCCGGGAGAGGCCATCGGCGTTCGCGTTGGCGGCCCCGGCACGATGGCGAACTTCAAAGTGGAAGTCCTGGAGCGCTAGGAACCAGCGAGTCACCCTGGCGTTGGTGTCCTTGGCGCGGGCCATCCACTGTAGGGGCGCGTGATCGGTTACCAGGATGAACTTGCGGCCCAGGAGGTAGTACCGGAGCTCCAGGACTGCCCACCTGATGGCCAGGGCTTCCCTCTCCACGGTGGCGTACTTCCTCTCGGCAGGGGACAGCTTCCTGCTGATGTAATTTATTTATATATTTTATTTTATTTTCATATTTTCTCCGGCTGCCCCTTCCTGGTCAGGTCTGTTAGGGGGGCGGCTAAAGAGGAGAAGTTGTGGATAAAACATCGGTAATAACCCGCCAACCCCAAGAAGGCTCGTCTTTGTCCGGGGTCTTGGGGCGGCGTGGATGGCTTCGACTTTCTTGTCTTGCGGCCGGATGACTTGGTCCAGGGTTTGGTTAAATCTCTCTACGAGCCCATCAGTCTGGGGATGATAGACGGTGGTCCTCAACTGCTTCACCCGCAGCAGCCGGCAGAGGTCCGTCATTAGCTGGGACATGAAGGGGGTTCCCTGGTCAGTCAGGATCTCCGAGGGGAGGCCGACTCAGCTGGCCAGCAGAAACAGCTCCTGGGCGATGGACTTCGCGGTGGCTTTCTGCAGGGGGACTGCTTCTGGGTACCGGGTGGCATAGTCGACGATGACCAGGATGTGCTCATGCCCTCGGGCAGACTTTGGCAATGGCCCCACTATGTCCATTCCAATCCGCTCAAAGGGCACCTTGATGATTGGCAGTGGAATGAGCGGGCTGGGGGGAGGAGTCCTGGGCGACGTGACAGGTAGGGCAGGCTTGGCAGAACCGCTTTACTTCGGCCTCCAGGCCCGGCCAGTGGAAGCGGTCGCAGATGCGCTGAGTGGTGTTGGCTGCTGCGAGGTGTCCTGCCATGGGGTGGGAATGTGCCAGTTTTAGGATGGTCTCGGTCTTGGCTCGAGGCACGACTAGTAGTTTTTTCTCCTCCCCCCTCCGCTGGGCGACACAATACAATACAGCAGGCCATTCTCTACAACAAAATGTGGGAGAGGGTGGGGCCGGGGGAGGAAGTCCTCTCCATCTACGACTCGCACCTGACTCCAACAGTGCTTGAGTCGGTCGTCCTCCCGCTGTTCCTTGGCGAAAGAGTCCCCTCCAGCGGCCTGTTGGTACACATCATAGAAAATATTAGTAGATTGGGGGGGGCCTCACCTTCTCTCCCACTGTCGGAGACGAGCAGGGCCGGCCGGCAGCGGGGTCCAAGCGGCCGCCTCGGTCTTCGACGGTTCCCCTTGGGGCTGGCAGGCTGAGTAGAGGCGGTAAGCAGTTTGTCGAAGCCGGGCCAGTCCCTTCCAAGCAGTACGGCCACCAGCAGGTCGTTTACCAGGCCCACCTCCACCGGCCAGGTGCCTTGGGGGGACGAAATGACCATCTCACAGGCCGGTACTTGGCGAGTGTCTCCGTGCACACAGGTAATCGGCAGGAAGTTTCTCCGGCCGCTTCGAGGGGCGCACAACCGCGACTGGGCCCGGAACCTCCTTCCATCCACCTTCACCTCTGCTTCGGGGGCTCCTGCCGGTACTCGCTGGTGGACGATGCAGCCTGCCAGCCAGGCTCGCGGAGGCGACGGTGGATGTGCGCTGGGCATGGGCTCATCTCGCGGCGGGGGAACCGTCGGCCTGCTGACTGGTCGCGTGATGCCTTCGAGCGGGCGTCGCTCCTGGACCACCCTCCGGGGGAATGGCGGCAGCCGGTCCCCTGCCCCGCTGTGATGGACAGCATCCGCCAGCTCGATCGCCTCCACTAGTTCCCGGACGTTACTTGGGTTCCTCATGCCGACGGCCTGTCGGTGGGCGCGAGGTAGTGCGCGCAGGAGGCGATCGACTACTACTCGTTCCGCTACCTGTGTTGGGGTGGGGTCTCCCTCCAGCAACCAGTGCTGGGCGATGCGGCTGAGTTCGGCCGCCTGGGCACGGGCTGGCACCTGGGGCTTGTACTCCCATTCGTGGAACTGCTGGGCGGCACACACAGGGGAGAGGCCCAGCCTTGTGAGGATCTCTCGCTTAACTTCGGCATAATCGTCGGCGGTCGTCAAGGGGAGCGAGAAGTAAGCCCTCTGTGCTTCACCGGTCAGGAGGGGTGCCAGCGCACGTGCCCATTCGTCCTCGGGCCATCCCTCACGGTGGGCGATGTTTTCGAAGACCTGAAGGAAGGCCTCCACATCGTCATCGGCTGTCATCTTGGGTAACAGGCGGGTGGCTTGTGCCCGAGGCTCAGGTAGCGGAACGCACTGGGCTGCGGCGGCCCGGACGGCGGCGAGTTCATCCTCCGTCCTGCCCAGGCGAGTGGCGAGGTGTTCCGCTATTTGCTGCTGGCGGATGCTCGCTTCAGCGAGGCGTTGTAAGACGTCCTCCATCGCGGGGACGCGCGCGCCACCTTCCATGGTGCTGGTGACACAAACAGGGAAAGAGGGAAAAAAATTGGGGCAGTGATTTTGTCGGTAATTCTTCACTGTACTGCCCGCATTCTCCACCACTGTCACGGGGTGAAGAATCACTCGACAAGAGGTGCGTGAAATCAAATGCCCCGAAGGGTGGATTTATTGAACAGTGTAGGGTGCCTGGTGAAACGTGCTGCTCCGCTTTCTGGAGGCCGGTGCTTCCCGTGTGCTCTCTGTGCTCTTCGGTGCCAGTTAAGGTGAAAGTGGGTGTCCTGACGTGCTCCAAAGTGGGTGGGCGGTCGGTCACTCGCTGCTTTCTGCGAAGAAATGAGACAGGAATTAGACCAGCATTGCATTCGGTTCGAGACCGTCGTTTGAGTGCAGCATGTGCTGTTTAAGAGCGTGTAGGCTGACGGGGAGCAGCTGTGACCGATCAGCCGGTGACGAGGACGTGCAGGTGCTTTCTGTTGGTTGCCAGGGCAACGCTGATTCCTCTGGGAGCGCTCGTCACAATTTGTAAAAAAGACATTGCATTGGATATTTTTACTGTGGATATTTTACTGTTTACATTGGATATTTTTACTGTGTAACATTGTTGAAAACAGATCTCAGTGATATGTGTTGGGTCCCCGCTATGATAGCAGCAACATTCACAAATGTTTACAGAACAAGCGGGAACCCAGTGTGACTGTAGCTTTCTCTATTTCTGTTTGATCAGGTGATAGAAAGTCTAAGGCCTTCTCAAGCCATGAACTAATGCATCTAATATGTGGCTTATTGTGCATAAATAAGCCACATATTAGATGCATTAGTTCATAGGGAAGTCGTGGCCTAATGGTTAGAGAGTCGGACTCCCAATCGAAAGGTTGTGAGTTCGAGTCCCGGGCCGGAAGGAATTGTGGGTGGGTGGCATGGGTGGGGTGGGTGGCATGTACAGTTCTCTCTCCACCTTCAATACCACGACTTAGGTGCCCTTGAGCAAGGCATCGAACCCCCAACTGCTCCCCGGGTGCCGCAGCATAAAATGGCTGCCCACTGCTCCGGGTGTGTGCTCACAGTGTGTGTGTGTGTTCACTGCTCTGTGTGTGTGCACTTCGGATGGGTTAAATGCAGAGCACAAATTCTGAGTATGGATCACCATACTTGGCTGAATGTCACGTCAATTTCACTTTCACTTTTTCACTTTCATAAAAACCTAAGATTGCTGAGACACAAAGTAAATGCCATCAAGTTAGCATTTTTAAACATTTGCTAACTAACAAATTAATATTTTCTGCTAAATGACTTAATAACCACAAACAATCTGGATTTTATGTTTCTAAACAAAACATGGCTAGAAAACAGCTGTTGTGAAGCAGTCCTCAATGAAACAGCCCCTCCTATCTTTAATTTGATAAGTGTCTGCAGGACTGTTAGGAGAGGTGGAAGTCTAGCTGCTCTATTTAAAGATGTCTATCAATGCAAGCAAGTGTCATTTGATCAGTACTTGTCCTTCGAAAACCTAGGTATTGTGCTGAAAGGTGCTAATCAGTAGATCTGATCAGTTCTGTATTTTCTTTGATATACTGATATCTATTACCACTGAATCTATGTCTGCCTCTCAGAAAGAGATGCATTAACAAAAGCACTAGCACCAAGCATTTCTGCAGACTCTGTTGATCTTCTCCCCGATTCCTTTAAGTCAAAAGTTATGAATGTTATTGATGATATTGCTCCTGTAAAAGCCAATAAGAAGACTGGCAGACAAAAATCACCTTGAAAAAATCTACAGCAGTACAGAGTATGAAAAGACAATGCAGAAAAGCTGAGTGGATGTGGCAGAAGACGAAACTTGAAACTATAGCATCTATAAAGACAGCCTTCATGCTTTCAATGTGAAACTTGCCATAGCTCGACAGACCTTCTTCTCAAACCTTATAAACAGTAACTTAAACAACACTCACACTCTTTTTGCTACTGTTGAGAGATTGACAACCCCTCGAGTCAGATTCTCAATTAAATGCTCTCTGACAACAAATGCAATGAGTTTGCTTCCTTCTTTTCTGAGAAGATAAATAATATCAGAAAGGCAATTAGCACATCCTCAAGTTTTGCAGAGGTTAGACAGATTCGACCACAATTTCAAAAAGAAGTTACTATGTCTGTTTTTGAAGCAATTGATAGCAAAGTTTTGGAAGAAATAATAAAGCACCTTAAATCGTCAACATGTTACCTTGACACATTTCTCACATCTTTTTTCAAAAGTGTGCTTAACTGTTTACAAGCAGAACTTCTTTCTGGGACATTTCCAAAATCCCTGAAAGCTGCAGTTGTTAAGCCCCTTCTATGAAAATATCAGTCTTGATAGCATCATAATGAGCAACTATAGACCAACATCAAATCTTAATTTTATAGGCAAGTTTATTGAAAAGGTAATATAGGCAAGATTATTGAAAAGGTAGTTTTTAATCATCTGAACAACAAATTAAACTCAAATGGATACCTGAACAATTTTCAGTCTGGTTTCCGACTGCATTACAGCAAAGAGGCAGCACTCACTGAGATAATAAATGAAATTCAGTTTAATTCTGATTCTGGAAATATATCAGTCCTGGTACTACTAGATCTTAGTGCTATGTTTGACACTGTATATCATAAAATACTTCTAAAGAGACTAGAAAACTGGTTCGTGCTTTCTTGGTTGATAATCAAATGGTTCAGGTCATACTTAGAAGGGAGAGGTTATAATGTGAGTAGGAGCGCATAAGTCTAAGTGGATTTCTATGACATGCAGAGTCCCACAAGGCTCAATTCTTGTACCACTCCTGTTTAGCCTTTATATGCTCCCACTAAGTCAAATAATAAGAACCAAAATACCTATCACATTTTTGCAGATGACATCCAAATTTACCTAGTCTAATCTTCAAATGACTAAAGCCCCATTGACTCCCTCTGCCAATGCATTGATGAAATTAGATCTTTCTTCCAGAACTTTCTTAAGTTAAACAAGGAGAAAAGTAATTGCATTTGGTAACAAAGATAAAGTTCTCAAGGTGAATGAATAACCTTGACTCTAGGGGTCAAACAACTAAAAATCAAGTTAAGAATCTTGGTGTGATTCTGGAAGACAGACCTTAGTTTGAGTAGTCATGTCAAAGCAGTAACTCAATCAGCATACTATCATCTCAAAAACCTTGCAAGAATTAGATGTTTTGTTTCCAGTCAAGACTTAGAGAAACTTGTTCATGTCTTTATCACCAGCAGGGTGGACTATTGTAATGGTCTCCTCACCGGCCTTCCCATTAGACTGCTGCAGCTCATCCAGAACACTGCTGCCAGAATTCTGACAAGAACCAGAAAATCTGAGTATATTACACCAGTCCTCAGGTCTTTAAACTGGATTCCATTTAGGATTGCTTTTAATGTAATTTTACTTGTTTAAAAATCACTCAGTGGCATAAATACATTGCAGATATGCTCACTGAATATAAACCTAAAAGACCACTCAGATCATTAGGATCAAGTCAGTTATAAATACCAAGGGTTCACACAAAACAAGGGGAGTCCACTTTTAACTATAATGCTGCAGTTTGAATCAGCTTCCAGAAGAGATCAGATGATCAGGAGATTTTGTCTTCTTTTGAGTTGCTCTTCTTTACTCAGTGGGGACCTTATAAAGCCCCCATCTTATAACCAGCTGTAGAATCTCACAAGAAGGTTCCAGATTGACACAAGCCACATGTCGGTGGAAAAGGTTAAAAAGTCCTTCTGGTAATGTCACGAAGGGGGAGGACATGACATTTTCAGTTGAGAAGGTCTTGTGAAAATGGATGATTGTGTCATGGTATGCCCGTACCATTCTGCTTTCGTCATGTAAACAAAACACAGGTGCTGTGTCCTAATTCGTCTGATGATAATTAGAACAGCACAGCTGTCGGCGGCACCTCTGCTCACCTCTCTTTTGCTGTGCAATTGATCTGTCTCGCTGAGGGACACCCACACAACTGAATTTACACCAACGAGAATGAGTTCTCTTTATTCTTCACTAAATGGATGTACGTAGTGGCATTATGCCACTCAAGTCCCCTTCTGGCTTATGGAAGCCCTTTCAAATTCAGTTCATCCTCTTGTTTCTAATATGATGGATGGGCAAAAGACAGGAAGGACCAGTTTTCCATTGTCTCTTTGTTCTGTGGTCATCAATGGTGCAGTGCTGTCTTTTTGTGGAGGTGTGAATGGATCAGGTTTTTAAGCCCCAGCTGAGCCCATCGGCACCGCAGAGTGGAATTATTCATGGGCATCATCAACTCTGCAAACAAATCCCTGGGCAGGCATGAGTGCACTCCTAATGAGTCATGCATTTTGTTGTGTGTTATTACAGCACATTTCCCTGCTAAATATTTAAGTGTTCACAATGTGCTCTTAATTCTGGACATTCTGCTTTAATTCTGCTTCAGATTAAAAAAGTAAAAAGGTAATTGTTACTAGAATCTCACAATTGTGAATTACGTATTTCAGCATTGCACTTTTTCAGTGAAATTGTGATTCTTTTTCATGCATGAATTGCGACTTTAAATTTAACATGTGATTTTAAATCTCTAAATTTCAAATGTATTTCATTTGCAATCCTTGTATTGCAGCTTTTCTCATACTTCCACTTTCTCATAATTGTCTTTGATATTAAATTTTTTACTTTTTTTTCTCACAATTGCAACTTTATATCTCACAATTGTGAATTTCTGATAATAGTTTCGTTTTCAACTCTTATAATTGCGACTTTATATCTCACAACAGTGCCTTTATCTCCCTGTTTAATTTTTTCATAATTGTTATACCCCACTTGTGACTTTTTATTTCTCAGTTGCATTATTGTTTCTTTATATCTCAATTGTGACCCCCCCCCCCCCCATAATTAGCACTTTCTTTAGCACAGTAGCAACATTTTGTGATAATTGTGACTTTAGAAGTCAAATTGCTATTTAATTTCTAATTATGAATTCTTCTTTTTTGGGAGTCTCACTCACATTTGTGATTTTGACCTTGAATATCAATGGATTGATTTGTTATTTTACATGGAGTTCTACACATTTGTCCACAATGGCTGCTGGTAGTCACAGTGCAGTCTAAAATGTTATTTTAGAACCAGCAGTGATGCTTGCGAAATGATGATCATAGAAATTTTTTTTTTTCTGAGCAGGCTGATCAATGAGATTGTGGTCAATGCTCAGCTTTCTCTCAAGGCCTTGGTGGCCTTTTCTTCTTTTTGCTTCCTCCACCAGGGACTCTCAGCGCTCACACAGCCTCTAAAACATGATTACTTCACTTAGTGCTTAAGTGTGTTTTTCCCCAAGCAGCTGACTTCCTATGGTTCATTGCACCACATTAGAGAGGTGTGCGAGGTCACAATCATTCACAATACCCTTCAGCCACTCTGCCATCCCCATATGGCTGATCTCCATGTCTTTGAGTTATGGCATCGCTTTTTGCCTGCATTTGCCCACATCACCCTGTGAGGCAACCGAGTATGGTTTGACACTCGCTGCTGTTCTTGAGCGTGACAATGGACAAATATGGCCAACTTTACAGTACAACAGTATGTCCAGGTGTATCAGTTGACACTGTGGCCCTGGTAAAAGTTCTGTGATCTTTTATTAAACATGATTTTGTTCCTCTGGCACATAAGGGAACAGATGTAAAATCTCATTATACTTTAACTCGCCATATGGGATGAAGTCCCCCAGAGTTCCCTCCTGAGACCGTCCACCATTATGGATGTGTTTTTGTTCAGAGATACAGGTAGAATGCAGGATGACCATGTACAGTAAAACCAGGTCTAACTTTAATACTAAATGGTAAAAAAAAAAAAGGTCAGGGTGCAAATTTTAAATGATGCACACTGTAGAGTTTCTTTCAACACAGCATCACAACAATCTGCACAATTTCATGGTTAAGTGAGAATACAGTACTTGTGCCAAATGACTTCACAAATGGCGCTTTGTGAAAGACATGCATTTCCCTATGAGGTTTACATTGATTATTTAAATAAGCCAAGGGACATTTTAAGTAATGTTCATGATGTCACAACAGCCTTTGTAATTCGGAGTTGCATATTTTAGTCTGGCAGTTTCACAGTGTCCTTTTCCTATTGTAGTTTAAAATCCTATTAAGATGACTTTGCAAAAATGATTGTGTACTTTAAATAAAACATTTTGGCAATGCACACTCAGATAACGATTAACAAAGATCTCAATTTGCTCAAAAAGCGTGTACAAGCATAATAATTCAATAAACTGAATACTCGAAACAGTTACATTTTAATTCACAAGATGTGTATTACAAAACCATCCAGTTGTACTGTTCTACAATACAAATGTCCAAAATGCAGTATCTGTTATGTGCCTCAATATTCATTTTTACCAGGTCAGCATGTTCCCACTGGTTAAAATGAAATGTTTGGCACATGTACTTATACTGCAGTGTTGCGTGGCTGTTTGCCTGTCTTCAGTGAGCTGCTTTTGGCCTGCACCGGGCTCCTCATTAAAAGCCTGTCAGCAGTGCATCTGTAGGCCTGACAGTCACTCTGTCAGCCCACAGGAGCAGACAGCACATAGACAGACAGATATTACCCTCATATACAACTCTCCCTCTGGTCCACAATTCCTATATTTGTAGCCTAGATTGGCTCTACCAGGGCAAAGAATTTCTATTTACACCCTGGAAATGATGCTGATGCATATGCAGTGTGCTGTAACCACAAGAAAAATGACTTCCATGCCCCTTTAAGTTATGTAAGTTATGCTCCATTTCCTATGCATACACCATGGATATTTACTATGTATATTTGAGCACGCAATGAGACATTAGATTCTGTCATCTGTTCGAATGTGAGTTTTTAAGGGATAGTTCATGCAAAAACGAAAACACTATCATTATTTACTCACCCTCATGGTGTTCTAAAACTGTATGACTTTTAATGGAAAACAAAAGGTGTTTTTTTTTTAGATTGGGGTTTAACTTCTTCTATACAGTTAAAATGAACAGGGATTATGGCTTTCCATTTTAAAAGGATGCAAACCCATTAGGCTTTCATTCATTCAGAACACAAATCAAGATATATTTAATGAAACTTTGACACCTCAAGAAAGCATGTTTGAGTTTCCTTTTGCCATATTTGATGTGCTGTATGTACATGTATTTTGTTTATATCAATGTTTATATGTGATTAAAAGCCTAAATAAAATCTGTTAATCTTATAAAGCAATCATGTCTTTTCAGATAGCTTGCTTTAAACCACTTGATTTATATGGATTTACAATCTCTTTATGAACTTTTTGAAGTTTTGGTTTAATAGTTTGAGTTCCCGAGATATGTATCGATGTATTGATATCCAATTTGTGGACAATCAAGCAAATATTTTCAATCAAATCTTCAATGAAACTATTGACCTAATTCAAAACACCAATCTGAATGATTTATTCATCAGACTGATTCAGTTCTCAGATTCAACTCAAGCTACCTGCATGGTCTTCCGGATTTCTCCTTTTATATTCTATATTCTTACAATACTTTTTTGTGGAAGGAGTTAAATCCCAATCTGAACCATTAATTAGTTCAAGGATTCAAATTTAATGGTGGAAAATCTAGAAATATTCAAAGGTGCCTTTTCTTGCTCATATAAATGTTGTCTTTCCTTGCTGAGCTGTATGTCACTTTGTTGAATTACCTCTGAAAAACAAGAGCTTATGCACACAGGAGGAAGTCCAACTGTAGCAGCTATTTACAATTTAGCACAGAGCCTTTGGACAGATGGGAAATTATCTAGAAGCCGGGGTGGCGAATAGAGAAAATCATCATCTCTGAGAAATAGAACAGTTCTAGGAAGGTTGGAGGCTTGTACATGTCTCTCCACTGCAACAAGCCAATTACCGCCCTCTCTCAAAACCCCCTATCTCTAAGAATCCCAGTTGTCCCCCGAGTGTCATAGAGTCCACGGGCCCCATCCATCCACACTGGCGGGGACTCCATTATGCCCTGATGGAAAGCGATGGAAAACCAATTGGGGATACAGGACCGTGCAAGTACGATGCATGGTCAGAAGGCCTGCCGCAGACAGGCAATCTGCAGTGATGAAGAGGCCCTTTACACAGCACGTCTGCATCCTCTAGGATCCCCTTCAAGCCCCACTGACCCCAGCACCCCACTTCCCCGAGCCCGACAAACCCACACATCAGCAAATGTCAAATTAGAAAGCAGCCAATGCTGAGGTCTCCATGGATAGCAAGACGTTTTGCGTTGTGTGCTATTTCTGTTCAAAGATTATTCTAAGATGTCAAAGGTCACTGCACATGACCTCTGTCTGAATATCCTTAACACGGAGAAATTCTGCCTCAATCGTGACTGAGGTTCAGAAAAATATTTTTATTTCAAAAAGTTTTGAGTTTTCATAGTTAACTTACATGCCTTCAGAGCAGACCTTTTGATATTATTCAAATTAGTTTTATTAGGTTTAGATCTAGAAAAAATCTAATTAGTCTGATGATAATGCAGTGATTCTGTTGCACAGACACTCTTGAGACTCGCATCACAGTGCAGTAAACAAAACGCTCTCCTGCAACATTCTTTCATTCAATTTACCTGTGGAACAGCCTAACAATAGGGGTCCTGCAGGGCTCAATTTCTCTGTCCTGTTCTGTGTCCCCGTGCAGGTGCCATACGTGAAAGTGGCCCCGGAGGACATACTGAAAGTACAGTTTCCTCGCTTTACCACACTGGACCTCAGGCCAACTAATACAGATATCAGCATGGCTGTAGCTGGACTGCTTACGTTCTTCAACAGCAGCACTTCATGTCTCATATGTGCTCAGGCCGATTGTGAGTATCACATAGATTCTTTTATATTATATTGTGTGTGTGTGTGTGTGTGTGTGTGTGTGTGTGTGTGTGTGTGTGTGTGTGTGTGTGTGTGTATTTAAGTTTATTGATTATCCTGCTCATGAAGGCTGTTTATTTGATCAAACATACAGTTAAAACCATTAAAAGTCTGAAGAATTATTACAATTATTTCTATTGTAATATATTTCTATATTTTGATTATTACAATTATTTATATTTTAATATATTTCTATATTTTGTTTTTAAAATCTGTTATGAAAGCTTCATTTTCAGCAACCATTATTCCAGTCTTTAATGCCACATGATCCTCTTTCAAATAAAATAAAAAAATATTGTTTGAAAATATAACAATCAATATACAACAAAACACTGCATTATTTTATTATTATTTTGTCAAATAAGATACAGCAAAACAGAACTGTATAAGTTAAAACATTGTTGAAAATATTTCTTGGTTGTATGATATTCCTTAAAAAAATATATATTATTGCTTTGAGACAGACATGTTAGTATACAATAGTAATATATTTCGTCATAATTTCTTCATTTTAAGCAGCCAAAAATATTTTTGAGGATCTTTGAGTTTCAGTGTGTATTTGATGATAGGTTTGGAGATGAAGTCCTTATATATTGAGACTGCAGACACCTTGAGCTTCATGTGTGTTTGAGTATGTTTATCAGACAAAGCCACACCACGCATTCACACACGGGACGCAGAACATGCACACTTTAATAGTGACATGGACTGGCTGTTGTCTTGTTTATTTTTGCTGTGTGATCAGCTAGATTAATCCATATCAAGTGAAAATGTCCAAAGCTTATCACTGTTATTGACATAAATCTTATGATATTGTTTCACCCAACCCTAATATATACTGTATCTCCCATACAGCTCTTTAAGATGTGAGGGACTTCAACAATTCTGAAATATACTAATAACTAAATAACTAAATAAATACATTTCATATTACTCTCTCTAGCCCACCTTGGTTTGGCGACCTATGCATTAGAGCCAAAGAAAAAAATCCCAAGCATGTGCTATAATTACACGTTCTGCTGCACTCTTTCCTGAATGGAATACTGTATAGAATTTCCTGCATCTATGAAGTGGCAGATGTCCATTCATATAGATGTTACAACTGCTTTTTTGACATATGCATTCTCTAAAAAGAGAACAGGGAGTTTCATAGTGGTACATGCACTTTCTGCACTCTCTTCACCACTGTGTGCCTTTGTACACATTCACAAACTCAAATAGGCAACTCAAATGCTCCATTTCATTCTGCTGCTTATTTAGCAAGAACAGCTGCTTATGAAACCTCACATAGCCACACTGTTTTGATGACGGTGATTTTATTTCATGCTGTTTGACTGTACTGCATTGATGGATTATTTCAAATGTGTTGTTCATTCTTTCTCTTGTCCATCAGGAATTCATCCTCCATTGTTGTCCCATTCATTCACCATCAAACATCCACCATGCCGCTATTGTCAGCGCACTCTGCTGAAACAGAGATGTCCATGGAAATGAATGGCGGAAGGTTTAAATCAAACCCACTGTATTCAAAGAAAAGGCAACTGACGGATGAACTTTCGTAAAGTCTCCTTATTAGACACACACTGTGTTCAGCTTGGTAGAGGATTAACATTTAGTATTCTGACTTTACATCTCGAAGCATGGATGCTGCAAATTACCCAGAGAATCCAAACAAAGTCACATTGCCCCTTCAGACAGTGGCTTCCTTTCTCCATTATCAGCTCAAAGCCTTCAAGTTGAACAGCTATAATTCCCACTAAGACGTCAGAGAGGGGTGTAGAAAGATGACAAACTACTAATACGGACTTGAGAACAGGGTCAAGACTGTAGCAAACCAGTACAAAATTTAATATTGATAATGTGGACCAAATTCAGAATTTAATAATCTGATCCCTTTCATGAGTTGGTATTTGATTTAATTTGGCTACACCTTAAGTATTGGAAATTGGAAAATGATTTTTATTGAACTGCAATTAAAAGAAATGAGAATAATTATATCAGATATTATTTTTGTATGATTAGAGAAAAATGTGTTCTGTACTCTTACATCAGATTTATATTTGGCTATACAGTACCACATAAAGGGTTAAGCAATATCATATATAATGAAATATTTACAACCATTCAAAAATTGGGGTATGTTTTGGAAAGATTTCATATGCTCACCAGGGTGATTTGCTCTTTCTACCACAGAATGCTAAAACCAGACAGCACTGCAGGTACAACCCGAATTCCGGAAAAGTTGGGACGTTTTTTAAATTTGAATAAAATGAAAACTAAAAGACTTTCAAATCACATGAGCCAATATTTTATTCACAATAGAACATAGATAACATAGCAAATGTTTAAACTGAGAAAGTTTACAATTTATGCACAAAATGAGCTCATTTCAATTTTGATTTCTGCTACAGGTCTCAAAATAGTTGGGACGGGGCATGTTTACCATGGTGTAGCATCTCCTTTTCTTTTCAAAACAGTTTAAAGACGTCTGGGCATTGAGGCTATGAGTTGATGGAGTTTTGCTGTTGGAATTTGGTCCCATTCTTGCCTTTTATAGATTTCCAGCTGCTGAAGAGTTCGTGGTCGTCTTTGACGTATTTTTCGTTTAATGATGCGCCAAATGTTCTCTATAGGTGAAAGATCTGGACTGCAGGCAGGCCAGGTTAGCACCCGGACTCTTCTACGACGAAGCCATGCTGTTGTTATAGCTGCAGTATGTGGTTTTGCATTGTCCTGCTGAAATAAACAAAGCCTTCCCTGAAATAGACGTTGTTTGGAGGGAAGCATATGTTGCTCTAAAACCTTTATATACCTTTCAGCATTCACAGAGCCTTCCAAAACATGCAAGCTGCCCATACCGTATGCACTTATGCACCCCCATACCATCAGAGATGCTGGTTTTTGAACTGAACGCTGATAACATGCTGGAAGGTCTCCCTCCTCTTTAGCCCGGAGGACACGGCGTCCGTGATTTCCAACAAGAATGTCAAATTTGGACTCGTCTGACCATAAAACACTATTCCATTTTGAAATAGTCCATTTTAAATGAGCCTTGGCCCACAGGACACGACGGCGCTTCTGGACCATGTTCACATATGGCTTCTTTTTTGCATGATAGAGCTTTAGTTGGCATCTGCTGATGGCACGGCGGATTGTGTTTACCGACAGTGGTTTCTGAAAGTATTCCTGGGCCCATTTAGTAATGTCATTGACACAATCATGCCGACGAGTGATGCAGTGTCGTCTGAGAGCCCGAAGACCACGGGCATCCAATAAAGGTCTCCGGCCTTGTCCCTTACGCACAGAGATTTCTCCAGTTTCTCTGAATCTTTTGATGATGTTATGCACTGTAGATGATGAGATTTGCAAAGCCTTTGCAATTTGATGTTGAGGAACATTGTTTTTAAAGTTTTCCACAATTTTTTTACGCAGTCTTTCACAGATTGGAGAGCCTCTGCCCATCTTTACTTCTGAGACTCTGCTTCTCTAAGACAGCTTTTATAGCTAATCATGTTACAGACCTGATATCAATTAACTTAATTAATCACTAGATGTTCTCCCAGCTGAATCTTTTCAAAACTGCTTGCTTTTTTAGCCATTTGTTGCCCCCGTGCCAACTTTTTTGAGACCTGTAGCAGGCATTCAATTTTAAATGAGCTAATTAAGTGGATAAAAGTGTAAAATTTCTCAGTTTAAACATTTGCTACGTTATCTATGTTCTATTGTGAATAAAATATTGGCTCATGTGATTTGAAATTCCTTTAGTTTTCATTTTATTAAAATTTAAAAAACGTCCCAACTTTTCCGGAATTCGGGTTGTAACTTTTGCCTTGTGGTAAACTTTAAAGTTAACCATTTCACGCTCATTCCAACACTATAACTCAAATGTTTTTCTCTTTGTACCTCTAGAGTAAAAGCCAGACTTTCAACACAGAGATGAGTCGGAAACAAGAAACAAAATAACATTGTTTCTTAGCTAATAATGAGTGCATGCACTCCCTGAAGAATTCTGTAGGAAAATAAAGGAGATTCACAGCAGCGACAGGCCAAACTTAAAATACATTGTGACAGGAAACTTTTAGAAATCTGTACTTATGTGGTTTTGACTCCTTAAAAAATCCCTTAGAGCATTACTAAACTTAGCAAGCTTCCAAGCTAACATAAAATAACTCCATCTGCTGTGTTATTTCTTTATAAATAATATTTAATTTCTGTCACTCAGTGCATGTATACACATGAGCAAGATTGAAATGTCCCAAAATCTATTTGTATTTATATTCTTAATATAAACCCCCTTTTTCCTCAGGGAACCTGTGTATTTAATAATGAAAATAATTTATTGGGAAAATCATATTGGGAGAAAGGGAAGAAAGTTTAAGATTAAGAAGATTAAGAACAATAACTATAATAACAACTATAATTAGTACTAATTTGTATTAGAATCCACACCAATGGATGATTGTCAGACATTGGTTCATGTTTTGTGTGTGTTTTGGTCCTCGTGTGCCTCCATGTGTTTCCTTAGTTGGTAATGTTCCTTTTCTCATTTAGTTTGATTATGATTGTGTGTGTTTATTAATTATCTATTGTATATAAGTCTGTGCTTTTGTGTTTTATCGCTGTAGGGTCTACTTGTTGTTGCGTTGATGTGTTTTCTGCTGTTTCCAGGTTTGATGTACCTTGTGTTCCACGTATTAAAGACTGTGTTTGTGTATTTCTCATCCCTGTGCTCCTAAGTTCCTGTGTTCCTATTGTGTGTGTCGTGACAATGATAGTATTATGTTTATTCTAAGCACCCCGTGAACATAATTGCAGTGCAATTTTATTATTGCTTCGACAAAATGCTGCATATTTCTTTGTGAAAACGAAATATGTCAAATAACAAAACTAAATTCTAAATGAAAAATCTAATCAAATAAGACATCAACAACAACTTCATAAAAACAAAGGTTCCCTTTCAGTCGGTCACTCTCGACGCCACGTCGGTGACCGACAAATATGGGATATCGCTTCGATAGACCAATCTACTTCGAGTGTAAACTAAACGAGCCAATGCTCATTGGCATGCAATTATTGCATCCAGCTGCCGCTGATCACTGCGTGAGCATAAGAAGGCAGCAGGTGCAATGCATTCCAGCTTTTCGCTTCGGAGCTGAGCGTTAGTATCGCTCTGCTCAACTGTGTCTGCTGTGAACTACGAGTTCAGCACGCTCTTGGAAGCTTCGTGTGTTGGCGAGACGGCGCTTCAGCAGCGGTCGTTCCTGTGTCGAGTGGATTGCACACTTCAGGCTGCACTACCCCTGTCATGTTGCAAACTGCCAATTCCCCTGTGCACCTCAGCACTAAAAGAGCATTTCCTAAAGAGCAAATTTCTCTAAAAGAGCTCACGGGTGCATCTTTGTAAAGACAACGGATCGTCCTTATAAGGATGCCGTTTCACCCGTGTGTTTCTGGGTGCGGTCGTTACCTGGCAACAGGTGATGGTCACGATCGCTGCCTCACGTGTCTGGGCGTCGAGCACGCTGAGGTGGCTTTCGTGGATGAGTCATGTTCTCACTGCGGGAATATGACCATCTCGGAGAGATCGCAGTTCTACTGGCGAAGGACGCGATAGAGCCGGTCTCTCCAGCCGATATGAGGACGGGGTTTTACAGCCCGTACTTCATTGTAACCAAGAAAGGCGGTGGGTTACGACCGATCTTGGATCTGTGAGTTTTGAATCGGGCCCTCCATCGGCTACCGTTCAAAATGTTGACACAGAAACGCATTTTGAGGTGCGTCCGTCCCCAAGATTGGTTTGCAGTGATCGACCTGAAGGACGTGTACTTTCATGTGTCCATCCTTCCGCGCCACAGAGCTTTTCTGCGGTTTGCATTCGAAGGACTGGCATATCAGTACAAGGTCCTGCCCTGCGGGCTGTCCCGGTCTCCCCGTGTCTTCATGAAAGTCACGGAGGTAGCTCTTGTTCCTCTCAGAGAGCAGGGTGTTCACATTCTCAACTACTTAGACGATTGGCTGATACTAGCACAGTCTCGAGATCAGTTGTGCGAGCACAGGGATGTGGTGCTCCAGCACCTGAGCCTGTTGGGCCTTCAGGTCAGCTGGGAAAAGAGCAAACTCTCGCCGTGGCAGAGGATCTCTTTTCTCGATATGGAGTTGGATTCGGTCGAACAGACAGCACGCCTCACAGAGGAACGTGCGTGGTCGGTGCTAGCCTGCTTGAATACGTTCAAGAGCAGGACAGCGGTCCCACTGAAACTCTTTCAGAGGCTCCTAGGGCATATGGCGGCTACGGCGGCACTTACACCGCTCGGCCTATTACATATGAGACTGCTCCAGCACTGGCTTTATGGCCGAGTCCCGAGGTGGGCGTGGAAGCGGGTCCAAGTTACACCGGCCTGTCGCCAAACCCTCACTCCGTGGTCAGATCTTGCATTTCTCTGGGCAGGGGTGCTCCTAGAGCAGATCTCCAGGCATTCTGTGGTTTACACGGATGCCTCCACCACCGGCTGGTGGGCCACGTACAACGGGCATGCAGTCTCAGGGGTTTGGACGGGCTCGCAGCTGCAGTGGCACATCAATTGCCTAGAGTTGTTAGCAGCGCACCTTGCCTTGAACCGTCTCAAAGGTCTCTTATGAGGCAAGCATGTGCTGGTCCGAATGGACGACACTGTGACTGTTGCGTACATCAACCGACAAGGTGGTCTGCGTTTTCGTCGCATGTCGCAACTGGCCCGCCACCTCCTCCTTTGGAACCTGTTCGTCGAGTGGTGTTCTTCTCGCCGAGAAGACCCCCGAAGATGTCCGATTGCAGTCATGCTGTCCTTTCTGCAGCAAGGGCTGGAGCGAAGGCTGTCTCCCTCCACCCTCAATGTCCAGGTTGCTGCTATTGCTGCGTACCATGACCCCGTGAATGGGAAGTCTTTGGGTAAGCATGACCTCATCGTCAGGTTCCTTAGAGGGGCCAGGAAGTTAAATCCATACCGGCCCCACTGTAAACCCTCTTGGGACCTGTCTCTGGTGCTTAAATCACTACAGCAGGGCCCATTCGAGCCTTTGCATTCAGTTGAGCTAAAGTTTCTTTCATTGAAAACTCTGTTCCTGCTTGCACTGGCCTCCATCAAGAGGGTAGGGGACCTGCATGCATTTTCGGTTGACGATTCGTGCCTAGAGTTCGGGCCGGCTGACTCCCAGGTAATCCTGAGGCCCCGGCCTGGCTACGTGCCCAAGGTTCCCACTACGCTTCTAAGACCAAGTGGTGAACCTGCAAGCACTGCCCCTGGAGGAGGCAGACCCAGCCCTGGCTTTGGTTTGTCCCGTCCGAGCATTAAGGTGCTACGTAGAAAGGACACAAAGCTTCAGGACCTCAGACCAGCTCTTTGTCTGTTACGTAGGCCGGCAGAAGGGGAGTGCCATCTCTAAGCAGAGGATGGCCCACTGGATTGTGGATGCCATAACCCTGGCTTATCAGGCTCAGGATGTGCCCTGCCTGTTCAGGTTGCGAGCTCACTCAACTAGAAGTGTTGCATCCTCCTGGGCGCTGGCTCGTGGCGCCTCGCTGACAGATATTTGTATAGCTGCGGGCTGGGCGACCCCTAACACATTCGCTAGGTTCTATAGCCTTCGTGTAGAGCTGGTATCCTTCTGTGTTCTCACCTCAAACGGGTAGTGGCACTGAGAGGCCCCGGTTAGTGTCGGCTTGCTTAAACTGCTCCAGAGTGTCCGTACTGTAGACCCTGTTGAGATCCTCCATCACCCTAAGCAGCTGGATGCGGCGGAACGTCCGGCGCCAGGCCTTCATGATGTATCCGTGAGAACCATGGAAGGGTGTGTTCCATATTGAGACCTAAGCGGTACTCGTATGTGTATAGTCCACGGTATAGCCTTAGAGCCCGTGTTTCCCCGGCAGACTTCTGCCTTCCCAAGAGGGTTTTTAATCACCTCAAATTTCTCCGTATACTCCTAAACGGATGCTATATGTGTTTTTGCCTCCGAGAACTCCTTCCGGAAGGATGGGGCTTCCGCAGCGTCCCGGTTCCAAGCAAACCAGGTACGTTTTCCCAGTGTTATCCAATCTCACCCAGTGAGGTAGTGCTTTGACAATGGTCAGTGGAGCTACTTGTTCTGAGCCCCGGCCTACACCTAATAGGGGTGCAGGCGGCTTGCACAGGGCACTGGAAGGGGCAGCACCCATGGCGCTTTGATAGGGATCCCATATTCGTCGGTCACCGACATGGCGTCGAGAGTGACCGAGTGAAAGGGAACGTCTCGGTTATGTATGGTAACCTTCGTTCACTAAAGAAGGGAACGGAGACGCCATGTCCTGTTGCCACAGATGCTGTACCGCCGCTGAGCTGCCGGGTCCCCGGCTCGGCTCCTCAGCGAAAAACTGGAATGCATTGCACCTGCTGCCTTCTTATACTCACGCAGTGATCAGCGGCAGCTGGATGCAATAACTGCATGCCAATGTGCATTGGCTCGTTTAGTTTACACTCGAAGTAGATTGGTCTATCGAAGCGATATCCCATATTCTTCGGTCACCGACGTGGCGTCTCCGTTGCCTCCTTCAGGGAACGAGGGTTACCATACGTAACCGAAATGTTTTGACTGTGCTCTTTCCATTCAAAATTAGAGGCAGCCACTTTCAGAATTATTTTTTCCAGCTGATGAACAATAAAAACACTGATGACATATCAGAATCAACCTGTCTTTACAGTACTTGAGCATTTAAGGCAGCAGATGATACAGTTAAAACAATGTATTGTTAATAGTTATCATTATAGTTACCTTTATAGTTATGTGCACAGGCCTTTAGAACAAATTTGAAATCTTTACTGTTATTGTTATAGTTATTCTTGGTGCAAATGGGCATTTAATTGAGACTTTAATAAACAAATTTAGTAGAACATAACTTTCCCAATATAATTTCCTTTGTATAGTACACAAGATAACATTTAAATGCAACTTAAAATCTTAAAGACAACTTTTCCCACATACAGTAAATTGAAATTAATTACTAAACTAATTACCAAAAAAACACTTCCCACAAAGGTGGGAAATAAATGATGATTTCATGGTAGGGCAGCTGCTTTCAGTAATGCTTGTAATATGAAACTCATATATGTCAATAAAAGACCAACATTACAAATATTTTCCCAAACAGCTGTTTGAGGGGCACATTCACACTGTCGTTGATGTGTTTGTAGACCTGGAACAAATATGTACGCTTGGTTAGCTGCTCCGTGCAGTAGCAGGTCTGGGGCCCATTGTGGATAAAAGTCACTTCTGCTTTGGCTGACAAACGTTACGAAGTTGCAAAGTGGGCATGCGAGCTGACGGGTTGACAGGAAATGCAACAGGCCATAGTGACTGCCCTTCAATACTTTTTATAAGAAGCAGATGATGACTTCCCGCACTGCCTGCGTAATAACCCTGTTCACCTGCGCCTCTGTGTTTGCTTGTCGCCTTCCGTTACTGTTTCTTTTTCTCTCACGCTCAGTCTCACAGGTTGTACAGCTCTCATTAATCACTTAGCTCGCTGACAGCTTAATAGAGCATAGCCCACTCATGAATACTTCACAGATGACACTGAGATGAGACCATATAAGGACAGATATTTGTTCGACTAACTTATACAACCTGGAGGCCATTGAACATAAGAGTTTATCTATAAGCAACCGACTGTGATCATTTTATATTAAATACATATTTTCATTTTGACATGTCTAGCATGATATGTGTGTGATTTAATTAGCATTCTGAGCTTAATTTGTCGGTATAACCCTCTTTTAAAACCTTTCTGTACATTTTCTTTAAAATGGCTTAGAATATAGCTAGAGTATAGCTTGAATGCAATGTCAGTCTGCCAAATGCATTAATGGAAATTAAATAGGCTAAAATTGCCTTAATTTGACAGGATAGTGGCGAAGCAACGGGGAAAAAAAGGTCTGGAACAAAGCCACACAGGAATCAAATACAAGTTGAATGTCACTTTGTCATTTATGGTTTAGGTGGTTGTATAAACCTCCATTGGATGATGCACTAGGCTTCATTTGGCTGCACGGGTCTGCACCGTGTAGTGAGGTGAATAAGGTCTCATTATTGAACAAAATTAGCTGACCTGTACTATCCAGTCAGGAGACCCGGAAAATCACCAAGAACCTGTGTTCGTAAGGTATTACCCAAATTATTCTGAATGAGGTCAGACAGGTGAGCGCTACAATCTTTTTCAAGTGTGTCCTCTTGAACTAAAGGAGCTCATGTATTAAATTGAAAGAAACTGATCTTTGGTGCCCAGATTGAACACAGTGAATCATATACACACACTTCAAAGAGGTTTCCCACCTGTCAGCGCCTCTCCACTAGGAACAAAAATATTGTACTACTTGTTTGCCCGACATTCTTCTCACTGCTTTGAAGTGATCTATAATTAAAGATGATTAAGTGAGAGAAGTCAGCCTGCATCCCACAGAGAGACGAGAACCCAAAACGTGGTTAAATTGGGATGATCTAATTCTCCTGCCTCTTCAAGAAGAATATGATAAATGTGTAGATAAAATAAGGATGGGACTATAAAATCAAACAAAAAGCGCCTGAAAAGTCAGAGTCACGGAAGTCAAAGAGAAAATATTGCTTTTCTAGAAAAGGGCACTTGATATGAAGCAGGACATTGGAAACTCTCTTTTGTCTGGCTGTGTTTATTTCTGAAGTTCTCTCCTTTGTGCTGGAAGACATTAATTTAAAGTGATAAGGAGCGTAATGGGATTCTGACATGTGTTGTTAAAGGAGAAAGACAAAAGCTTTTCATTTTTTCATTCTCACACCCCTTCAACTTTCCTTTCTTTCTCTCTAATGAGAAGAAAAGAGGAAAAGAACTGTTTTCTGGCCCCGGTCAGGATGAGATCTGACTGAAACTCTTTTTAGCATGAACTGATAAAAGATGTACCTACCTCTTTAACTTGTTTATTATTATTTTTTTAAATGACCAGACAGCAACATAATGAATTGTGACTCTTCAAAAACTTTTCAAAGTGATAAGTTACATTACAATCAGATCTGAGGAATTGTTTATGAGTGTATTGTTTGCACTGTGGTCCGCTGAGCTTTTAAGCATGTGTGTATTTTCAGCTGTAGCATATGTCCATTTTGTGTGTGTGCTTTGAAGATAAATGAACTTGGAGCTTTGTTGAACTTGGCGCTTTGTAAAAGCCCAATGGAAAGTCATAGCTGAGGAAATGACTGGCTGCTCAGAGTGAATGGAGACTAAGCCTTTATCACAGTCTCTGTGTGGGAAGCGGCTTTGTGCTTTTCTCTTGCCAGTGCTAGAAGCTTCTCTTTAACACCTTACCCACAATACTAACTTAACCCTATACGCTTTCATCTTCTCATTTACCTTCCATGTATCCTTACATTTTGCCCTGTTAGCCAATCCTCCCTGATTCGAAGTCTGAGCAATTTTTGTAGAGCTGATATAAAATCTCAGTGTTTTCCTATTCTCACAAGTTCCTGTCCAACTTGATAAGTGCAGTCAGTGCATGTGTTAGGTAGCAATGCTATAGCACTGTGTTTAATGTAGTGCACTAAATGTGAAATTGCATGTGATGTGCAATGGGCGAAAGACTCAGAAACTGAATTCTTATGGTTAATTAAATATACGCTGAGTAACTCGGCAGGGAATTGAGATGACAGCTGTGAGCAATGGCATCGGCCACTTTATGTGTGAAGTCAGCAGTTAAAGCTTTTCAGATTTAAAGCGTCAGATCATAATAAACCAATGTCACGTTCTGTTGTGATACAGTGTTGTGCAATTCGCAAGTCCTGTATTCTCCTGGGCCTCATAACTGCCAAAGGAACCGAGATTAAACACTTGGGTGATTATGATTTTGCTAATTAAATTAGTTGAGGACATACAGAACAGCAAAAAAAGCTTTGTTATATACGTTAAATTCAATTTTTAAAAATACTGGCAGATAATTTACCTCAAAATTGTCAGATCAATTTAATAGCATTGTATTCACACCCACAGAAAATCGACTCTAGTCCCTAAAAAGGGACGATCCCATAGTATCATGATTGCTGTGAAAAGAGAGTGAGGATGTATTTCTTGTTGAGAGCAAAGGTGACATAAGTCAGGACGCTGAAGTGTTTTGTGTGTGCCCCTTTTCAACAGGCCTATTAAACCTGGAGGTGTTACTGCGACAGTTTCTCATCTCCAAGGAAACCCTTTCTGTTCGCATGCTGGATGATAGCCAAGATCCCACCCCCCTTCTCAAGGAGATCCGTGATGACAAGACTGCCACCATCATAGTGGATGCCAATGCCACCATGTCTCACGTTATTTTGGAAAGGGTACGTCTCAGCTTGACAGTCAGCCTGTTATGCAAAAGCATTATTTTTGTCTAAATACCCATGAAACAAGATCAATTAATTAAATGAAAAGCATTCAATTAATTTAATCCAAATTTGTGTAAGTAAATTAGTTTTGTATTATTATTATTATTTATTTTTCTTTTCCAGTGAGTAACAACTGAATATATATTCTCAGTTACCTTAATTTATATATATATATATATATATATATATATGTGTGTGTGTGTGTGTGTGCGTGTGTGGTAGAAATAAGCTTCCATAGGATGGAACTTTTTTTTGTTGTTGTCAAAAAAAATAAACAATTGTAAGAATTCTAAAAAAAAAAAAAAAAAAAAAAAAATTTGGGGGGTGTAATCTTCCTTTTAAAGGTTTAGGCAGAATTGTGAATCATAATTGTGAGTCATAATTGCCTTTTTTATTTATTTTATTTTTTTCTGTGGTGGAAGCTTTCATGGGATCCATCCAGGGTTTGAAAAGTTTACAGAAATATACGAGTAAAAAGGCCATTATTATGTTATGTTAAATTATTATTATAAGATGAAAATAGTATGCTGTTATTTGCTCTGTGGATGCCAGTGACCATGACCTTGAGCTTCATAATAAAAATAACAATTGCTCATAAAGATTGAAGAATTGAATGTTCCACCAGATTCACAGTGTAGCATTACTCTCATGACCTTTTGTTCATGTGTCATTTAAGTGTAAGAGGAAAATGTGAGATATTCTTCCCACCCTTGAATTCAGTCAGAGCCTGTTGGTCCTCATTTGTAAGATTGATGCTTAAGAGCTGTAGTAAATAAATCTCTCTTTCTGGCACATTCAATGCAAATGAATATGAGCATACATGAATCCACCATGACTGAATAATTCACTATAGATGACTGACTGAGCACACATACACCTCTGCAGCATAAGTATGAGCCATAATTAAGTATGAATCATTATTTTCAGGAAAGAGAAATTAATGGCTCTGCAGGAGAGGCTGATTACAGGAACTGGTGAAAAGAGAGTGAAGGTGATCAATGGAGAGAAAATGGACAGACAGTCTTGTGACATACCGTTCTAAAAATGCAGAACTGAAGTTAAAATAAGTTCACTTTAAAACAAACACATCTCTAGATCTTTTTTTCACGCCACTGCCTAACGTGTCACTTTTTTAAATACAAAAATCCATTATGTGTTAATGACCCCTATTGGCTTTTACAGTGCAGTCACATTTACTGTTGTTCTGTAAATTTAAAAAACAGAGTGGGAAGTTTGTGTCAAAGAAAGACTTCCCCACAAGGTTTCGCAATGGGTTTAAGTTTGTTGTGTGAATTGACAGCTGTTCTATTCTTTTTCTAGTTTATCTGTTTCTTTTAAGATATTATATAATAAATAAATAAAAACCTTGTTACGTGTACTGTGTTAAGCTAACCGAGACTTGTTACAGTAATTGCATATCATTGCTCTCTTGTTGATTTTGATTACTTCCATTGTTCTCATTTGTAAGTCGCTTTGGATAAAAAATGTAATACCAAAAAAAAAAAAAAACACTCAAAACTCATCTCATTTTGACTCATTTTCTGTCTTCTCATCTCAACTCTTCTCTGGTCACTTCATGATATCTTGTGCCTTTCAGACATTTCAGCCAGTGGTTCTCCTCCATTTTTCCTCCCTAGTTCACTCCATTGCTCTTTAATCAAAGTGTCTGATGACCATCATAAGTCTATCTTTGGCTTTTCTTGTTTCTATGGAGACACAGGGACAAGTACCGCCACTGTTATGATGATAGGTTGCATGGTTCACAGTATGTTCCTTGTCAGTTTGTCACCCGTACTATGTTTCTCATATCCTCTTCAACCCATCTCTCTCTCTTCTTGTCTCACAGTTTCTGTTTCATCCACTCATATCTTCCCTTCATGTCTCTCTGTTCCTCTCGATCTCTCTGGATCTATATGGAGCGAGTATGCAGCAGAGCTGTGGAAAGTTGGCTTTCATTCAGGTTGTGAGGTGTGAGTATTGGGCAAGCATGCTAGATCTGTTTGCCAGTGTTCACAGCACAGCTCTCACACCAGCTTGAGTTACAGGATTCAATTACATGGGCAATTACAGGGAAAATCTTTCATTATAAAATACTTAACGCAAGGACAAAATTATCATAACCTGAAAAAACTCTTTGTTCCTGTGGTCCATTTTCTCCCTCTCTCGCTCTCTTTTAACACTGGTCAAATGAAATGCAGATGGGCATTACGGGACGCTAGGCTGGGTGGTGTTAATGCAGATGCTGCTTTGAACCGTGATGCAACCACAAGAGAACAGGTGTCCAGGAGTGCTGTGTTAGCATGACTTATGCTCTAAAATGTATAGGAACAAAGCTGGAAGTTTGGGAAGTTCAGACATGGTACTTCCGCCACCGTCAGCAGATATGCGGCATCTACAAATTATGCTCTGGCACTTATGTTGTATATGTCACACAGGTCGGAAAGAACATAACTTAGGGGCTGTACCATTAATTAATGTTCAAACAAAAAGTGTAGAGGACACATTTTGAAGAAGAGATGAGAAAAATGTTTAATTTCAAAGTCTAAAAAAAAACTGTTTAGTGGGTTGCCTGAAACTAGTCAATTAATCCTTCTTAAGGAAGCAACAGACACTACTTTTCAATAGTTTGGAGTTGGTAATATTTTTTTAGTAATATTTTTATGGTCACCATGGTTGCATTTATTTGTTATAATTACATAAAAAATGGTAATAATGTAAAATATTATTGTAATTTAAACTGTTCCTCTTCAGGAACTCGAGCTGCGTCGAAACGCTTTGGGGCACACGTTTAGAGAGAGCGACTCTGAATATCATATCTAATCTGTTTTATAGAAGAGCGTGACGTCACGGGCGGGGTGACGTAAGCGACCAGGAAGCTATAAAGGCACGAGCCGAGCAGCTGGCTTCAGCTTCGCGTATTTCAGCAAGCGCTCTGTGTGTGCATGTCATTCTGTCTTGTCAGTCTTATTTATTGTTGTTTGTCACTATTAGCTCCTCAAAGAGTAAGCAATAGTCAAAGAGCAAAGCTAAGATGAGACATCTGAAAGGCGAATCCAGATCGCGTTTCAGATTGTGTGTTCATCACGAGTGGAATACACGGTCTGTGCGCGGTCTGCCTGGGATGGAGGCACGCTGTTTCGGCTCTTGAGGGAGCCGACTGCCTGCACTGGTACAAGCCAGTGTGGACGCTTCGATCCCGGAGGACTCTCTCGAGGGGGAGTCTTCGCCAGCGTTCCTCGCGGTGTTGGTCCCGCTTTCGTTGAGGCGGAGCGGTGCCTGCACTCACTGGGTTCACAGATAAGATCTGCTGGAGGGTATGGAGACGGGCGCGTCCCTATCTCCTACCTCACCCACCAGATCTGCCCGATCTCCGGGTTCGGAAGCCCGAGTGTTGTGGTCCTTCCCCCCGAGTGACGTCCGTGATGCACCGCCTTTTTTTCTCCGAGGAGATTGAAACGGAGGGCGTCGATGAGCTCGCAGTTGCACAAACATAAGCTACATAAACATCAGTTGCACAGACAAACAGTTACACAAGCATCAGTTTCACAAGCATATTATGCCTGCATAACGAGCAGCATTAATGAGGAGTGCAGCTCACGCAGTCAGCTCTCTGGAAAAAATAAGGGGGCTGTCTGTGCTTCTTGCATATCTAAGAACGGGGCGAATTCCCCACCGAATTCCCCTCCCCACCCGTATTCCCTAGATTTAGAGTTCATTCTCGAGGTTCGGAAGCACGCGTAACGGTTCCTTCCCCCTCTGTGAACTCGCAGCTGCAGCTGCTTATCTCCGAGGAGATTAATATTGTTTGTGTGACTAAGCGGCTCACGTGTTGTCGAGGCAACGCGTGTATTACATCATTTTCAGTTTTGATGTGAATCTTACCAAAACCAGACCGTCTTTACTCGTCTGATTGGTTAACTGCATTAATTCTGAGGAATTAAATTCAGTATCCATCTGACTGAGAAGTTAGATATGAATTATACCAACAAGGCAGACCGTGTTTATTCGTCTGATTGTTTGTTTGCATTAAATTCTGAGGAATATAATGACATTTATCTCACTCTGAGAAATTATATATACTGGAGGGGCTGCTGGGTGGGACCAGCCCTCTCAGTCTATCGTCAGAACCAGGGTTTTCCCAGCCTAAGGCGGATCTGAGGGCCGTACTTCAGGCTGGGAGGCCCTCGGTTAAGAAGTCCTGACACATTTCGGTCACGACTGCAGAGGGTGGCCCCTACTGGGGTAGAGCGGCATACACCGCATTACATGGTGCCCGTCTCGCGAGCGGCCTCCAGCGAGTAATGTTCTCAGTATTTTCTGCCTGCGTGCGTAGCGGAGCTGAGATGCTCACCGCCCCTTCGTGGCATCTTACACCAGATGTCAGTCTCGAGAGACTGATTCCCTTAGTAGATTATTTAGCAGCATGGAAACTACTGCCAAATGTATCTCAATGGCAGATAAAGGCTACTGTTTTCAGTTCGACTCTGCACCGCCGAGATTCAACGGGGTCATTCCGACGATAGTCGGCCCCAGGAAGGGTCTGGTTATGGAACAGGAAGTGAAAACCCTATTATAGAAGGAGGCCATCAAGGTGGTCCCTCCTCAAGACAGGGAGTCTGGGTTCTGCAGCTGGTATTTCATAGTTCCAAAGAAGGATGGGGGGGTTGCGTCCGATAATAGACTTGAGGGTCTTAAATCGTTCAGTTATGAGATTGAAGTTCAAAATGCTCACCATCAAGAATGTTGTAGCTCAGATCAGGTCCGAGGACTGGTTTTTCACAATAGATCTCAAAGATGCATACTTCCACATATCCATCCTTCCACAACACAGGAAGTTTCTGAGATTCGCTTTCGGGGGCGAAGCCTCCCAATATCAAGTACTTCCCTTCGGCCTTGCACTCTCACCCCGCACGTTCACGAAATGTGTAGACGCAGCTCTGGTTCCCCTGCGCATGCAGGGCATCCACATTCTCAACTATATCGATGATTGGTTGATTTTAGCTCAGTCAGAGCAGGTTGCGGCTAGGCATCGAGATGTCGTTCTCGCACATATGGGGGAGCTGGGTTTGAAACTGAATGCCAAGAAGAGTGTACTTTCTCCGGTTCAGAGAACCACCTATCTAGGCGTAGTATGGGATTCAACCGTGATGCAGGCACGATTGTCCCCTGCTCGTATCGAGTTGATCCTCATATCAGTCGAGAGAGTCAGAGAAGACCTGCCACTCACTGTCAAACAATTTCAAAGATTGTTGGGTCTGATGGCAGCTGCGTCCAACGTGATACCTCTTGGCCTGCTGTACATGTGACCCCTTCAGTGGTGGCTCAAGACCAAGGGATTTTCCCCGAGGGGAAATCACTTAGCACTATCAAGGTCACGCGGTACTGCCTCCGTGCCTTAGACATGTGGAAGAATCAAGACAAGGAGCTCCCAGGTTGTTGAGACCCTCCTCCAATCCAGAGCTCCTTCAATGAGGAAACTGTATGCCCTGAGGTGGAAACTTCAGTCCTCTCGTCCTAAGTTGTGCTCTTCGGATACACACTAGGCAGGGGTTTGGTAGTCTGGCAGCGTTGGTACTCGTTCCCCAAAGCGTTTCAACGCAGCTCGAGTTCCTGAAGAGGAACGACTCTAGGTTACGTATGTAACCCTAGTTCCTCGAGGGAAGAGACGCTGCGTCTCGAGGCCATATCCCCAGCACCCCTGCCGGCGCTTGCTGGTACTCGAAGCTGAAGCCAGCTGCGCGGCTCGTGCCTTTATAGCTTCCTGGTCGCTTACGTCACCCCGCCCGTGACGTCACGATCTTCTATAGGACAGATTAGATATGATATTCAGAGTCGCTCACGCTAAACGCTTTCCCCAAAGCGTTTTGACGCAGCGTCTCGTTCCCTTGAGGAACTAGGGTTACATACGTAACCTAGAGACGTTTTCTATTTTGATATATTTTACAATAATTTATTCCTGTGATGGTAAAGCTGAATTTTCAGCAGCATTACCCCAGCCTTCAGTGTCACATCATCCTTCAGAAATCTGCTGATGCGAAAACAGTTGTGCTCATTAATATTTTTTTATGAGAACAGTGATACATTTTTTTGGATTCTTTATGAATATAACGTTCAAAAGAACAACTTTTAATTTATATAAAAATCTTTTATAACATCATAAATCTATTTACTGTCACCTTTGATCAATTAAATGCTTCCTTGTTGAATAAAAGTATTTATTTCATTCTTACAAAGAAATTAATCTTACTGACCCCAAATTTTTAATGGTATTGTATAATGACGTTTAACTACTTTTAACACTCAAAATTGTGCAAAATGTGTCTCATCTGTCAAAGACGTCCATCATGTCTAGTAGTAGTAATAATAACGATGAAGTCAGAATACATAATTTGCCAAAAATTGTTTAGTCAACCATTTTGACTCCTATCCTATTCTGAATTGCCCAATAGCTAAAAATAAGTCTCTGTATGCACTGTATGGGTTGAGATTATTGATCATGGCTGCAAGGTTAATGAAAATATCTGCAAGAGCAGTTTTGGAGAGATTATTTGAGAAACATATAACCTATACCAAGTTAATTCAGTGTTCTTTTTGTTCTAGGAAATGTGGTTATATTTCACTGCAGGTTGTTCCTGATCAATTTGTTTTTAATTAATTATTTAACATTTTACTCTGCTAGAAAGAAGACAAACACCCCCAGCCAGTTTCCCTCTCACGATTTTATTCTACTCTAAACTGTCCCTTTTACACAGTTTTCTCTCCATTTCCATAGAAATAATTATTGAAAGTGTTTTCACCCCTGACATTTGATTGACATATTATATTTGCTGCTGTTTCCTTGGAGACAGTGAATAATTGATAAATAGAATGGCAATGACAGAACAGGAATATTGTCTTACTTTTGTTAGCTTTCATCCAACTCTGAACAGGTTTTGCAAAGCAGTGAACCTTGCCTTTTGCTTCTAAATGGCGGCAATGCCATGCACAGATTTGGGCTTGGTAGCTGTTTAAATTAGCCTAGCGTTGTCAAAAGTGTTTAATGTACCTCTCTCTTCATCTTTTATCTTCCAGGCCTCAGAGTTGGGGATGCTGTCAGTGTACTACACCTACATCCTGACTTCCTTGGTGAGAGAATTTAAGTGTGATACTCTCAAATGCTAGAGTTTTTCAAACACATGCCTGTCAAACATAAAGTCAAGAAGTAGAATTTTTCCTCCCACATTAGAAAATAAATTATAATACCGTAGTATTATACATCAAATAAACATATACAGTATGTATAAGAATTTTTTATTAATAATAATTCTTGTTATCATTGGTGTTCCTATTAGTATTATTCTTTTTCAGCTCTGGGAGTCTATGGCAGCCCATAGAACTGCTTGTGGCAAAGTTATAAAATTTGGCACACAGATAGAGGACAGTCTCAACATTAACCTCAGCAAGTTTGGAGTCTCTAGCACCACCAACAGTTCAAATTTGCACTCATGTTTGTGCCAATAACTTTTGAATTGTAAAGTTTAGAAGCAAAATATTTTTTCCTCTGATTCCTTGGCTTATGCAGAGTCAAATGCATAACAAAATTTTAATTTCTAAGGGTCAAGATTTCTCGTAATTTTTAATTATTCGAAAAACATACTTTTTCGAACTCAAACTAGGTGCTTTGTGGGATTTTCACCAAAATTGGTTCAGGTCATCTTCAGACCATGCAGGCAAAAAGTTATGGAATTCAAGTTGATTAGTCAAACCGTTCTCAAATAACGAGTGAACGAATTTGTCTAAGAGCATGCCAAAACGGATGTGAGGCTGTCTCCCCACAATGCTTTAGCATATTAAAACCAAACTTGGTGTGTGTTATAATAAACATTAATTAGCGGTACCTGCACAGTTTCGTCAAGGCGCTACCTTGTGGTCAGGAGATATGGAAAATTGCTATTTTTGCTTATTACTTCTGAACGGATAGGCCAAAATCACAAGACTGGTTTAGATTTAGAGCAATATATCAAGTCGAACAATATCCAATTGTCCCATATTGGCCAATTTAGGTATGTATTTTATGAAGGCATTGGTGTATCATTACAAAACTCTGTATGTGTCTTCAGCACCATTCCTTGAAGATACTCAAAAAGTTTTGTGGCAGTGCCACCTTATGGTCAAAAATTCTAATGAAATTTCACAAAATACTAATAGCTGTTGATTAGTTTTGGTCTTGATAGATTCCTTGGATCATACTGAGAACATCAATACCAATTATGCTATAATCGAACAACTTTCTGTCTATGATTTTGACTTTCCTTGAAAACATACTCTTTCAAACTCCTACTAGACCATTGGCCTAGACCAAATTTGACTCTGATCATCTTCATACCATGCCAGCAAAAAGTCATGGATTATATGTCAATATACAAAATAGGTTTTTGTTTACCACATCAACGAATTTGCTGGAAGGATACCAAACTGCATCTGAAGCTCTATCTCTGCAAAGCTTTCACATATTGACATCAAACTTTCTGTGTGCCATTGTCACCTCACTCTGACCTCACCATGTCAATTTGGTAACAATGTCACCTATTTGTCCAAAGTGATAAACCATTACTATTAAACCATTAACCAGTCATTATGAAAAAATAACATAAAATGCTGATAGCTTATTAACAGTTCTGCTTCTTGTCATGTGGTCTTGTTATATTCCTTGGATTATGCAGAGAACATCGATACCAATTAATTATATCATAATTAGCTGAACTTGATGATTTATTTACCTTTCAAACCTACTTTTTCAATCTCCTCCTATGCCGCTGGTCCAATTTTCACCAAATTTGATTCATATCATCTTCTGACCATGCCAGCAAAAAATGTGGGATTTTGTGTCAATAGGTACAATAATTTTCATTTACCGGATCAACACAATTGATGGCATGGTGCCAAACTGCATCTGAGGCTTATCTTTGCAAAGCTTTGACATATTGACAGCAAACTTTGTGTGCCAATGTCACCTCACACTGACCACACAACGACAATTTACTAACAGCGCCACCTATTTGGTCAAAAGTGATAAACCATGATAAATCATATAACAATTGAAAGTTTTTGTGAATATTTTTTTTTGCCATTTTGACAAAAATCATCTTAATGTCTTTAATTACTCATTGTTGCGGTAAGTCTGATCCCCACTGCCATGCTTGCTCCTCCTTCTGCCTCTGTTCTGCTTGGCCCCTTTTTTATGCTTTTATAAGTCTCTTATGCTCAACAAGGCTGCATTTATTTGATTAAAATACAGTTAAAACAGTTATATGGTTATATTATTATAAACAATTTAAATATTATTAATTATTTAAAAATAACTGTTTTCTGTTTTGGTTTTTAAAAAAATGTATTTATTTCTGTGATGCATAGCTGAATTGTCAGCAGCCATTACTCCAGTCTTCAGTGTGACATGATCCTTAAGAAATCATTCTAATATCCTGATTTGCTGCTCAAAAAACATTTCTTATTATTATCAGTGTTGAAAACAGTTGTGCTGCTTAATATTTTTGTTAAAACCATGACATTTTTTAGGATTCATTGATCAAAAGAAAGTTCACATGAACAGTATTCATTTAAAATAGAAATGATTTGTAACATTGTAAATGTCTTTACTGTCACTTTTAATCAGCTTAATGCTTCTTAATATTATTATTCATAACTTTAATATTCCTTTCTTTAAAAAAAAAACTTTATATACATTTTCAATAATAATAATAATAATAATAATAATAATAATAACAATAATACATGAAAAAATATATATTATATAATAATAATAATAATATAAATAAAAAAATAAACAAACAAAAAATAATGTCCAGGGTCATAAGAATTTAATTGATATTAAAAAGTGAATTTAGTCAATTTATAATTATATACATTAATACTATTTTAATGTTTAATTTTAATATTGGAGGGAAGATTTTCTTCTTAAATTTCTTTTTGATATTGTTTATTTGTTTTTTATTGCATACATTTACATAAACAATAATTAGTGTACGCAAATATCCAGAAAATGTTAATACTGAGAGAAAATGACTAATGATGAGGCCTCCATGTTAAAGGACATTGAAATCAAGCATAAAGTGCTGTGACACTTGCACTGATGATTCAAGGATCATATGAACAGTATCTTCAATGTTTTCTTTTAAATCTTTCTTTTTCACACTGATGTGTGCAAAAAATAACAAACCAGGATGGATTTTTCAAAACTTTTTCATCCGATGCTTCTTTAAGTTCAGAGTGCTTTAAGAACAACCCCTCGGCATGGAACAAACCGACACACTTCAACACACTCCAATCTAATTTAAAGAAGCCACTTCATTTCCCCCACTGCTTTCCTTCACTTATTTAGTCTCTCCTGCTACAATCGTTCATGCATCCAACACACCAATACCACACCGTCCTCCCTTCCGTACACTGGTGTTTCATTACGCCATTATCACAGTGTGAAAAAAGACCTGTCATAAACGCACTACATCCATCAGAAACCCAGTAATCAGTAAATGGCTCAGAGAGAGCTCTTCAGCCTCTGCTCTGGCCACGCTCTGGGGAGTAATGAAGCACTGTGGTGGTGCAGGTACATGGAGGAATTACTGAAACCATTTCTGGGCACCTTTGGTTATAGCTGACATGCTGTAAAGTCTATTTTAAACCAGCATGGTGTGTGTTCAACAGGTACAAAATCAGAGACGGGAGAAATATAGCAACAGCAATAATGGAAGTATCACCTTTCAGTTAAAAGAACCAGTTTAAGCTCATTTACCTTAGAGGAAGCACAGTAAGTGGACCAGTTTAGAAGAAAAAAATTGTAAGAATAGGGAACAAATATTTTAAAGAGTTTTCCCTGAACAAACTGCTTATTAATTTTAGGTATGGGGTAGGATTAAGGGATGTGCTTTATAAATACTAATAAACAGCCTATATGCTAATGTTCATGCTTATAAGCAACTAATTAATAGCAATAAGTGGTCCTTAAAATTAAAGTGTTCCCAATAATTATTTTTTTATTTTTATTTTTTTTCTATTACCTAAAACAGGGTTCGTGAGGGGAACTGTAGGGTGGTTATTAAATCATAATTTAATAATAAATAAAGAAATGAGGCTGCACAATTAATATAAAAAATTTCAAAATATAATTAAAATATGCTTTTAGATATATAGATATATTAATTATTAGATTTTTGTCACATGTAAAATTTAAATTAAGAAATGGGGCTACACAATTAACTGAAATTACAATAGAATTTCAAAATATATTCTTTTAGATACTGTATATAGATATATTAATTATTAGTCTCATCAAGTTTAAAATTAACAAATGGGGCTGCGCAGTTAATTAAAATAAAACTGAAATTGAAATATACTGTAATTGATAAAGAAGCTTTGACATATATATATATATATATATATATATATATATATATATATATATATATGGCATGCTGCAAAGTATATATATATAAAGTAAAATATATAAGTTTATATACAGTATACTTAGATATAGTTTTCATTATTTTCATATTGCAGTTCAAATCACAATCATAGTATGACGAAGTAAGTGCAGCCCTATATTTAAAGAATCTAAAAAATGAAAACAAATCAAAATAAAACATTGAATAAAAAGTGTATAAATAAATAAATAATATTTTATCTGTTTACTGTATCTGACCATTAGCCAACATCATAGAACTGACTGTGGACATGCAGATGTGTCATTGCATTATTAAAATATAAGCTCAAATTCTCAGATACTTCAAATAAATATTTCACAGGTGTACAGCTGATGAAAAAAATTTGGGAACCTCTGACCTAAAAAGAAGCTGGCTGGAGGTCTTACCAACATGGGGGCCAAACTGTTTTGCCTCCATTTTTAAACAATCCCAAAACCGAATGGGATGGATGGATGGCCTCTTTAAATGCAGAGGATACCTTAGACATTTTTAAGAGATGGAATCAGTTTGCTGATAAGTGAATCCAATTTATGACTGTGCTGGGGGCGGGGCATTTTTAAAAGACAATTTTTGACATCACACCCACACATCTTTGTCATCTCACCTGAATCCATCTGTCATGGGAATAATTCATGTCCCTGTGGGATCTCGGCTCAGATGTATTGTTTCTGTACATTAAAGAAACTACAGCGAATGTAAATCAGGACTTCCCACTGTCCAGACAAGCTGTGAATCATGCTCACCTGCTGCTTATGAATCATTTAGAAGAATCAGTCATTAGTTGTGACGGCAAACATACAAACCTATTCCCAAATTCATCAAGTGCATTTGCTATTGCTATAAAGGGATAATCTTCCCAAAAATAAAAAGTCTGCCATAATTTTCTCACTCTCCTGTCGTTCCAAACAGTATATATATATATATATATATATATATTATGGGGGCATTTTCGTGTTTCCAAACGAACATATTAAGTGGCGGAAGTCTCCGCGGTCAGCGCAAATCCCGCCCTGCAGCTGATTCTAAGGCCGGTGACACACAGGCTGCATTGCGTAAGCGTGGCATTTGTGCTGTTTGTTAGTTGCGTGATGGCTGCTTCTCGTTTTCTGTGTCTTTACACACCAGAATCGTGCCTGATGCGGCGATGGCGCGCTGCTGCTACTGTAGGTGACATAGAGGGAGGCCGCCGAGGTGCCGACAGACCAGGATCTTGTCTTCACTACAACAATATCTATACTTCATGTTGAGCATAAATATAAAGCCTACTGATAAAGGACACCGTCAACAGTATTGACGGCAAAATAGACTATGTTTGACAGGTGCAATATGCCAGTGTGTCACCGGCCTAAGGTTTTCAAAAGGCATCTCAAAACTGATTGATGCTGCAACTTTACACTTTGGAAAAGTTATATATATTTTTTAAATATGAGCAGGCATACAAGCTGGGATTGGTAATGCTGCACTGTAATCATAGTTATTTATTTCTATTTTTCATTATATTTTATTATATGATATTGGTTTGAGACTGAGAGTATTTAGTGGAGAACTTTGCAGCAGTATTTTATTTCTTATTCTTTTTTAATTTTATATATATTTTATTAAAAAGTATAAAAAAGTGTAAACAAATTGTAAAAAAAAGTTTATAGTAATGAACAACCTGCAGTTTAATGTTTCCATTTCTTTCCCTTAACTGTACCAAAAATGAACCGAACTGTGACTTTAAAACCGAGGTACGTACCGAACCGCGATTTTTGCGTACCGTTACACCCCTAATATATATACATATATATATATATATATATATATATATATATATATATATATATATATATATATATATATATATATATGTATATATATATATATATATATATATATATGTATATATATATATATATATATGTATATATATATATATATATATGTGTGTGTGTGTGTCTGTGTGTGTGTGTGTGTGTGTGTGTGTATTGAAAGTCAATGGACTCAAATGTTGTTTGGTTCACAACGTTCTTCAAAATATTGTTTTGTGTTCATTTTTATTTTCCAGGAAAAAAGACAGTCATAAGGGTTTTAAAAGTACATGAGGGTAGTAAATTATAATTTTTGGTTAAAAGCAAGTGAATAACTATCTATGTTTTTGTAGATATGAGCATACAAATACCGATTTTTCTTATAGGGAAAGACCCAAATCTTTAAAATGGTTTGTTAAGTGTATGTTTCAGTTACATATTTCATAAATCAGCAATACAATCTTGCAACAGTGCTGTCATTTATCATCTTAAGCTACAATCAAGCTAAAAAAACTTCTAGTGTGCATCAGACTTGGACATGAATAAAGAAAAACAAAAATCTTTAAAACTATATTAAAATCTAGCAACAATGCTATCATTTAGCTACATACAAAATGCTAATCCCTGTTGCAGAGTAGTGGTTCTTAAATAGTGGGCCTCTGCAAACTTCCAGGAAGGTGCACAATAATTCTTAAAATAATATCAATTAAGATATATTAACAATCTCAATTAAAATTCAAATAAACTAAAACACTTACAATGAAGATATGCAGCATTTAATTTATTTTTATTTCAACACCTGACATCAGCTTAGATAAGAGGGCCTTTAAACACTGCCTCTGAAAGGGGGGCTTTGAGTAAAAAAAAATTGACAACTGCTGTTCTATAATACATAGAGAAGTTGATTAGGTCTATACACTTAGCAATAAAATCTGACAACAATGCTATTATTTAGCATCTTTAGCTACAATTTAATTAAAAGAATAAATTAATAACATCTGTTCTAGAGAGTCCTTCCGTTTTCCTTTGAGTCTTGTCAGTCTTCCATCTCCAACAACATCCAGTACAGGTTCCAGCTTGCTCTTTTCAGAAACTTTTCAGATGTTACATGTCAATTCCAATCTTGTCCTCATTATCACACAGGAAGAGAAGAGCTACCGCTGCTATGAAACATCCCTGTAATTTGATACAACATCCTTCCCCCCTTCATTAGAGATCGGGTTCAGTAGGTTAATTGCAATAATGAAAGGAAAGGGGCGAAGCCATTTTGCTCTAATTACTAGATGTATTCTCTCTGGTGGTGATTGGTGTACAGGTGAGCAGTAAAGGGATTGTTGCTTCGTGATTTGTGAAAGCAATAACACTTTCCTGAGTGAAGAAGGTTTCCGTCTGTGTTTGACTGTCACCCAGGGTTTTCAGCCTTTGTGCTGCGTTTAAATGGAAGAGGTGTGCCAGTGAAACCAGAGAGCCTGAGAGATCTGCTTTTATTGAACACTCTCTACAGATCAGAAAGTTCACATCGGCATATCTGAACATTTCTATGAAAGTTCTCAGAAAACATTGTTTTTTTACAAATTCATTGACACATTCTTGACACATCTGTTGAAACACATGGCACAGCTTGTGTGCCCTCATCACATGCATTGCCGAACAAGAATAGAGAATATGATGAGAAAAATTGATGAAGGTCCCTCAGATTCGGTTCACAAGTGTAATTATAGATTTCCTTGTGAAGAAGACATTACGAACCTGAGGATTAGATTAATTGCATATTAACCACAAGCTTTACAAAGAAATACATTTTGTTCTTTCTTTTTTTTTCTACTTAACATGAATTATGAAGAAGCCGATTTTATAGGCAATTTTAGAATTTTTTTATGATCTGGAAATATAATCCTGTACTTCAAGTATAGCCTATTTTTTACAAAGTGTACTTACATTATTTTTTTCAAGTTAAAGCAGTTGTTCATACCAAAATGACAATTCTGTCATCATTTACTCATCCTCATATCGTTCCAAATGCAATTTATTTTTTTCTGTGCAAAACTATGAATGAGACATCTTCTGTGTGTATTGTTTTGTCACAGATCCTGTCATTTGTGTACTATTTAGATTATTGAATTTTTTTTTTTTTTTTGACTATGCACACAAAGTATTGCATCCAGTCCAATGTTGTATTCAGAGGTGGGTAGAGTACCCAAAAACTGTACTCAAGTAAAAGTAAAAGTACTTCTAGAAATATTTACTCAAGTAAAAGTAAAAGTACTAGTCTTGAATAGTTACTTGAGTAAGAGTAAAAGAGTATCGGATAAAAAATCTACTCAAGTAGTTAGTTACTAGTTACTTTTGGTCATGTATACTGAGCCTATTTTTATTTAGATATATAGATAAAATGTATGTAATGTATGTGTGTGTGTATAAATGTATATATTTCATCAGCCTTTACTCCAATTTATGTAATTTATTATAAAACCCTGTCTGTTTACTTAAGTAACAGATATAGGTGTCATGCCATAACATATTTTTAATACGACTGACTTTATATTAAATGTGAATTTAACATTGAAAGTTAATGTGATATAAATATTGCTACTAATCTTTCATTGTTCAGAAAGAGAGCAAATAACATTTACATTATTAAAGATCATTTTCACTGACAGTCTAGATTTTAATCACTCTCAGAATCTCCCATTAAAATCACTGAAACGGTTAACACTGTGAAATCAATATCTTAATTAAAGATTCGTACACACATCTGCACTTTGTTGTTTCTGACGAGAGAATTCGCCAGAAAGACGTATTCAGTCAGTGAGTGAGTGAAGGAAGCACCGGCATTTTAGCGATGACTCATCTGAACTCCTCTGATTGGCCAATCCTTTAATAAGCTCAAAATAATCATGCGTGATTTGTTATAATGCGCAGCGCTGTAAAAACACATCTATCTCTGGCTCAGCGCCAGCAAGCAATCACAGATCTCAATTTAGCAGCTGATGATATGTATTAAAATTAATAAAATCTTAATCGGCTATTTTTTGTCTTTTGGAAGCTGCATTCAACTTGACTCCCCTCTGTTATAAGCCACACATGTACAACAAACTAATGTCACAGTGGTATCGTGTACTGTAATTGAATGTAGCCCAAGTTATTACCTGTTAAAGAGTATACAGCACACACGGTGTTCATCTAATAAGGATCTCCATCGCAAGCGAATAATAGCCTTTGCAGATTTGCTTTCAATTCAGTGCAGTTCCAGCCACGTTTTCAACGCTCTTTCTGTTCTTAAACGTTAAAACTCTGAGTGAATCACTTCAGATGCTCAGCGCGTGCGGCAGGGAACTGAACGACTCATTCAAACTGATTCATGAACCAATTCACTCGTTTGCCAATTGGTTTGATCAAGCCTTTGAACAGAATTGACTCAAAAGAATGAATCATTCGCGAATGGGCATCGCTCATTGCTCAGAGAAAATTAGACGGCGCGTTTGGAATAAACTGAAGCAGTTATAACATTTATTGCATTAAGATAAAGTAACGAGAGGATCGTCGCCCACAGTAACGAAGTAAAAGTACAGATTTTCCCCAAAAAATTTACTCAAGTAAGAGTATAAAGTACCCATCTTTAAATATACTCCGAAAAGTATTAGTTACCCCAAAAAATTACTCAAGTAAATGTAACGAAGTAAATGTAACTCGTTACTACCCACCTCTGGTTGTATTTGTACTATGTCAATAAAGTCATTCATTCATTCATTCAATAAGAATCAGTGCAGACCATTGTTGTTTTGGATCTCCAAAATACAACCCGAATTCCGGAAAAGTTGGGACGTTTTTTAAATTTTAATAAAATGAAAACTAAAAGACTTTCAAATCACATGAGCCAATATTTTATTCACAATAGAACATAGATAACATAGCAAATGTTTAAACTGAGAAAGTTTTTATGCACAAAATGAGCTCATTTCAATTTTGATTTCTGCTACAGGTCTCAAAATAGTTGGGACGGGGCATGTTTACCATGGTGTAGCATCTCCTTTTCTTTTCAAAACAGTTTGAAGACGTCTGGGCATTGAGGCTATGAGTTGCTGGAGTTTTGCTGTTGGAATTTGGTCCCATTCTTGCCTTATATAGATTTCCAGCTGCTGAAGAGTTCGTGGTCGTCTTTGACGTATTTTTCGTTTAATGATGCGCCAAATGTTCTCTATAGGTGAAAGATCTGGACTGCAGGCAGGCCAGGTTAGCACCCGGACTCTTCTACGACGAAGCCATGCTGTTGTTTTAGCTGCAGTATGTGGTTTTGCATTGTCCTGCTGAAATAAACAAGGCCTTCCCTGAAATAGACGTTGTTTGGAGGGAAGCATATGTTGCTCTAAAACCTTTATATACCTTTCAGCATTCACAGAGCCTTCCAAAACATGCAAGCTGCCCATACCGTATGCACTTATGCACCGCCATACCATCAGAGATGCTGGCTTTTGAACTGAACGCTGATAACATGCTGGAAGGTCTCCCTCCTCTTTAGCCCGGAGGACACGGCGTCCGTGATTTCCAACAAGAATGTCAAATTTGGACTCGTCTGACCATAAAACACTATTCCACTTTGAAATAGTCCATTTTAAATGAGCCTTGGCCCACAGGACACGACGGCGCTTCTGGACCATGTTCACATATGGCTTCCTTTTTGCATGATAGAGCTTTAGTTGGTATCTGCTGATGGCACGGCGGATTGTGTTTACCGACAGTGGTTTCTGAAAGTATTCCTGGGCCCATTTAGTAATGTCATTGACACAATCATGCCGATGAGTGATGCAGTGTCGTCTGAGAGCCCGAAGACCACGGGCATCCAATAAAGGTCTCCGGCCTTGTCCCTTACGCACAGAGATTTCTCCAGTTTCTCTGAATCTTTTGATGATGTTATGCACTGTAGATGATGAGATTTGCAAAGCCTTTGCAATTTGACGTTGAGGAACATTGTTTTTAAAGTTTTCCACAATTTTTTTACGCAGTCTTTCACAGATTGGAGAGCCTCTGCCCATCTTTACTTCTGAGAGACTCTGCTTCTCTAAGACAAAGCTTTTATAGCTAATCATGTTACAGACCTGATATCAATTAACTTAATTAATCACTAGATGTTCTCCCAGCTGAATCTTTTCAAAACTGCTTGCTTTTTTAGCCATTTGTTGCCCCCGTGCCAACTTTTTTGAGACCTGTAGCAGGCATTCAATTTTAAATGAGCTAATTAAGTGGATAAAAGTGTAAAATTTCTCAGTTTAAACATTTGCTACGTTATCTATGTTCTATTGTGAATAAAATATTGGCTCATGTGATTTGAAATTCCTTTAGTTTTCATTTTATTAAAATTTAAAAAACGTCCCAACTTTTCCGGAATTCGGGTTGTATATATTTTTTGTGCGTGAATGTGAACAAGGGATGAGAGAAATACTTGATTCTTGCAAGCCTCGGTTATTTATCCTCTTTTACAGAGCAGTTTCTAAAGTCTCCTCTTTTACAGAGCAGTTTCTAAAGTCTAGTGCTGTCACAGAAACGAGTGATATTTCTCAGGACACCGATTTCAGTGATACCTAACAGGTAGTAGGGATATTTTTTTCCAACTTCAAAATCGTCCAACATCGTTGTTTTACCTTTTTTTGTACAGGGCATGAGACTTTCTCTGCACATTTGCTTTGTAAACACCAGGTCGGTGTTTCCGCCTACATCATGCGTTACCTTTCCAACGTGACTGCGTAATGCATGAAGTCAAACTAGTGCAAGACGGTCACTTGTGTTTAAAAAGTATATACATTGTTATTTTTTTAAGAAAATCACTAATTTTTTTGCAAGATAAGACCTCATTCCTCAGCTAGGATCATGTAGAGTCCTTTGAAGCTGGACCTTCAGCCTGTTGGCTCCAATTGAAGTCCATTATTTGGAGAAAAATCCTGGAATGTTGTCCACAAAAACCTTAAATTTCTTTGCTACTGAAGAAAGAAAGACATGAACATCTTGGATGATAGGGGGATGAGTACACACTATCCTTTGGTCCAGGTTTTTTGAAAACGGCCAGACTTAAATCACACAATATTGTTTTTAGCTCTTTCAAACTCTGAAGTCACTGCTGGTAATTAACAAGACCAGTTTCTCTTTCTATTATTTGTTCCACCGTTTAAATTTTGGAGCATTATCCAGCAGGAAGGAATTTTTTTCTCAGAGATAAGTGCAGAAAGGGAAGGTTTCTTCACGGTTTGTAAACAGCAGGGGCCTTTGTTAAAAAGGCTATTGAAGTTGTACTCACGGAGAGCAAACATTAGTGGGTGTTCAGAGGTAAAGTAGAGGACACAAGGTAACAGCGGTGAGCCAGGTTCAGGAGAGACTTGATACCAAGCAGTAGAGAGAGACAGGAAGGGAGAAAGAGGAAGGAATTTAGACTGAATAAAGAGCTGGTCAGTATCACCAAGCAGCTGTATTTCTGTGGAACATGGAGGGGTTTTGTCATTACTGGCCGCTCTCGAAGTCTCCTCAGCAGCCCCATGAGGCCCAGCCTCACATGACACTGATGAATGGGCTGTCATGCCACTCGCCTGTGTAATTTGCTTTTTTATCATTTCAAGTTACTGGTAAGGGAACTGAAAGAAAAGTCGCATACATCTTATAATCAAACTGATAAGTCGGTTAAAACTGACATTAAACCTTGTTTTATGGTGTTTACCAAGGAATTTGTTATCTACACTCTTAAAAATAATGGTGCTTCACGATGCCATAGAAGAACCTTTTTCTTATAGAACTTTTAACATCTGAAGAACCTCTCTGTTTCACAAAAGATTCTTTGTGGTGAAAAAAGGTTCTTCAGATTATAAAAAGATATGAAAGATATGGTTCTTTAAAGAACCTTTGACTGAATGGTTCTTTGTGGAACCAAAAATGGTTCTTCTATGGCATTGTTTGAAAAACTTTTTAAAGCACCTTTATTTTTAAGAGTGTATAGAGTGAGCCAATACAGGGATGGCCAATAGAAATCAAATTTATAAGATATGTACATTTATAACGAACGTTTTTAAACTATTCAATACAGTCATTTGTTTTGTGGTTTGAGCTACAATTTTTTTATGCCTTTTATTATTTATGTTTTGGATTCATGCAAAGTACTGGCTCTTTAGGATGATTAGTTTGTGACTCGGACTACACCGAGTCGGTTATTTATTTCAGGAAGCAGGCTACACTTAATGATTTTTGATAATGATACTTTTTACATTTTTGGGGCCAAAAAGGTCTATTGCCTGTTGTCAGTAGTACTGCTTAAACCATTCAGCTTTCTGTCAGTCAACGCAGTATCGCGTGACTAACTTGAACCGGTTCTAAAATCTGCATAAAGAAATCTTTTCCCCTTATGCAAAATTCAAAATCGCTTGGATTCCTATTGAAATAACTGGATTTCCATCACAAATGTGACTGCACCTTTGTTTTCTTTGCAAGGACCAAATTCCCCTACAAGAATAATACAACCTTCCATTACTTCCCAATGAAATGTAATGAAAATTTTTTCAATTTAAAACAATGAGCTCACTTTAAAAACAATAGAAGTCCATGCAAAGTACCGAGCATAATATGAAACAAACATTTGTTGGTGTACGTGTGTGTGTGTGTGTGTGTGTGTGTGTGTGTGTGTGTGTGTGTGTGTGTGTGTGGGACCATCTGCCATTCTTCATTTATTCATGCTCTGTGATCTCCCGCTGCAAAAAAACAGACTCATTTTGGAGTGTCCTTTCCACTGAAAGTGCTGACTGGCCTTTTATGTGCTGTGTGTATACATTTTGTGTGTGTGCGTGTGTGTATACGTTAGAGAGAGAGAGAATTATGCAGGGTGAGTGGTAAGCTTGCCGGGGTCTCCTCATGGTCCAATCTCCTCACAGAAGCTGATAGAGAGGAAATGAAGAAAGACACACTTGACCAGGGCAGCTCACCAAGGCCGTCTACTCCCATTAGCCCAAGCCGTCTACTCTGTTTACCTCCTATAATTCAGCTCGGCATCCAGCACTGGGCCGAGGTGAAAGATGTACAGCTGACCTGTTAAAGAGGCCTAATCAGCTGTTCTGTAGCATTAGATTCCCCTCTTTTCATCAGGAAACAGACTCTTTCTCTCACCAGCTTGCTCACTTTGTGTGTGTGTGTGTGTGTGTGTGTGTGTGTGTGTGTGTGTGTGTGTGTGTGTGTGTGTGTGTGTGTGTGTGTGTGTGTGTGTGTGTGTGTGTGTGTGCTTGTATGTGTCCTACTCACTCTTGATGCACATACAAGGTGGCCCGCATGATGGCCCCTAGAGACTAATGAGCAATTATGCTCGTCATTTGGCTACTATTTAATGGATTGCAAGGAGATGTGCACGAGCCTCAAGGAACAAATGAATTCCTTGCTTATAAATCTATCTTTACCAGATTTAGCTGATAGGGGCTTATGAGATCGACCATGTGCTCCTTGAAACATTAATTCAGCAAACCAGCTGCAGGGAAGGGCCTTGTAAAGGAGAAGGTCATGAATAATCAAGAAACAATCGCTCGATTCAGATAATGGCTCCGTCTGAATTAGCCGTGATCACACAATCACCAAAAAGAGTTTCCATTTATCATGGAGCAACGCGAGCAGTGCCTCTGTGTTGTTTTGATGCTGCGTGTCAAGAACCCTACCCATCTGTCCTATTAGTGAGAGTGGACGTAAATACAGCTCTGTCAGTTGATATTTACTGAGAAAGATGCCTTAGGGTGGAATACATTTCCTAAAGCATCTTTGATTCCATAGTTGGAGAGAACTGTTCTTTAAAGGGAAAGTTCACCCCAAAAAAATGTACAGAACACAAAATAAGATATTTTGGAGAAAGTATGTAAAAAAAAAAAAAAAACATAAATGAAAAAAAAAATTTTTTTTAGCAATATTATAAAAGTCAGTTGAATCCAAAACATTGATGTGAACGTAAAACAGTTAACCTTAAATGTTTTGGACTTTCATTGTATGGAGCTGTAACATTATTCAAAATGTCATCTTTTGAATGTGCAGAGGAAAGCCATTTGAGTTTGTGACAATATGTGTGAGGAAATGATCATTTTGAATTTTAAAGGCCGGGACACACCAAGCCGACTTCAAAGAACTAGCGGCAACGAAGGCCAACGATGTTGTCACCTCACATCGGCAGCGTCGGACCAAAAAGCTGCGCTCGAAACACACCGCATGCAGACTACAGCCGACAGCAAACTAACACGTGCATTCTGTGCATGTGTGAGAGGAATTAACTGTCTATATCAGCAGCTATTAATAGTATATATTCGTCATTCAAACAAAGATATATGAGAAAAACGCAGATATACGAAATGTAAAGAAAGCAGCGCTTGCTTACCATTCTCAATATCAGTAACGTTGATCACTTCAATCATTTGAAGTGGCTCATGTTGTTATGAAAACATTCGCGTATTAGAATGATTTGGAATGATCATGTAACATTTAAACAGCCTTTTCTGTCTGTACCACCTTCATTTATATGCTTGTTTTTATCACTTTCGCTTTAATTCTCAGGCACTGACTCATTCGTTAAACTGAACATCCAATCAGAGTTCTCACTCTCGCCGATGGTCCTGACAGCCCCAACAGCAATTCAACATGTTGAATCGGGCAAATTGTCCCCGACATAAGCCCGATGACTCATTCTGAGCTCTCTGAGTAGACTAATTACCATTTAAATGTAAATATGATGTAAATATGATGAATATGAAGTATGTAATAATTCTCAATAGCCAACTCCCGATAACACTTTGTATAATTTATGGCCATTATCAAAGCAAATCCTCAATATAGTAACTCAGAAATCATGTTTTGTTGTTTTTTTGTTTTGTTTTTGTTTAAGCCACAGTTACACAGCAGAAATGCTGTGAGCTTCAGAAGCTATGTGAAACAGGCCTGTCTCTCTCTCTCTACTCCTTCGTCTCCGCCATGAATTCCATCAAAGTGATTTGTTCTCCTTAGTTTCAAACTACTCAGCTGGATTAAATAAATCACATCAGCTCAGTTGCATCAGCTGCTGGTGGTCTCTGATCTCATTTGAAGGTTGCTCATCAGACCTCCGCATTGGGCCACCTCTCCACATATTATGGTTGTCGTCAGCTGCCACTCTTTTGCTCTATCTCTCTCTCCCTTGCTGTCTTCTGTTTGTTTTGTTCTTCATGTTGAAATTCCCTGCCACATGGTCCTGATGCGCCCTGTCAGACATGTCATCACGGCAGAGCTTCAAGCCGGGATCAGAGCAGAGTCATACATCCAGGCATATACAAGCATGGTGGTCCAGCTGCTAACTGCTGAGGATATCAGGCTGATCGTTCACTTGTTCATTTGTGTATTATTACCATATTATCTGTATTTGCTGTGATTATATTGCTAAAATATATGGCCCATAAGCATGCGTTGCTTTGCTGTTATATATCACACAGACAGCTACCTTTTAAAGGGTTAGTTCACCCAAAAATCAAAATTATGTCATTAATAACTAACAAAAGATTGACTCGTTCTCGAGTCAAGAACCGTTTCTGTCAGACACGTCCGATTCGAGAATCGAGGAGCTGATGATACTGCGCATGTGTTGTGTGATTCAGCGGGAAGCAGACTGACACACAAGTGTGTCTGAACCGAACTGGTTCTTTTGGTGATTGATTCTGAACTGATTCTGTGCTAGTGTTATGAGCACGGGAAAACCGAAGGCTTGAATCTAGGGAAATCATCGCCAATGACAATCGCCGGTGAACCATTTTCTTCAACCGGTTTATTGAATCGAACTGTCCAAAAGAACTACTGGTGATCCGAAAACCGATGCAACCGGTTCTTGACTCGTGAACGAGTCAATCTTTCGTTCATTATCTGGTTCGGCTCGGTGTTCATCTTCAGTTCTCTCTTCACAGCAGTTCAGTCAGTGTACTGTTTGAGTAAATGAATTACTCCGGGATATTGGTTTGTTTTAACTCAGAGGGAGTGTCAGCCACATTAAAAATGTTAACAGCTCAAGTCATTTGTGGATTAATGCTTACTGGAGACGTGAACCGTTTAAAACGATTCAGTTCGATTTGGTGAACTGGTTCAAGAAGAACTGGTTACATCGAATGATTCGTTCACGAACCGGATATCACAAACTGCTGTGTTTTGAACTCTCACAACAGACCCGGAAGAGAAGACAATAATGAATAAAGTCGTAGTTTTTTGCTATTTTTGGACCAAAATGTATTTTCGATGCTTAAAAAAAATTCTAACTGACCCTCGGTTGTCACATGGACTACTTTGATGATGTTTTTCTTACCTTTCTGGACATGGACAGTATACCGTGCACACAGTTTCAATGGAGGGACTGAGAGCTCTCGGACTAAATCTAAAATATCTTAAACTGTGTTCCGAAGATAAACGGAGGTCTCACGGGTTTGGAACGACATGATGTTGAGTTATTAATGACATAATTTAGATTTTTGGGTGAACTAACCCTTTAAGGGCATAATCATAATTGAATCTCACATGGGATTGATTTTAAGTTTCTACATTGTCAGTAACTGGCTGAAACGTGTTTAAAATGTGAATTTTAATCGAATTGAGTTTAAGTTAAATTGGAATGACAGGAAGAGAAACTGTCTGTCTGTCTGTTCAAAACTAGCTTTTGTCAAGCCAATATTCAATTTCATTTACAATTCTTATTTTCGTTTTAAAAACATTGCATGAATTTCTTTACATTTTACGTTTCATTACATTACACACAAAAGGTTAATCCTGTCCTATTTGCTGACCTCATTTACCACCAACTTAGCTCCTGAATATCCAAATCAACTCATCTGCATCAATTTTCAACCCTCTTGGGCTCCTTCAATGCAGTGACATGGTGGAACAACCCTTGAACACATTAAGAGCGTTCAGGTTCGCAACACATGGTTCTGTGAGGTCTGAGCAAAGTCGTTTGCACTGACTTATGGAAGCCAAAGTCCGTATCATGCTTATCAATACACAGAAATCATTATTCAAGCGTGAGGAACTTTCATGGTTTCTGCTTGTCTGTTTGGATGGATGTAAAGCTCAGCGGTCAATAGAGTGTGTAATGAAAGAAGCACTGTAATAGTACGTGATCAGAAAGACTATAAATTTGCCTGATATTTGCAGCTTGTACATTTAATTATATGCTATTTAAGAGGTAATGAAATCTTGTAAGCAATGCTATACTATTTGGGGGCCATCATGCATTTCTTTCCAGTGCAATTACAGTCAACTGTGTTACGCACAGATCCAATGGCCATGTTGAGATATTTGCTAAAAATTGTCATTCTTTTTAGCCGCAAACTCTGGCTAACTGGTGTTGCCTTTCTTAAGCGTTGTTGCATATTGATTCATTTCTGTCAACTTGATTGCAGTCATACTTCCTCTGTGGCCTTGATTACTCCCTGTTGACAACTGTATTGAGCTGATAGCACTTGCTGAAAGTTCCTGCCGTTAACCCAATGCGCAGATAAGCATGGACTACATTCGTTCTTCCCAGAAAAAAACGTTCATAAGTGTCCCTCAGGCAATAAGCAGATGATTTACAACTTCACTGTTTTATAATTATGTAAAGTGTTTGAGACCTCCTAATCCACGTCTGCGCTAATTACACAATTGGGGGATTCATTTCAGTGAAAGTGCTAAAAGATCAATCTTTTATTTTTCGGCTGAGAAAAACATGAAGCAGTGCCTGGTCTCTGGCACCTGCTATATTGAGTTCATTAGCTGCAAGCGATGCCAGTATTCAGTCCCTTCCTTGAATGATTGAGGGTTTGTTCGATTCACTCTGCATGTCCGGTCTTGCCTTGGACGATCTGTAATAAGGATAAATGGGTCTGAAATTATATTCTATTACTCTGAAATTATCAATTAGCTGTGCTCAGGCTTCTTAGTTTTCAGTTTTCTTATTATTATTATTATTACATGATTATTACACAACTCTTTGGAATACTTGCTTCTGATCGATCAAGCAATATGTTACATATACAGTACAGACCAAAAGTTTGGAAACATTACTATTTTTAATGTTTTTGAAAGAAGTTTCTTCTGCTCATCAAGCCTGCATTTATTTGATCAAAAATACAGAAAAAAAATGTAATATTGTGATATATTATTACAATTTAAGATAATTGTTTTTAAATTTATTATACTTTAAATTATCATTTATTTCTGTGATGCAAAGCTGAATTTTTAGGATCATTATCACATGATCCTTTAAAAATTATTCTAATATGATGATTCATTATCAAAGTTGGAAACAGTTCTGTTGCTTAATATTTTTTCAGAACATGTGATACTTTTTTAGGATACTCTGATGAATAAATAGTTAAAAAAAAAAAAAGAAGAAGCTATGTTTTAAAATATAAATATTTTGTAATAACAATATACACTACTGGTCAGTAATTTAGGGTCAGTAATTTTTTTTTCTTTCTTTTTTTTTTTTAAATAAAATCAATACTTTTATACAGCAAGGATGTGTTCAATTGATAAAAAGTGATAGTAAAGAAAATATATTATTAGAATAGATATTATTAGAATTTTTTTTTTATTAATGATTTCTAAATGATCATGTGATAGACTGGATGTTACATGTGACACTGAAGGCTGGAGTAATGATGCTGAAAATTCAGCTTTGCATCACAGGAATAAATTATTTTTTTAAAGTGTATTCAAAAAGAAAACTATTATTTTAAGTTGTAAAAATATTTTACAATATTACTGTTTATTCTGATTTTTGATCAAATAAATGCAGGCTTGATGAGCAGAAGAAACTTCTTTCAAAAACATTAAAAATAGTAATGTTTCCAAACTTTTGGTCTGTACTGTATATGTCATATATGTTTTTGGCATTATTACTTTACTGTATTTTTGCTTTTTTATGTCTTTTGTATCACTCTGCCATCTCTCCTCTCTTCTCTCTCTCTCTCTCTCTCTCTCTGTATGTATATTTGGTGTATTTGATGTAACAGAATATGTTAACATATTTTAATGTTCAAAAAACACATTATTTTTGAAATACTGTACATTATTGTAGGTCCTCTATGCCCCCCCCCCCTCAAACGTGTTGTTTTCTACAAAGTTCCTCCTTCTGACAAGCGCAGTTTGCTCTGATTGGCCAACTTACCAAGTGCATTGTGATTTGCCGAACATTGCATGCACTCTTCAGAAATGTAACACCCCTTTTCATAAGCGCTAGCTTCATCTTTCAAAATAAATGTAAAGACAGTTAATAATGCCTTAGTTTTACCATCAGTTCAAGTCCGAAAGGGGAACAGAGTTATGTGACAGACACAGTGATTAAGCTTGTATGTGTTTGCACTGCAGTACACAAGCCACAGATGGTTAAGAAAGCTGACTCCATTGTGATGTGACCCTGTCTCTCTCTCTCACACACACATGCGAGTGCGCACACATACACACACACAAACACACACACACAATGTGCAAAACTCAGAACTGGAACAGTCAATAGCAAATTCTTAAACTAATAACAAAACGTACTTACAGTAGATGATTCAGGAGTGCCAGATTGTCGTAGCAAAGTCAGAATTACCTGCTCTCCTAGGTTCACAAAACGTGTTGATGTTCTGTTGTAACTTGTAAGTAATCTTTAAGATTCCTAAATGCATCTACAGTACTTTCGGAAGGCCTAGATTCACACAGCATCTCCCTGACATGGCTGCTTCAACACTAGCTGCGGTTACTGAAACCACAACTTCTTTCTTTGCATGGTCATTTGGGGCGGCATTACGCAAATATTTCCTCATAGTGACGTAGACACATGAGGGTGTGTTTGAATGAGCCATTTTAGGGGGGCGTGGCAGAGTCTTAACTTTGATAAAGAATATCTCTTTGGGTTTGAGACTTAAATCTTGCAACTTCAGCGATCTTATCTATGCACTCATCTATGCATCAGCTTGTAACACTCCAAAAAGAAAGGAAAACTTTAAATTGCATTATATGACACCTTTAAAGAATTTTAGTTTTAATCATAATATGTGTATATGGTGAGACTAAAATAGAAATTTGAATAAAACTTTTGATAGATGCTAGCAACTCAGGCGTTTTAGCTAAAGAAAAAAAATCATAACTTAAAAGACATATAGAACTGAGAAGAGAGAACGATTTTGGCACTTAAAGTGATGCACATTGATTTCATGTGATTTCAAAATCTCAAACATAAATTGCACATTTAACACAGTGCGAGTGTATCAGAGACTAATGCTGTAAAATAAAATATGATCTCAAATAATCTTAAATATGGTCTGTCTGCATTTCAGTAGTGAGAGCTTCATGACTGTCATATTGATTGTGAGATAAAGAGCTGTTCTGTCCAGTTGTGATTTAATCTCAGGTGTTGGACAGCATGCAAGACAGACCATTATTTCTGATGAAAGGTGAGGTGGAGCTGGTCCAGCTGCATTGAGAAGAGATTTGGAGTTAACAGCATGGGATCAATTACCGATCCCTGGGGGACCCCTGAGCTGGTTGGCTTCTGTTTTCATACAGCATACAGCCAGTATAGCAATATCCACCTCACTGTGAGAGGTAGACAAAACTAATAACCCCACACGAAACCCAATAGCAGAATAATTAGCTTTCCTGTTGTAATTTCTACTAGTTATATTTGCATAATTTTTTATGTGTTCCAGCTACTTTTGTAACACCTAACTATCACTGTCAGTTTCTCTCCACTGTTCACATGGAACATCTGTCAATGTATTAGTTTTGGCTTAACAAATGTGGGGAAGGTGTAAAATAACCATCTTGTGCTATGTGAGCTGTCTGTGAGCTGTCTGTGATGCTGAACGACAGCTCTGCTGTCGATTAGTGTCTTATTTGACAAAGAGACATATGCCAGACCAAGACTTTATTGCTTCAAGACACAATTTATCAGGATAAAATGGCATAAAGCCAGTGGTTTGCTCAAGATGGAGGTTAGACAAGGCAGTTCGCACTCAGAAACTTGATTTGTTGTGCCCAAAAAAAGCTACACCAATAATAATAAAGAGGTCAACACATCGGAGGACAGAGTTGGATATTCTGCCACTTCCTTCCTTAATATTTGTATTCTTTATTAAAATATATGAAAAAATAGTAGACTTTCAGCAAATTACTTGTAGGGCTGGAACTAATGATTATAATCAGTTAAGATAGATTTGAAAAGATTAATCGTATTTAGAGGGGTCATCCTTTTTCTTTGGAGTGAAACAAACTGTTTGTGCATAAAAAAGATCCCTAAAGTTGCAAAGACTAAAGTCTCAAACCCAAAGAGATATTCTTTATAAAAGTTAAGACTTGACCATGCCTTCTTAAAATGCCTTGTTTAAACACTCCCCACATGTCTACATCACTGTGTGGAAAGATTTGCATAAAACCGCCCAATTTTGTATTTTCATACAAAAAAGAACGTGTGACTTGATTCTGCTGTCTTTCGGTGTTGAAAGCGAAAATTCTTTGTTTGGCATTCCAAAGAGGACACAACTAGAAATCAGTGGTAAAGTTATATTTACACAGCACTGTTCCAGAACAGTTCAACCTAAATATTCAGATGTGAGCAACACATTTCACAGTATGTTTTCATATTAAAAGAATTTGCCACTGATGATTCAATTGAGAATTTTGAGCAGTGTAGAGTAGCGCTTGTTGTTTGTCGTTTCTCTGATCACAACTTGGTTTATGTTTATGTGGCATGATATCCAGACTCCACTGGATGCACAAATGCCTCATTTGTGAAGGGTGAGATTTGTGGGATTGGTGAGTGTGGCGAGTGGGGCGGGGCCGAGGGACGTGGGAACCAGGAGTGAGGCCAGCAATGATTGGGCAAATCAGTGACACCTGCGACCCACTGCCGGTTTCGAGTCCCACGTAGGAGATGGAAGGATATAAAACTGGAGCGACAACAGTGAAGGACGAGAGAGGACCAGGCCTGGGCTTTTAGTTGTGTTTGGTTTTATTTGAGCGCACCAGTCGTCCGTGAGGGGCTGGTGCGCTGTTTTGTGTTTATTTTGTATTATTAAAATGTTGTTTGATTGTCCGCCAGTTCCCGCCTCCTTCTTCCGGATGAATAGGAAGTTTTAATTCATTACAGTGGTGCCGAAGCCCGGGAGAAGGAGGGACGCGCATGCTGAAGATCCCTCGCCGCTGTGGTGAATCCGCGGTGCCATCGAGCAGGCGAGGAGGATGCCGCCATGGACGCTCGAGGCGGTGGACTGGAGCGAGTTGCCGGGGATGGGCGAGCTCGCTGCCGACCGCCCACGATATGGAGGGACGGCTGCCGTCCGTGAGGGAGCGGAGGAGTCGGCGCCGTTCGCCAGGGGGCCGGAGCCTGCTGCCTCCGTGAAGGAATCCGGAAGAGCAGGGAACGGGGGACTCCTGCCGGCTGCCCAAAACCGGAGGAGCCGTCGCCGTCCACCAGGCGGCGGAGGAGTGTCGTGCCGTCCGCCGAGGGCCGTCCAGTGCCACCGCCAGGCACCGCGGAGGAGATCACCCAGCCGGTGGAGGGCCGAGCAGCAGTGCGTCTGGGAACCGGAATTTTATTTATTTGTAATTTTTTTTCTCCTCTCTCCCCTCTCTCGTCTCTGTCGCTCCTCCTGCCATCTCCTTTTCTCTCGCCTCGCCTGTCCTACCCCCAGGTTCCCGCAGGTCCCCGTGAGCGGTCCCACCCGGAGGGAGGGGGGGGTGGGGGTGTAGAGCGCAGTCTCAGGAGTACCCCCCGGCCTGCGAGGGGCGATGGGGGTATGTGACGAGTGGGGCGGGGCCGAGTGACGTGGGAGCGAGGCCGGTGGAGTGATTGGAGATGAACTACACCTATTCGACCCGCCGGTCTCGAGGCCCACGGAGGAGATGGAAGGATATAAAACTGGAGCGACGACAGTGAAGGACGAGAGAGGACCAGGCCTGGGCTTTTAGTTGTGTTTATGTTTTTATTTTGTGCGCATCAGTCGTCCGTGAGGGGCTGGTGCGCTGTTTTGTGTTTATTTTTCATTATTAAAATGTTATTTGATTGTCCGCCGGTTCCCGCCTCCTTCTTCCGGATGAATAGGAAGTTTTATATCATTACAGTGAGCTTTGTAGAATTCAACGCGTATCAGAAAGGTGGGACATAGAGGAGCAACAATAATGTACAGTATGTGGAAAATAATGTTTTTTGAAACTTCATCCACATAAACACATTGCATTACACCAAATACACAATGTCATATTAAATATATTATATACATGTCTTTAACAATGTCATATGTCCCCTTTAAAATAAATAAATAATGTATGTTAATGAATAGCCTAACTGTTCTACTTCCTGCCCAATATCATTCTCCAATGTGTGAACTGAAGGCTATAAAAACAGATATTCAGAGTAAAAAAAAAAGAAATAAATAAATTCACAAGTTGTTATTAAAACAAAGATTATTTTAGTATGTATTATTGGAGTATGCACTGTTATTTTATTATGTTTTATTGGTGTATGCATTGCTTTTATTCATCGTTTGCTCTTTTTTTATGCAACAGCTCATACAAATGGCATAGACTCATCTAATTGATAATTAATTTGTTATCAGTTGTTTTCATTATTAATCATTTCGTTTTTGCGGACTTGAGACAGAGATGTCACACTCTGACTCTGTAACTATCAAAAGTATGATGTGGGCAGGTGAGTGACAAGATAGCTGTTTGGCCTCTAGAGACTGATAAGAACATCCCAAGGGCTACTCAAAGTGATACTTCCAGGATTATTTCCCTCAATTTAGACAGATCACCTTTTCCCTGAAACCTTGACTCATTTCCTCGTTCACACAAACATACACACATACAAACTAATTTGCACAAAGGTATACATGCATTTTTCAGAGTGCTGACATAATATAAGTGGTTATGCATTCTGTTACTATACCTCAGAGCTTGTTCATGCTATCAGAGGTCATTCATTTGTCATTTGTAATAATTTAAACCACACAATGCAATTTTGTTTCCTGTACAGGTTGGAATTTTAAACTAGTGCCAACAGTGTATGCAGTATTTATGAAGACGCCTGTGGACACTAGATTAATCAAGTGCACTAGATTATTCTGTCGGTAGTGTAATATGTTTTGTGTCAGATGAACTGTTGTTGTAGGCCTATAATTTTGTGAGGAGTAAAAATTTAAGCTTATGTGGAGTACTCCATCATTTTGAGTTTTAAGACGCAATGAACTGTTTGTAGAAAATAGTGATTATAAGAGAAATAAGACATATATATTAAATATAAGAGTGTGTGTGTGTGTGTGTGTGTGTGTGTGTGTGTGTGTGTGTGTGTGTGTGTGTGTGTGTGTGTGTGTGTGTGTGTGTGTGTGTGTCATTTGGTCATCTCATATTTGATAAAACAATTTCTTCCACTTCAAACGGCAGCATGGAGCACACATAAAATTATCTCGTCTGCTTTAGTTGTAGCATGAAACTTAAAGTCAGCATGAAAGGAAAATTAATTCTGTGCTTTTTCCAAATGCTTCTCTCTTTGGTTTCCAAGAGATTTCCAATCATTTAGTCCACTTCAAACACCACTTTACACCTCTTCTAGTCAGTTGGCTTCTTCTGAATTTTGCCATAGATGTAAGTCACATTGCAATATTCCATGGGTTAGAACATATATATATCCCACATAGATTTGTTGTGAATGTCAGAATGTGAATCCAATCTCCCAGTCTAAGCAATGAGATGACTGCAAAACACAGGCTCACACATAGTAATCCTATCACATGTCCAGCCATCTAGTGTGTGAGAGCGAAAGAGATGGAGAAAGAGAGGGAGAACTCTTTCCACAATGTACTCAGCACTGTCAACAACTATAATCATTAGCAGTCAGCAGGGATCCCTCTCTTTGATTCATGGCATGAATTTACATGCCAGTTAATACAAGTGTATTACAAGCATTCCCTCTCACAAGATTTGGTATTTAAGTGCCTTTTTCTTGGGTTTTTCTTTGAACCTTAGCCATCACAAAGTCAGTTTGTGCTGCAAATGGAGTGTATATTCACCAAAAATCTGAAGAATTTGTCTTATGTATGGGCTTAAAAAATATGATTAGAAATGTTATTTTGTATTATTCATCAGTGCTCAGTTTATTTGATTGAGCAGGTGCAGTAGTGAGCGAACAAACCACCATGTCAATAATACTATGCATCAGTGAGTAAATCTCTGAATGAATGAGTGATTCAGTGAGTGAAAGACACTATCTGTCTCCTCTTGTCAGACAGAAATCTGTTTTATTCTCTCTTGGTACTTTTCCACCAACACCAGGAAGGATGTTCACAGCAAGCAACTCTGAACATCCCAACACCAGCATCTTCTACATAATGACACAGCACCTCACTAGAAATCAATTAACACCCACAACGAACACCTAAATATTGGTTTCATCGCGCCCACAATTTGATTATAGCACATTAAGTGAGTCACGTAATAGTTGAGATTGGACTCAAGTTCATCTGAAATCGCTTCCTTTTTGAGTAGGCACTTCTTTTGAATAATTAATTACTTTGCGGCCATTTAAAAAGTAATTAAACACTACAATCACAACACTCATCTAAGTTGGGTAAACTTTTATTGTGGTGAATATGAACTATAACTATAACATATCACTTTTACATTCCCATTTGCTCTAATAGCAAAAGAAAAATTCACTTAAGAAAAGAGGGGGAAATTATGCTGGTAAGGAGAGAGAAAGAATTTGCAGTCACTCCCTCAGCTGTTATATTGTGATGGGAAAAATGAAGCTTTTTGAAACTTTTAATTCGACACTTTGCAAGGAGCTTGTTTGACATGCGAGCTGACCAATCATGACACCAAATCAGATGCAAAGTGTCAGTTGAACAATTTGCATTGCAAAATTATTCAGTATTTCTATATTTTGGAAATGTGTTAATCAGACCAATAAGAGAATAATACCTATAATCCTTCCTTTATATTATACAAATGTGTCATTTAACATTTTTTAACTGATTGGAGATCAGGTAGAACCCATATAGACATGGGTTCAAAGAGATCACCCCTAACGACAAACAACCAAAATTTCTAAGCATTTCAAAGGTTATGATATAACTAAGACTCACTTTAATGAAATCTTGTGACTGGCAGTTTGATATACAGTCTGAATCACTGGCTCGAAATATATGATTTGCAAAGGTTTGGAAGCATCATGAAAGTGCCCAGCATTAGCTGTATTAGAAACGCTCATGCAACAGCATTAACTGGTTTTCTGTAGTTTAATGCCAAGGTAATATAATACCAAGTACAGTGTTTTAATGTACATAAATGTTTTTTTTTATATATATATATATATATATATATAAAAATTATGAAAATGTAAATGAAATTTGTTTTCACGACCATTGTTTGAGCAGTCCAGAGTAGTAGTCATCCTGGTACTTTTCATCTGCTGTTTTATAAATAATGTGAATTTGGACATTCTACATAGTACATTTTCCATCTCCTGTATAGTAGGGAAGTGTGCATATTTTGGATACCGCCAAAGAGTTACTTTTAATTTATTAGTTTGCATTTTTTTGTTTATTTCTATTTATACTCTGAACCTGTGGGAATGCCTTTATTTGTCATGATGAATATTATATTGTCAGATTTTGTCCTCTTTAGATTGTCAGTTAAATAAACATATAATGTCTTTGGAGGTTGAAATCAGTTCAGGTGCCAGACCTGTTCGGACCCTCTACTGTTTTACCACCTATCGAGGTTTAGCATTTCTTCCGGGAGCTCATTATTCCAAACACTGTTTGGCTGTACTACTACAAACAATATGCATGTGTGCTTTCTCGTATGTGTGTGAGAGAGTCCGCCAGCGGTGAAGCAGCAAGCTGGCCCGGGTTCTGCTTTTCTGATTGATCTTCAGGTGACAGGCTGTGTCAGGGGGGCTCATCGCCAGCCTGTCAGTGCCTGACCTTTCTTCCCTCCCCTCTATCCAGTCTCTTACCTTCCTCTCTCTCTTTCTTGTCCTCTCTTCTTGTCTCTCTTCAGTCAACCTGCCAGAGATCAGGAGCAGCTGCTGTCCCAGGGGTCCAACAGTCTCCTAGATGCTTCTTCTCATACGCTGGTCAAACAGTTGAAGAACTGTTTGTGTGTTTGGTTTTTATGTGATTTGTGGTATTTTGGCACAAAAACCGTCTTGTTCAGTGACCACTTGCAGTCCAGTTTAGCCAGGTGTGCTGTAGTAGCGCTGCACTGTGAGAATTTTAAATAAAATCTTCTTTTTTTTTTTCAGAACAAACACGCCTCCTTACTATGCAAATTAGGCTTATTTAGGTTATGCCTTAGTCACCAAAGTCATTGCTATTTGCCTTGTGGGTATAACATTGTGCTACACTGAATTAAAATATAATTTTGTGTTCATTTTCTATTGGTTGTGGCAGCAGTTATTGATGAAGGCAGTATTTTATTTTTATACCTTACATTTTTTAGTACATTCAATTCACTTCTATTAGTGGGCAGTTCATTTTTAGTAAATGCTGAAGTGTCTGCTCAATCACACTTGCACACTCCACGTGTGCTGCGGGACATTCGGTGACCATTTTGTGTCGTGTATGAGTGGTACAAAGTGGGCCACAGTTAATGACTGGCTCATTTCCACTGTCTCTGTTTTAATGAAGTATTAACATGTGCTCTGAGAGTAATTACAGGTCCGTTCCCGTCGGGCTTGTCGGACTATAGCAGGGAGTACAGATGGAGGAAGGGTCACTGTTCGCACACTCTAATATGCTAATCAATATGAGTCCATTTACAATAAAAAATTATATACAAAGCCATATCAGCAGGATTATGATTTGGCAGCAGCATTACTCTGATGTTTTGTTTGTTTGTTTGTTTACGCCAGCAACAGATTGTAGCTTGCGGGTTCTAATATATGAAATATGTCTCAAAATTGTTTGCTAGTGAAAAGTGTTTCATCATTTGCTCTTTTTAATTTAGTTTAAAGTTTGAGACTTTGCAGTGAGTGTGGGAAATTTAAATGAAAGGTTTTAATGCTGGAGGGGGTATATTTACATAATTTGCTTGATTTTGTTGTTGTAGGGTTTCTTATTTTATTTTTTTTATGGAATTAGCCTTGCATCTCTCACCAGGACTATCTGAGCATGTTTTGATGTTGTTTTGCAGCATTGTGTTGTCATCATAACAGGAGGCAGGCCTTTATTCAAATCAAAAGCTGACATGGTCCTTCTTTAGTGAATCAGAGAGGCCGCTCTATCTACAGGAAGATTCAGCGGTCTCTTTCCCTCTGGTTTCCTCTGAAAAAAAAACTGTCTGTTGAAGCTCTGCAGTGCATTTTTGTCTCCGCACTCCCATAACACTGCGCTCCTTTCCTTTTCTTCCTGTCCTCTTGGCAGAGGCTTTAATCCTATGCGGTGTGCGCTAACCTGGCCCGAGTGGCTGTCCTCATCTGGCTTTGTGTTTGTAATGAGAGGACAAGATTGTGTTGTCTTTGATCTGAGGTGCTTCAGTCTTACTGCATACTACCTCATGTAAGCCTGGGGATTTGCTGCTGTGTGTGTCAGGATCATTTGCTGACCCCTCTTCCCCACATGGCTTCAACACACTTCCTGATCTTATATTCTCTCTCTTTTTTTTTTACTCTTATTTAGTCTCACCTCATCTCATTCTCAGTCTTTTTCACTTCTCTTTACATTTTATCATCATGTGTCTTCTTGTCTCAACTCTTTGTCTTTTCTATTAAATAAGACAAGATACGAGACAAGTTGAGACAAAAAGATCATTCTGTCACATATTCTCTTCTAGTCTGTGAATTTATCTCATTATTTTTCAGCCTGTCACATGTAGTGTCATCTCATTTTATCTTGTTATTTCTCATCCAATTTTCTTTTCCCCCGAGAAAAGTCTCAATTTATCCTGTCTCTTCTCATCATGTCTTTTCTTGTCTCATTTCTTCTCCCCTTGCCTCTTTTATCTTCTCACGTCATCTCATTTTATCAGTGTCATGGGTCCAGCACTATAACTCCTCTTTCTCTTCACATCATCAGTGTCCCTTGAGCCTGTGACTGTGACAGTCATAGACTGTAATAGTGTCAGCAGGAACTGCAGGGACATTGCTATTAACCTTCTGCAGATGTACTGCACGTGCCGGGACGCAGACTGACAACACTGCGGACCTTTTTTCACCGGCTTCCGCATGATCTCCAAAGTGCTCCTAATGGGATCTGAAGCACAATAGCTGCTGGGATTTGCTCTCCTAAGCATTAACTTTTGCTGAATTTAATTACTTGGCCCAGGAATTGGCAGAATAACCTCAGTGCTTGTTAATGAGCTTGACGATATTGTTTTACTTCCTATGGGCATCATTAGGTTGTTTAGAATCGACAAGGGATCTGAGCTTGGCATCTTGATAAGTAGCACTCATATTGGTGAATTAACTCGAACGTTTTCTCTTCCCTTGCAGGAATTCTCTTTGCTACGATTGGACGATTTAGCTGATCAGCGAGTCAACATCGTCGGGTTTTCAGTCTTCAACAGAACACATCCTTTCTTTCAGGACTTCGTCCTCAGCCTCAATCGATCCTGGCAGGAGAATTGTGATCATGCTCCTTTTGCAGGAACACCAGTAAGGCTAAAGTAACTCTTAGTTAAAGTTATTTGTTAAAGGTTTAGTTCACCCAGATAGCAAAATTATGTAATTAATAACTTACCCTCATGTTGTTCCAAACCCGTGAGACCTTCGTTTATCTTTGGAACACAGTTTAAGATATTTTAGATTTAGTCCGAGAGCTCTCAGTCCCTCCATTGAAGCTGTGTTTACGGTATACTGTCCATGTCCAGAAGGGTAAGAAAAACATCATCAAAGTAGTCCATGTGACATCAGAGGGTCAGTTAGAATTTTTTGAAGCATCGAAAATACATTTTGGTCCAAAAATAGCAAAAACGACGACTTTATTCAGCATTGTGTTCTCTTCCGTGTCTGTTGTGTGAGAGAGATTTTGGTCCATCTCTTCTCTCACCTCTTAAGGTGTCTCTTCCAATCAGCGATAAGTATGTCATTCTCAAAGTATACCTACCTTTTCCGTTTTGTATGAATTGTCGTTGTGTTTTCTGAATTGTCGTTGTGTTTTCTGAATTGTCGTTGTGTTTTCTGAATTGTTATTTTGTTTTCTGAATTGTCTTTGTGTTTTCTGAATTGTCGTTGTGTTTTCTGAATTGTCGTTGTGTTTTCTGAATTGTTATTTTGTTTTCTGAATTGTCGTTGTGTTTTCTGAATTGTCGTTGTGTTTTCTGAATTGTTATTTTGTTTTTTGGATTTGTTATTTTGTTTTTGTAATTGTGATTTGTTTTGCACTTCTCGGCCACCGTAGGTTCGCGAACGAATCATTCAGTTCACCAAATCGAACTGAATCTTTTAAACGGTTCGCATCTCTAATACACATTAATCCACAAATGACTTAACCTGTTAACTTTTTTAATGTGGCTGACACTCCCTCTGAGTTCAAACAAACCAATATCCTTGAGTAATTCATGCACTCAAACAGTACACTGACTGAACTGCTGTGAAGAGAGAACTGAAGATGAACACCGAGCCGAGCCAGATAACAAACAAAAGACTGACTCGTTCACGAGTCAAGAACCGGTTGCATCGGTTTTCGGATCACCAGTAGTTCTTTCGGACAGTTCGATTCAATAAACCGGTTGAAGAAAACGGTTCACCTGTTCTTTTGCACTCGACGTAATGGCGTCATTTGCGATGATTGCCCTTGATTCAAGCCTTCGGTTTACCCGCACTCATAACACTAGCACAGAATCAGTTCAGAATCAATCACCAAAAAAGAATCAGTTCGGTTCAGGCGCTCTGTGTGTCGGTCTGCTCCACGCTGAATCACACATGCGCAGTATCATCAGCTCCTCGATTCTTCTTATCTGGCTCGGCTCGGTGTTCATCTTCAGTTCTCTCTTCACAGCAGTTCAGTCAGTGTACTGTTGGAGTACATGAATTACTCCGGGATATTGGTTTGTTTGAACTCAGAGGGAGTGTCAGCCACATTAAAAAAGTTAACAGCTTAAGTCATTTGTGGATAAATGCATATTAGAGATGCGAACCGTTTAAAACGATTCAGTTCGATTTGGTGAACTGAATGATTCGTTCGCGAACCGGATATCCAGACTGCTTTGTTTTGAACTCTCTCACACAACAGACAGGGAAGAGAACACAATGCTGAATAAAGTCGTTGTTTTTGCTATTTTTGGACCAAAATGTATTTTCAATGCTTCAAAAAATTCTAACTGACCATCTGATGTCACATGGACTACTTTGATGATGTTTTTCTTACCTTTCTGGACATGGACAGTATACCGTAAACACAGCTTCAATGGAGGGACTGAGAGCTCTCGGACTAAATCTAAAATATCTTAAACTGTGTTCCAAAGATTAACGGAGGTCTCACGGGTTTGAAACAACATAAGGGTAAGTTATTAATTACATAATTTTGCTATCTGGGTGAACTAACCCTTTAATGCTGAATATGCATGACTGAGTTAAAGAGACAGTTCACGCCAAAATGAAATCATTTACTTTCTTTCATGAAACAAAAAAGGAGACAGAAAGTCCAAGCAGCCTATTTCCATGTCATGGTTTGTAAGAACAAAAAAAAAACATCATAAAAGTAGCCATATATTCATTGTAGGTTGCATTCATTTTTTTTATTTTATTTTATTTTATTTTTTTTGCTTATTAGAGCTTGCCATCATAAATTCAGTTTCATTTTATGGTAAAGAGCAACTTGGACCTTCATCCTAAAATGTTATTTGAGCTTTTACTGACAAATGAGAGGTGTAACAACACGAGAGTATCTAAATGATGACAACATTTTAATTTTGGGTGAACTATACTTTAAAAATTGTCCCTTTTCATGTTTATGTCAGTGTTCCAAAATAAGTTATTTATTTGTAACTCAGTGATGCTGTGCTAATTAATTTGGAGGAGCCTATTACCCATGTCCCCTTGCTTACCTTGAAGTCGAGGCTATGGCTGTATAATTCATCACACAAAGTTACATACTTACCCTGAGGAATACACGCACCCTGCATGTTCATGTCAGCAGTTATTTCCAATACTTTGGAAATGAAAACATCTGAATAATGAATTATTCCTGATCTTAGTCCCAGTCTGTACTCCATCAAACATCCAGGGAAGCTAAAAAAAAAAACAAACAAACATCAAAGATCGGGTGGTAATGCATTTCTTTATCTGATGTATGCAAGTGAGTCATAATAATTACTTATAAATTTCTGTATTCCAGTTAAAGCTGAAGAGGAAAGTCTTGCATTTCTCATTTAATTAGGTCTAATCTTTAATTAATTAGAAGATGATTTGTAGTCTGGCAGACAGATAAGAGAGAGAACAGGTCTAAACCCCGCAGTGAGCCTCAGCTCTGTGTTACGCACTGGCCTAGAAATGCAAAGCCTTAAAAACTAGCTTAGCCCAATTGGTTTGATATAGGAGACACTAACTGAACAGATATTTAAGCCCTGGACTTTATTAGCTAAAGACTAGACTGGCTAGTCTGTGCAGAGATTAACCAGCAGACCTGCATATCTGTCTCAGTCAGCAGCACACACACATTGTCATTATACATTCGCCTAATGAGTGCAGCCATGACATTTCCCTGAATGTGACCAGAATAGTTAGACTGTGTGTGTGTGTGTGTGTGTGTGTGTGTTTGTGTGTGTGTGTGTGTGTGTGTGTGTGTGTGTGTGTGTGTGTGTGTGTGTGTGTGTGTGTGTGTGTTTCTTTAGAAAGGAGAGAAACATAAGCAACAAAATTTACACAGACTGCAAATTTAATCACAAACACATTCAATCTTCCCTCACTACACATGCACACACACATCTCCACCTCCTCTAAGCTGCTGCGCTGTTCCATAATGCAGCATAACATATCCTCATTACAGAAAGCTTTAGCACCGTAATGGATGTCAGAAGAAAAGGAAACTCCACAGCCTTTGCTGCAGTGCATTAGCACGCCATCTGATGTAATTAAATTGGTCAGTAATTCAGTTCCATGGGCTGAGGGGGCAAAGGAAGTGGTAGTTGTATCACAATGATCAACGATGAAATGTCTGAATGATTTAATGATGTTCTACATGCCAAATGCATGCAAACACCCAAACATCCCCTTCCACGTGCTTTTTTGAGCATTTAATTTTACAACCGCAGAGCTATATATATATATATATATATATATATATATATATATATATATATATATATATACATATATATATAAATTGTCTAAAGAAGTATTTTGGTTTCCATAAAGTGTCAAGCAGCAGCAAAATTGCTTTCAACAGTAATTATTAGAAATGTTTCTAGAGCACCAATTAGAATTGCCCGCATATTTGAGTCCAAAATGATGACGTGAAACTGAAGACTGGAGTGATGGTTGCTCTAAATTAGGCTTTGCCTTCACGAGAATTAATTACATTTAAAAAAAATTTTTTTTTAAATAGAAACCAAAATTTTTTTTCTTTTCACAGTTTTACAATTATTTTAAATTGTAATAATGTTTCACAAGATTAATGTTTTTACTGTATTTCTGATCAAATAAATGCAGTCTTGATGAGCATAAGAAACTTAAAAACATTAAAGAAATCTTAGTGACCCCAGCGGTTTGAATAAATATGAAATATTACAGACTTTTTATTAAATATTTAATTTTCATGAAATTCATTTCGTTTATTTAATTATTGAAAATATTTTTAATTAAAAACTGTTTTATGGTCTGTAGTATTTTTGGTATATTTTCTAGCGAGTTTATGAGTTTTATTTACATTGATAAATAGATAGTTATTGGTCCTCAGAGACTATATTAATTTTCAAAGAGGGTGCGTATATAAAACCAAAACGGCTGATTACAATATTATCAAAAACAGTCACATCACATCAGAACACAAATGCATAAGCGTAAGATGATAGTTGATGTGTTTAAAACATGTATAGCTATAAAATCTAAATTCTTTCTATACTTAGTCTTCCTACACATATGTGATCTATACCTATGGCCAGATGGAAGGGGAATAAAAAACTGATGGATTGGGTGATCTGGATCATTTAGAATTGTATGTGTACAGCTATACATTTTTGCCAGTAAATCCCTTCGGATAAAAGCATCTGCTAAATACATATTTATTTGTATGGCTAAATATCCAAACATGCTCATTTAAAACTTGTTAACATACTTTTGGCCATGACGTGTATCTGTTTCAGTTAGCGGCCAGTCCAGTTGTACTGCTTTCTGTTTGCTCGACCTACATGTTTACTCTTATGTGTGTGTGTGTGTGTGTGTGTGTGTGTGTGTGTGTGTGTGTGTGTGTGTGTGTGTGTGTGTGTGTGTGTGTGTTCCAGCTTTCGTCAGCGCTGCTGTTTGATGCGGTACACACGGTGGTGGCAGCCGTGCAGGAGCTGAACCGTAGCCAGAACGTAGGAGCCACTCAGCTCTCCTGCAAGTCCTCTAAGATCTGGGAGCACGGCACAAGTCTGATGAACTACCTGAGGATGGTAAGAACCACAGGGAGAGCCCACGAACTGCCAATCATCTCGCCTGCTGCCGTTGCAGACTCATTCATCATTTAGTTTTTGCTCTCTGTTCCACTGCAGCCCACAAACCTTCATCAGAACTGCAGCCTTCAGCAGAATCTGTGAAACCGAGACACTGTGTCTTACTCAGCCATTAAAGATTAAAGACCATCAGCTTGTCATTACCACATCATCTTATGCATGACATTCGGCAATCTATAGCCGCTTCCAGCATTGTGTGAATGCATCCAGTGAGGAGCTCTGCCATCCACATAGCTCTATAAATCAATACAGCACTGAAAGCTTGTGTGGCTGTGATCACACGATACCCAAGGCGTTGACGTGTCTCTCTCTCTCTCCGGATAGGTAGAGTTGGAAGGTCTAACAGGCCACATTGAGTTCAACAGCAAAGGCCAGCGCTCGAACTATGCCCTCCGGATCATGCAGAACAGCAGGGATGGCCTAAGGCAGGTAAAGTAACTCCCGGCCACACCAGCCTATCAGGCAGAGGTTAAAACTCTCCTTTATCTGTGTTTATGCTTCTTTCTGCCAGGAACTAAATGAGATTTCCTGGCCACGGTTGCACAGATGTGATGTAAAGGTGTAGAAATCCTCTAAAAGCACGTTGTTTTTTTTCCCCAATCCTTAATCAGAACACTTGATCGGAAAAGTGTAGCCCGAAATCTAAATTCTGTCATCATTTACTCACCCTTAAGTTGCTCCAAACCTTTGTGATAGGGGTGTGACGAGACACTTATCCCACATTAATTTGTTTATGTTTTTTTGAAGGCCTTCTCAGATTATTATGCTCCAAAGTTGTTTTGGATGTCCACATACCATTTCATGTAGTTTCATGTAGTTTTGAGTTGCAGTCACCCGATGGCATTCTCATGATATTTGGAGAGTCATCAAAAAAGGTTGGAATAAGCAAGACATTTTAATTCATAAAGGAAGATTATAAAATAATCATCTTAAAATATATTCTTATTGAAGATGTACCCAGTCTTTGCCCAGAAAAAAAAAATCCAAACAAGAACTAACTGACCAAGACCGAAAAGGTTAAAACATTTTTTGTCCACTTTTAAAACAGAATTTGAGAACATTGTTATAATGTGCTCTTCTTTTTCATGGCCTTCTATTTTTTTCTTTTTTTTTTTTTTTCAAAGATAGCAACACGCAATACTTTTTAATTCACAAAGAAAGACAATAAAAGAGTCAGCTTAAAAGATTGAAACTGGGAAAAGGAGATTCTCTAAAGGACTGCTTGGCAAAGAAAGGTTCGAAGTGTTGTTTGTCCACTATTGAAATAGTGTTTGAGAGCATTGTGGCTGTGTGCTGTTCTTTTGTTCATTTTTGAGTAATAGAATTACTCAGAATAAAAAATGACTCATAGTGTTGTCATAGAATAAAAATTTCTATCCGTTTTCACACACTGACAAATCTGAAGTTAAGTGAGTTTTCTTTCTTTGCCCCAAGCTGCATCCAACAGCATATTATGAGCACTTTCCAACTTAAAACAGCCATTTAGGATAAACCGAGTTGACAGCTGACTGTTGTTAGCATAGGCTGTTTCTGTATATGACGACCAGAGAGAGCAGAAGGGTAGCGCTGTCAAACAGCAGCCTAGTTTCTGAGTGACACCGCATTTCTACAGCATTGTGACTGTCACCTTGTGTCACTCACATACACCTTTTTTATTGCTCTTTTAACCTTTTGAAAGACTGTCAACTTTTTCCATCGACTGCCCTCATATTGTGTTCTCTGTGATTCGTGATGGACAGATGGACAGTCGAAGGCCACTTTGTTCACTATCCCAGTCATAACAGTAGAGACTGGACTGACAGCTGGTGCTTGCGCCCAACCTTATTATTTTCCCAAAGACGTCACTGTTTTTTCTAGAGAGTAATATCTGCTGTCTCAATTTGATGTAATGCATCTGTCGCTTCCCCAGCCTGGTCCTTTCAGCGCTGCTGTGCGGTCCAGCTGGACAGCAAAGTTCATGAGAATGTCACCTCGCTGTCCTAACGTAGCTCCCCTCTGCACATCATTTTCTGTATTTGTTGTGCGCTTGTTGTTGTAAAAGACTGAAAATTCTGGCAGAGCTCACAGTGTCTCTTTCCTTAATGATAGACATTCACCCACAAATCCAAGCAGAGGCTATTTTCATTTAATGAGTATGAGTGTGAAAAATACAGCGGCTGGGTTTGGAATGAATACTGGTGTTCTGCATAGTTCTCACTTTATACTGCTTTTTTGAATTGTGTGTTAAACCCTGCATCATGCTATGACAGTAGTATGATACTGAGCTGTCACATGACCTCAAATTATCCCCGTATTTAAACCTGTGTGACTTACTTGGAATATAGAACATAGTAAAAAATATTTTGAAAAATCTCACTGTGATTTTAAGTGTTTTTTTATTATTATTTTTTATTTTATTTTATTTTTTAAGTAGACAATTTGCAATTACCATTTTTGGGTCACCTATACCTTTAAGGTTGTTGCATTTCAGTTTCAGAAAATGCCTTCCCTTTTGGAAGTTTGATAAAATAATGACACAGGAAATTACATTGACATTATTTCTGATTCATCCATCACTCTGGAGATGGAAGGTCAAGTCAAGTATTGCATTATGGGATATATTATTCTGTGCAGTGTGTGTTGTGTTGTACTTTTGTATATTGCACATTTTGGCAAAAGTCATGTAGGTATAAATTAGCATACTGCACACTGCATGGATAATAAGAGTAGTATGATATTCCAAGCATAAGCAATAGCCAGGTACTTGGAATGATTTTACTTTAAGACAATATACCCGAATTTTGGATCTTTACTGATGGAGCTGTGCGAATACCTAAGATGATAAAGGTTGGGAAACACTGTGTTAATTAACATAAATATAAGTGAATGCTAACATCCATGAGACCATTATACGATTGTTTTTGTGTGATTTATGATGTCAGTACACTGAGACATTTAAAGCAGAACGCTCCCTCAATGCGTTGTCTCAGATTAGCAGCTATTAGAGCTATACGGATGCCTTGGCAACAAATCTTGAGTGAAGCTGCCAGGCTTTATACAAAGACGTGTGCACACATCCACGAATGTGTATGCTTTCTATTTCCACATCATATACTGACGGATGTTTGAGGCTCATAGCCGTTTCAGAGTCTACATTAGCACACTGCCTACTGGGAATCCATGCATGAATCTTCCCAGAGACACTGGACAAACAGAAAAAAGATGGAGCATTGTGGCTAAAAGCAGAAAGAGACTGAAAGTAGTACAGCACTGAGAGTTTCCTGGACCACTTGGCAGAGCTTATCCTACCAAGTGGGCATTGGACAGATTGGCACACATGTGCACATACGGTTCCCTCCTGGAAGCTGGTATGGAGGAAGGGAAGGAAGGTGGGCATATTACCCAGACCAGCACACATTATTGGCACTTCTAAATTGAATTTCTCACATATAAGAACTGTACCACAATCAACCGGCACTGCGATTTCACATCAGTTTCAGCTTGAAAGATGAATATCAAACCCAGCTGGGATGACACGATGGCTGCACTGCTTTTCATGCAGGTGTCATTATACTAAGCATGGTTCTAGCAGAAAGCCAGTCCTATCCGTGCGACATTGCTTAAGGTAGATTGGTTAATGAGAGCTTATATAACATTTCAGCACTTCGCTGATTATTTTACACACTGCCAACACTCTCCAAGATGTAACTGAGGAAGTTTTGGAACATGGACGGAAGGTGATATGCTTCAAAGTTTAAAAAAAAATACTCCAAAATTAATTATTCTGTTATTTAGAAAATAACACCTCACAAAATTTTATCGAGAGTAAATATCAGTTTAGAAAGACTACATGGGGGTGTTATTTCATTCTAGTTCTAGCTATCATTCACTTCTTCTATATATTGTTCTATGTATTGTGGCATGGTTCTCTCTTTCTCTCAGTGTATTTCAGTATTTTAGTGAATAAAAGTCAAGTAGAGCTCAGTTTTTCTACAGTACATTGACATATCTATAGATGTCAGGGGATGCACGGCCCATAAAGCCCTTTTGAAGCTGTGCATCAGTGGGAATCTGTGGCTTATGTCTGAACACTTCTTTTTAATGGAGCAAAGATAGATCAGTGTTCACTGGACAAAAGGCTCTAAACATTATTGGACATTGGGCTTTCAGTCAATATATTTTTGGTCCCACCTGGAAGCTTGGCTTCTCTGTATAATGATCGGGAAAGCTTTCAGATAGACAGGGCTTTGCAACAAATGGTCAATAAAGAAACGCCGGTGTATGTGACTGAGAGCATTGCGAATGTTGTTGAAATCAAGATACAGATGCAGTTATTGCAATATGTCATAACAAATCTTTTATAATCTGGTATGTTGTCTCTTAGGTTTTTTAAGAATTGAAGTTTTTAGTCCATGAGTGTCACTTTGTTTAAAAAAAAATTTAATAAAAAAAAGTAGTAAAGGAAGGTTTTGATGTCACAAAATGGCAAAAGTTTAGCTCATTAGCATAATATCTGCAGTTGTGGCATCAAAAAGGGAAGACTAATTCGGCATGGGATTTCTGATGGTTCTCCGAGATTTTCTGATGGGTTTTTACATTGAGGTTTTTCAATTTATAAGTAAAACAAGCCCTGTGGTAAAATTGATGATTCTTTGCCCTACAAGGTTTGCCCCTAAAATGTAAATTACACACACCTGAAAACACAAAGATTGAATATATATATATATATATATATATGTGTTTGTAAATAGCAAGTAATGAGTAAGTAGTTCAAAAATAAATCTCAGGGGAACCCATGACAAATTAGTCTTCTGGGTTTTGACGTCTACAGCACTCTTATTTAGTTAATCAGTAGGATTTTTACTGTTTTTATTATTCTACTGTATGTGGTAATCTGGTTATTTATTTAATTTTAGCTGGTTTCAAAAATAATTTAATCTGCACATTGACTAGCCTATTTTTCTTCAAAAGTTCTAATTAACTCGCTACACATAGATTAAAGGGAGCGTTCATACTTGATAGCTAATTCAGAAGCTCAGATGAACTTAATTTGATAACTTCATCCATCTTGGATTTTGGAGAACAGTGGATGAAACCAAGCATGACTTTTTAGTCCAGTAATATTTTTACTTTTGAGTGTGAGAGGTTATGGGTTCTAATTTGGATCTAATATAACCTCTTTTATTTATTTTTTATAAAAATATATATTTATAAATTTTACATTTATTTTATATCAAATTGCAGCTGCACATCAGTATGTCAGATGTATAGCAGTGGAAACTGTTGGCATTTTTCTTTTAGTTTTTACTGGAATGTATAGCAAAAAGCTTGACAGATTGGAAAAGGAATAGATTGCAGCATGTGTTGCAGAGAACATTGCTTGTTGTTTTCTTCCACCGATACCAACCGCAACAACCGCCCAACAAAACAAAATAACAAATTCATCTCATTATAACACAAACAAAAACAAAATAAACTCCTTCTAGAGAACTGGTAATGTTTCCTCTGTTTTAGACAATAATAGACAGCTATTTAATAAAACAGTTGACATATATCCCACCTGTCCCCATCATATATATGTTGCCTTTTTCTTATTAGTAGCTAGGGATGCAGCTTTTGGAAGCAGTGACTTGAACATTTCTCCTAGTGCTGTCTGAAGTAGTTAGCCCACTTAGAATACAACAATGTGCTGCCATTAAGAAGGTCACCTCAGCCTCACCATATTCCTCAGTTTCAGCAGGCCTGACATTTTCCCATTGGTTCTCCCTGTCTGATCTGGCATGTTCTCTCCCACTGCTCTGCCATAAGCTCCACCAGTCATCTCTATAAAGAGACCCCATTAAACACGGCCACACTGTACAGTGCTCAGCTTAGCAGCCTCCGACTGGCATTCTCACCCACGCGTTTCCTCTCTCTCCACTAAACAAGTGATGAAAAGACTATTTAGACTAGTAAATATTTCGTAGAGAATGTGCTTTGTCTTTATATACAATTATCTTTATATGAGACCAGGTAATGAGCGATATCAAGCAAGCTAATAAGGAGTCAGTGTTTTGCAACCGTGGGCAGATGGTGTCCTCCATTGGCCTGTGCTAGATATGAAGCTAGATAATTCAGCCTGTTCTGGGATGTAGATGAACAGAATAGGATAGACAGAATTAAGATTAGGGCTCCTACCAAGGACACTGTTTTCTTTTGTGAGCTTCAGAGATGACGTGGCGTTATCTTATTGACTTCTCCCTGCTCAGAACACTGGGTCTCAGGGGGCAAGCTGAGTGGAAATGCCCTTCAGGATCCATGAGAAAAGAAGATAATTTGTTTGGGCAACCCGCCAGCCTGTGTGCCCTTAGAGCAGCGATGCAGGGAACGCATGTTTGCAGTCACACACACACAGTTATACACACTGTTAGTTAGGGCTGCACAATATACATATATTGAAATATAATCAATATCTCGATATTGTCAAATTGTGCTGGCTCCTACTGCTTTACTGGGTTGAAGCGAAGGTTCATTGTGAATCGAGCTGTTTGGAGACACTGATACCGTGGGCTGCATGCATGTAAATGAACACATAGACGTGCTTCACTCTGAAACGGCAGTGCATATTTTTATTTGCTGGGAACCTGTCAAAATAAAAGGTAAATAGTTTGGCATAAAAACAAAAAAATATATAATAAATATTAGTAAAATCAATAAAATATTGTACAAATATTACAATATAATTACAATAGATTTCATGTTTTGTTTAATATTTTTATTTAGCAATATCACAATGATCTAAATTTTATCAAATTAAGTTTTTCAACATTAGAATTTTCTATGCAGATTCACTTAAAAAAATTAAGCTACTAACTAAAATGATTAATTCTGAGACACTGATATCATGAACTGGGTGTGTCTAAATGAGTCTCACTCTGAAAATGGCTTACTGTTTCAAAATGAGGAAATTAACACATGAATATTATAATTTTATGTAAGATTGTTATTTTATCACTTGATTTTTATAGGCATTATTTTACAGTATTATTAAAAAAAATCTGATTGTTTAATCATTTTATTTAACAATATCACAAATATTATTATTGTAATTTAACAGTATTCATGGTATTATTACAATATATTTCTTAGTTTGTTTAATAATGTTATTTCACAATATCACAATCTCAATAAAAGCTCAGTGGTTTACCATTTGAAAACTTTGCAGTAAAATTTTATAGTATTTTACAGTAAATAACTTTAATTACTTTTTTAATTTTGCAGTATTTATTTTACAATATTATGGCAAAATATTTATTATAATATTTTTTATTTTACAATATCACAATAATCTCAATATTATGATCAATAATCAAAACAAAATCTGGACAACTTGATGTTTATCTGCTTACCCCCAGGGCATCCGAGATGTAGGTGACTTTGTTTCTTCAGTAGAACATAAACAAAGATTTTTAACACAAACCGTTGCAGTCTGTCAGTCTTATAATGGAGGTGAATGGGAATCACAGCTAAAACATACAATAAAACAAAAGAAAAACATACACAAACAAAACCAAATTTAACTCAGTGGCTTGTGATGATACATTGATGTGTAAAGATACAAAACAATTGGTCTGTGCAAGAAACTGAACATTTTTTATGTAGTTTTTACCTCTGATTCACCGAAATGTCTGAACTGTTCAAACTCTCCTGAGCGCGTTCTGTGTATGCTGCAGGGTTTAATTTGGCTTTGTTTGTAAAAAAAAAATGTTATGGTATATTTTAGCTGTGTTTCCCATTCACACACACACACACACATACACACACACTTCCAGCCCATTTGCCCAGGAGGTCTCAACCCTGTATCTTTCTTCCTAAGCTTGCGAGAGCCAGTTGTCAATTGTCTTTATTTCCCCCATCGATAGCATCACAGGCTATTAATTAGCCTGAACTCTGTGGAGCCTAATAGCAGTCAGAAGCTGGCTGTCGGAGCCGCGCTGCTGTTTATTTGTTTGTCTCTCTTGCTGCAGGGGGTTGGTCTGCTCACGCCAGTGCAGGCCAATCTTGACAATTTAGTAATTAAGTTTGGTAATAGAAGTAGTTCATCAAGTCATGAGATTATACCACCTGCAGTGAAGGCCTGGCAGCAGGGAGGAGTAGCACCTCTTCCCTGAAGGAGAGGCTTTAACTGTTGAATTTTCTCCTGCCGCGTACAGCCCGTGTCTCCCGCCTCACATTTGTCCTGCTCTGATTCTCCCCTTGGCGGTAGAGCTCACCTTCTGAGTAGTTTAGACAACTTCGGGCCCTAATTGTACTTTATCTTTATCAGGTGATATTTTTGAAGGTCATCATTTGATTATAATATACTATATACATTCACAACCATATGCCATAATATGTTACACTCTACAATAATTTATTTTACATTTGTATTTATTTATGTGAAGGCAAAGCTGAATTTGAGCAGCCACTAATCCAGGATTCAGTGTTACATGATCCTTCAGAAATCATTTTAATATTCCGAATTGATGTTTAAGAAATATTTCTTATTATTTTTAAAGGTAAAATCAGCTGTGCTGCACGATATTTATGTGGAAACCATGCAGTTTTTTTCCAGGGTTATTTGATAATTCTTAAGTTTAATAATTAAGCATTTATTTGAAATATAGACATTACAAATGTCTCTACTGTCAGTGAATTAAACAATTGAATGTATCCCTGCTTAATAAAATTTTAAATTTCTTTAAAAAAAATAAATCTTGATAACCCCAAACTTTTCAACAATATATACAAATTTAATTTATTACATTTTCACAAAAGACATCAGCGTATCCCCATTTTTGTCACATATTTAACTTAATATGTGCTTAATATTAATAAATTACTTTAAAAAGATAATGGAAAATATTTAAATAACTAAATTGAAATGTTTTCTAAAGCTGTAGTGTCATACAAAAGGATTGCGATTATTGTAAAGTTATATTGCCATAACAAGTGAAATACATCAACATAGAAATTTGTCATGCTAAATGGATATTGTTTTGATAAAACTGATAAAAGTTTTAACCAGGCACTGTCATGCTCCTAAAAAAATGTAGCTGGTAGCATCCCTAATTTTAGTTTAATTTCTCCCCAACATTGCACATTCTCAGCAGGTTGTTTTAATACACACACAGCTATTTGAATTCAATTATGGTCGCCTGGCTCTGTTGGCTTGCTCTTTCTTTCAGCTGAATTTGTTAACTTGTCCTCTCAGCAGGAGATCTCATTTATTAGGACGGTCTGTATCCTATGTGTGTTTTTTTTATCCCAGTGGCCATGAAGAACATTGGAGCGGAGTCAACACTTCCTGACACATGCTGGGAATTAAGCTATGAATTCGCTTCTTGTCTTGAAAGATATCATACCACACCAGCTGGTTTGGCATGAGCCTTGCGAATCAACTCGAGACAAGTCGATTTAGATCATAAGACACAAGTTACTCACATTTCAAAGCGTTTTAAAGAGCTCTTATGTACTATATGGTTTGGTGGCAGTATAAAAACACATTTCTGAAAGAATTTAGAGAAATTTAGACTTTAATTGCTTAGCCCAGGCTCAACTTTTAACACTGCAGACACTGTGTTCTGTTTCTGAGAAGACAGAAACAGAGAGTTGAGAGTCTGAGAAAGTCCTGAGGTCACGAGAGCCAGTAACTACGCAGACTTGAAAAGAAGCCAGAGAGGCAAGCAAGGCTTGTCTCTTTTTAACACCCGACATTAAAGCCAATATGTTGGTTTTCAGTGAGTGTTGTGGTAATTAAAGTGAAGAGGGTTGTGTGAGTGTGGATGTGGATAAAAACTGTTTGATTGAAGACTACAGGGGGGTCTTTTTTATGTCTTTGCTTCTCTCTTTGGACTAAGTCTTAGCTGTATACTGGCAGATTGGATGGATAAATCTAAAAGAAGAATGAAGGAGGTACTTTATAAAAATTATATTTTCTCTTATAAAATTAAAGTTTCCAGCTTTAAAGGCACAATATGTGAGATTTTCTTTACTTAAAATATCCCAAAACCACTAGAACGGTGTTATATGTTTTGCTGACTTGTTACAGTATCCCAAATGTTTTAAAGAATGTTTAAATGTGTCCACAGTGTCATTGTGTCACCTGCCAATGACGTCGTACACCCTCGATTTCAGTTTTTGTTTTGTAGAAAAAATTTAACTTTATACGTATGTGAAAAAAATCAGTGTGAAAAATCATACTGCTGTTCATGAGGGCCAAGGGGCTAAATACTGAATAGAGAGCAATATGTGATATTGTCGGCCATTATTGTGGCTCATGCGTTAAAGAACTCTCTGAAATTCTTGATCTGTAACTCTTACATGAATTGTTATCATGTTATGATCAAGGTCATGACACATTCATGCAGCATCTTTACAATATAAAAAGTGTTTTGACTGACCACACAAAAGTCAAGTCAAAAGTCAAAGTCTGCTTTATTGTGAATTCTTCCACATGTACAGCACATACAGAGAATTTAAATTGCATTACTCTCAGACCATTGGTGCATACTGATAACCCTAACAGTAGAGCATAAAAATACAGATAGATTCAGATTAAATATAAAATACAACTATACAAATATACAAATAAGGACATGTAAAAAAAGAAAGAAAAAAAAGTTAAATAAAGCAGCACAAGGCACACTGCAGATGGAGTGCAAAACAGTTAAGTAAACAAACAGTGCAGATAAAATTATTGTAGTGCAAAAGAGCTTATTCAGTCTGATTAAAGGGACAAAAAGCTCAGACAGCAGTTCTTTATTTAAACTGACTGAAGAGGTAGTTGAATGAGTTCAGTTCAATGCTGAATGAGGTAGTGAGCAGACCAATGATGCACAAAGTTTCTGGTGCAGGTCACAGTTTGTTAGTGGGAGGGTGAGGGGAAGTACCTGGGAATGTGGGAGCTGGGGGGGGGCAAAACAGGGGAGGGGGTTCAGAGTTCAGTGGTTCCTGGGGCAAAAGAGGGGAGGAGGGGCAAGGTCGGAAGGGAGTTCAGCTTCCTGACAGCCTGATGAATGAAGCTGTCCTTCAGTCTGCTGGTCCTGGCCTGGAGACTCTGCAGTCTGAAGTCACACAGAAGAAGCTGTGACGGGTGTGTGGGACCACCTGCAATGCAGAGGGCTTTGCGGGTGAGATGGGTTCATGATGGGGGCTGGGGCTCTCAACGTTTGCAGAAGAAGTAGAGATGCTGCCATGCTTTCTTGGACAGTGTTTCCTAAAGTAAAAGACATTGTAATCTTTGCAGACACTAGAATGCACTGTCTGTAGAAAATCGAGGAATATTACTGACACGGCCAATTCAGAATAGGATTAAAATCACAAAAAGGCTCAGGTAATTATTAAATCACCCTACCTCTGAGAAGGGCTTAAGTCTCCATAGATAGGCCGCGTGGTCTGAGAAGGGAGATTCGCATTGAGAATGGTAGAGTATTTCTACATATTACAAAGAAAGCAAGGAAAAATCTGTTTTCCCTATCCCCTTCAAGGATATCTTGAGCTTTTGAGTCTAGTATTTTATTTATTTTATATTATTCATATTTTAAAATATATAATTGTATTTATATTAATTATATAATTTATTTTGTGTACAATTATTTTGTACATTTATTCGTATAATAATAATAAAATATATACATTTGGCTAATATGATTCTATTTAATTTGTTTGTTGATTCATCCACTTTTTTTAATGATTCATAATTTATAAATAAATTATATATCATATAAATGTATCTAAATATTTTATTTGTGTATCATATTATTCATATTTTTTATTTACATTAATTTATAAATGCATTTTTAGATTTTATTTTGTATAATATGATTTATTATTATTATTATTATTACCATTATGTGCCACCTTGATCATTTAATAATCATTTAATTTTTAATGTATATTTTGATTTGCATAATATTATTTTTTAATTTCCATTACTAGCACTTAATTTTATTTTTGTTGTCAATATTTCTTTTTTTTACTTTTTTTTTTGTAGTAGTCACTACTGTTGTCATGCGTATTGATGCTTTGACAATATTGGATAACAATCATGCTTAAAAGTATTTTAGAATTAATTTATCTGTTCACCAATACCCATGCATGGCCAGTCAGGACCTTCAGAGAGTTGCAGGAGAAAGAAGCTAGCAGAGATCGAGAATAAATGAGGAATGAAGAAAAGGGGGCTAGGTAGTAAGAAGGATTTGGTTTCAGCCTGTCTTCCCCTCTTTGCTTTCAGTGTTCACATCCAGACAGTGGGAGCTTTGGCTGAGCATTGTTAAATGTGTGTGGGGGTGTTTGTAGAAAGCTTTGATGTGAGCTGTGCTGTGGGTGGAGCTTGACGGGCTCTGATCTCCAGTGTCTCCTCATTATGGGAATGGCCCTGCAGCAAGCGGATAATGTCAAATAATGAATGTTGAAATTGGCTCTGATATTTGGGAATATAAGAAATGTTTTTCTATTGGCGGTTATGTGCTGCAAATTGAAATTTTGATTGTAGTAAAAGGTCACTTCTTGAAAGGGAGTATACCCACCTGACCTTTCCAACCAGTCTTTAACTCTTTATCCGTCGGCGTATGTCTCCCGCTAATGACTGCAGGTGTGACATTCTCCTTGTTCCAGATGAGGGGTGGGAATTGTGGCCTCTGAATAAATGGCAATGGCCAGTCGTCAAATGAGGCAATGTGGATTTGTTTTTGAGTTGCAGGTCACAGGGTCACCAGGTTGTAAAGAACACTCACAGATTGGTGCGATGACACTTTGTAGTGTGGCAGCTTGGAAGTGCTCCACACGAAGATAGTGTCATGCAACCACTGTATACACCCACATCATGAACAAACACACTCTTGAAAACCTGGACGGATACACTGATAGTTTGATAGCGAGTTGGCAAGTCGCACACAGATACAGTTGCCTCTTTGTCCTATTAGTTTGAACTCCATTCGAGAACTGACTGAAAGGTAGTGGCTCACAAAAGTCGTTCATGTTATCTCTGGAGCTACAGTGCTTTCAAGGGCCACGCTCCTCCATCTTTCCCACACTGCTGTATTGATCTGTGTCGACTCCTTCATGCCTACATTCACAGAATATACCAGACTCTTCCTGCCTGTTCCAGCCACCCCACTGGTTTTCATTATTGGGTAAATTTGCAGCAAGCAGGATGGGGAAAGGCAAAAAAAGGAAGATGAGAGACAGGTAAAGCGTGAAGGAGTGTGTCTGCACAGCTGAGATGATAATTGCATATGTAGCAGGAATGGTGCTCTATGATTATTACTGACAACCAGTAACCTGCCAAGTTAAAATGCATGTAGAGTTGTACATCTTTACTTTTATCTTTGCAAACCTTCCACAGAACTTTCTTTTTAGCATTACAGTGGGAAGACCCTCCTGAGATATAAACCTGGCTACAACAACACCTCTGCCAACTAAAGCAGACTGACTGATGTTGAACTTGAGAAGTCTGTCCCACAGTACGTTACAGGCTTTGATCAGGTGTACAGGATACTGTAAGTACCATTTGTATGAGCAGTTGGAGCTCAGATTTGACTTTGATATTGTGTACTTGTCAGCGGTAATTTATGACAAGCACTCATAGTTCTTGATTAATTGCGACTCGCTTTAATGAACAGGAAATGGATCCTGTCAGTTACTCCCATTTACCTTGGCTTGTTGCTCTCATTTTACACACTTAATTACCACAACTGCTCCCTTATAGCCTCTTAAGGGACCAGTGTAGAGAATGAGTCACTTGCTGGGCCTTTATTGTGCGTTCAAGTTAATAGACTTAATATAGACCCAATCCCTACCCCTAAACCTAACTCTACCCATAATGTATTCCTAAAATCAGATATTTCTTGAAAAGTTATATATCAATTCTGATTGGTTGATTGGAATGTTGCTCCAGGATCAACAAGGATGTTGATCCAGGAAAATGTTGTACTTGGTGAAATCACTCTCACCTATGTTTATGCAGCATGATACGCATCGCAATGAGTAAAAGCACAGTATAAGTAATAATAAACAGTAATTATGTCCCCACTGGATGCAACAAATGTTTTTGTCTTGTCGTGCCGGTGTTCTGACTGGGACAGCATCACAGTGTTAATGGGCGTAACATTTCCATCACTTGCTTGAGGCATTCAGCCAATCACAACGCACTAGATAGCTGTCCAATCACCATACACCTCGCTTTTCAAATCGATGAGTTTGTGAAAATCGCCGAGTTTCAGAAAGGCGGGGCGTAGAGGAGAAACATTTATGTACATTATGTGGAAAATAATGTTTTTTCTTTTAACTTTGGGTGAATAATGAAACACGAATGATATTCTTTTTGGCAGAGTCATGTGACCCCTTTAATATTGTATTTGAGTGTCTTATAAAATAAAACCTCTACTAATAGAAAATCTACTCATAAAATGTAAACATTAGAATCAGTTATCCTTATATAAGTGTGTGTGTGTGTGTGTGTGTGTGTGTGTGTGTGTGTGTGTGTGTGTGTGTGTGTGTGTGTGCATAATTATATTCTGGGGACAAATTTGTACAAATTTGGGGACATGATCTAAACCTGACAAATCTCCTTTTAGGGATATTTAGGGATGTCCTTATTGGTAAAAACTAGAAGTTAACCAATACATTGCCAAAGCCGATACATTGGCCGATGTTTACTATTTTTTAATTATTGGCATCGCCCTGTGAGTTTTTCTATTTGGCTAATGTGCTGCAAGCAGGACTTTTATTTTGACAGCTCTAAGAAGATACACACCAAGATTCCCAATACAAACATAGTTGCACTGGCTTTATATCCATTGGCCAGCATGCTCTCTAAGATATCGGCATCAGCACATCAAAAAATCTATATTGGTTGACCAATAATAAAACTATATAAACATAAGAGTTTTAATTGTAAAAGTGCAGATAATTTTCTTTTAAGTTAGGGTTACAATATTTCTAACTAGCTGTACATAAAACGTACTCGGTTACTTACGTAACCTCGGTTCTCTCTAAAAGAGGGAACGAGTACTGCGTCTTAGCTAAGATGCTACGGGAAAAGTCTCTTTTCACGAAATACTGAAGCAAAAAATTATCCTTAATTTAGAATTTTTGTAAAGCGCATTTGAAGCGGTACACAGCCATAGGCGAGACGGCTCGCTCGCTCATTGGATGCTCTCCAGCAAGTGCACAGCCTATCGAGCACAGGCTGATGCAATATCAGACCAATTAGGAGGCTTCGCGCCCATCACGCCACTTCCCGCCGAAACGGGTGTGGCCCAACCCTATAAAAGGAGCTCGAAAAGGCTGACTCACCTGATTTATTTCATCGCTGAAGCGAACCAGAGTGAATCGCACGCACGGCAGAGAACGCAGTACTCGTTCCCTCTTCTAGAGAGAACCGAGGTTACGTAAGTAACCGAGTATGTTCTCTTACGAGAGTTCTCTCGTACTGCATCTTAGCTAAAACGCTACGGGAACGGGAACCCCATGTAAAACGCCGTGCGCGCAGGGATCACACACCAATAAACCTGAAGCAACGCCCAGGATTTACAGTGCACAGTCACCTGAGGGACTCACAGAGAGCCCAGGACAGGAAAGGGGGGAAAGCCTTCCGTCCCATATCTAGCGGCACCCGTAGATTCGGCAATACAATCATCACACAGTCGAGGCAAGGCCTGACCAATGTGGCAATGCGGGTCTTACGTAACACTGCCCATATAACAGTCGGTAGCGCATAACGCTCACAAACTCAGAATTACTCGATCACGAAAAACAGCGGAGCGAGACACATAAGCTCCTAAAACCCTAACAGGGCAAAGAAGACTCGAGTCTCCATCCTCTCCTGACACCGACAGGGCAGACAGGGCAATAACCTGGGCCCGAAACGGCGTGTTGAGGGACTTTGGCACATAACCGTGCCTAGGTTTGAGTATGACCTTAGAGTCATTAGGCCCAAACTCCAAGCACGACTGGCTCACCGAGAGCGCGTGCAGGTCACCCACACGCTTCACTGAAGCGAGAGCCAACAAGAATACCGTCTTGAACGACAGATGCTGGAGGCTAATCGATTGGATAGGCTCAAAGGGGGAACCCTTCATGGCCTCCAAAACCGTCGCGAGGTCCCATACAGGGACTGACGGAGGTCTGGGAGGATTCAGCCTCCTAGCTCCTCTAAGGAAGCGGATGACCAAATCGTTCCTTCCTATTGACTGACCCAGCGCCGTTTCAGAAAACGCTGCGATGGCCGCCACATAGACTTTGAGCGTGGATGGGGCTCTGCCCTTATCCAACAGCTCCTGCAGGAAGGAGAGAACCTCCGTCACCTCACAACTAAGGGGTGAACATCCACGAGCTGTACACCAGCTGGAGAACACCGACCACTTCGAGGCATAGAGCCGTCGCGTCGACGGAGCCCTAGCCTGAGTGATGGTATTTAGCACTCCCACTGAGAGATCAGCGGGTAACTGTTGAACGCCCACACATGGAGGGACCACAACTACGGTTGAGGGTGCCAAATCGAGCCCCTGGCCTGCAATAGGAGGTCCCTCCTCCAACGCACTGGCCACGGGGCGATATCTGCTAACCGCATCAAATCTGGGAACCATGGTTGGTTCTTCCAAAAAGCTGCTACAAGCAGTATGGAACATCTCGTTTCTCTCACCCATTCTATCACCTGCGGCAGGAGGGAGACGGGAGGGAAAGCATAAAGCAGGCAGCACGGCCATCTCTGTGACAGCGCGCTTTCGTTCTTGGAAAAGAACGCGGGGCAGTGAGCGTTTTCATGGGACGCGAAGAGGTCCACCTCCGCCCTGCCAAATCTCTCCCACATCAGCCGGACTGTTTGCGGGTGTAGAGACCATTCGCCGGTGGGAATGTTGTTTCTGGACAGCCTGTCTGGCCCCAGATTCTGTAGCCCAGGCACGTGCACTGCCCTCAGCGAGCGCAAGCTGCACTGAGCCCAAACCAGGAGGCGTTCCGTCAGCCTGTACAGGTTTCGGGACCCGAGACCGCCCTGGCGATTTATGTAGGACACCACAGACATGTTGTCCGAACAGACTAAGACGTGGTGGACCTTGATTTGGGGACAAAAACGCGTCAGCGCATTCTCCACTGCCAGCATTTCCAGACAGTTGATATGTTGGAGCTTTTCCCGTTCTGACCACAGGCCAAAGGACGGTCTGCCCTCGAGCAGCGCTCCCCATCCCGACGTGGAGGCGTCCGTCGACACCATCTTCACTGTCGAGGAAGTCCCCAGGCTTACACCTGATTGGTACCAGTCGATCTCTGTCCAGGGTTTCAGGGCTGTAACACAGTACACTGCACTGTAACAGCCAGAACTGCAGGGGGCGCATGCGGAGCAGGCCCAGCTGCAGAACCGGAGATGCTGAGGCCATGAGACCCAGCATCCTCTGACATTCTCTGAGCGAAACAGTCACGCCGCAGCGGAGAGAACTCGCCGTGCGCTGAGCTAAACCCAAGAACAGTATCGTCTGACTGGGGTTCAGCGAGCTCTTCGCCCAGTTGACACTGAGACCGAGTCTCTCAAGGTGATCGAGTAAAACGGCCCTGTGCTCCACGAGCTCCGCCCGTGATTGAGCCAGAATTAGCCAGTCGTCCAAATAGTTCAGCACTCGCATGCCTCTGAGTCTGAGAGGAGCGAGCGCTGCATCCATGCACCTTGTAAACGTACGAGGAGCTACGGACAAGCCGAACGGCAGGACTGTAAACTGGTATGCCTGGCCCTCGAAGGCGAATCTCAAATATCGCCTGTGATTTGACGCTATCTGTATTTGAAAATACGCGTCCTTCAGATCTATTGACATGAACCAGTCTCCTCTGCGAATATGCGCGAGGAGCTTCCTGGTCGTAAGCATTCTGAAACTGCGTTTCAACGATGCCCTGTTCAGCCGTCTTAGATCCAGTATGGGCCTGAGACCCCCGTCTCTCTTGGGCACCAGAAAATATCTGCTGTACAGCCCCCCCTCGCTTTGGGCTTGAGACACAGGCTCTATAGCCCCTTTGCTCAACAGTTTTGATATTTTGGCCCGAAGTAGGTGTGCTACTTCTGTTTTTACCGTGGTTTCGACGTGCGCTAAAAAGCGCGGAGGGCTTCGAGAAAACTGTAGCGAGTAGCCTCTCTTTATAATGCCTAGCACCGAATCCGAAACCCTTGTAAGCGCTGACCATGCATCCGCATGAATGGCTAAGGGCTGGATGCGAAGCGCGCTCTGTTGCCTGGGCAACGGTGGCGCTTCGGTGTGCTGCAACATGGGCGTCGCGCCTGTGGCATTTGAGGCGGGGAGCGCACTGATCACAGCGGGCAGATCGCTCCTCCTCGACCCCGTCTCGGCGCTAAACCGATCGAGGGAGGGCTGAGCGGGTCCCATGGGACTCATAATGTCTGCGAGTAACTTCGTGCTGCAAATGTGCACATTTACTGCTTTTGACTCGCTGTCTGCCTGGGCAGATCGCACGAGCACGGGCTTCGTTTTTACAGAAACCACGCGCCGTGTGTGACATAGTGTATGTGGGCACTGAGGAGTGGGCACGTTTACTATGTGGTGCGCGCGACCGATCTGAGTCGATCTTATAGGCGCGAGCCCTGTGTGCAGGGCTGTGCTTATATGCGGAGATGGGCACTGAGGAGTGGGCATCGTCACTACATTTATAGCACCATCGGCCGTGGCCGGAACACCAGAAATAACACTCTTTTCGGGAAATATCTGGGTAGCCGTGATAACGGCTTTTGTGTGCAGGCAAGCGGGAACTCGTGCAGGCTTGCGCATTGCAGAAGACGCTGAGACAGTCACAATTCTTGGAACTGCAACAGCGGCGCGCTTGGGTGAGAGCTCGGCCGCAGCGGAACTCGTACACCGGCGCTTTCCTAGCAGTGCTAGGATGCTTTTGGGGCTTCTGGCTTCACCGCAATCCTCTGCCGCGGCTCCCGCGGTGCGGGGCAACGGCTGGAAGAGCGAGAACGGGGTCCCGCGCTGCGTTGCTGACGCTGTCGCGATGACGCAGTTGGCGGTGGGCGTGACTGAGAGCTCTGTGGGGCCGGCCTATCGCGGCCAGCTGCAGGACCGGAGCGATTTGGCAAGAAGTGCTTGAACGCCTGCGATGCTTTCTGGTCCTCGACGAATCTCTCCACAGAGAGTGACGAATCTCGACGACGAATCTCTCCAACTCGCTGACAGATGATCCGAAGAGGCCAGCAGGAGTCAGCGGCGCGTCGAGGAACGCAGCGCGCTCAGACTCATTGATGTCAGAGAGCGTCAGCCACAAATGCCTCTCAGCCACCGTAGCGGAAGCCATAACCCGTCCCATGGCCTGTGCAGCGGACTTAGTAGCGCGGAGGGAGAGATCCGAAGCACTCCTCAGATCCGCGAGACAGATCGCTTCAGGCCCCATCTCATCCAGCTTGCGGAGGAGATCGCCCTGGAAGATCTGCAGAGTGGCCATGGTGTGCAGCGCAGACGCAGCCTGCCCAGCAGCAGAGAAGATCCGTGCGAGCAGCGATGACGTCATGCGGCAGGCTTTGGATGGCAACGCCGCCTTAGTCCGCCGTGCAGCAGAGGGCGGGCAAAGGTGCGCTGCAATAGCCTGTTCCACCGGCGGAAGTGACAGGTAGCCTCTGTTCTTAGCATCGTCCAGTGTGGAGAATGCTGGCGAAACAGATGAACGAACTCTCGCCGAGAAAGGAGCGTTCCAAGCTTTCGCCACGTCCTCGTGAAGCTCAGGAAGAAAGGGGGCGTGCTTTGAGCTGGAAGAAAAACGCTCATCCGGGAGAAAGCTACCATCCAGGGGGAACGAGAAGGGGGCGCTGGAGCAGACCACTCGAGGCCGAGGCTCGCCGCGGCCAACGTGAGCACTCGCATCAGCTCCTTATCGATATCCGCCCGTCTGCTGGGCCTCTGAGCAGAGGGCGCGAGATCCACGGAGCTCGCCCAACCCTCACTGCCCGAAGCAAGCAGAGAGCATGTGTCCTCTTCCTCCGACGCAGCCGTGAGATCCACTTCCTCCGATGATGCAGCGGCGGACAGCGGACGCTGACCATCGGGAAGCGATGCAGGGGAGGCCGGTGAAGCGGAGGGAACCGGCGAGCTCGGCAGAGCTGGAGGCGGTTCCGGGAGGCGCTGCGAGCGGCGCTTTTTACGGCGCTGCGGCGCAGCGGATGATGCAGGCTTTGAGAAGAACGCCCGGCGAGTCCTCAGAGTCACCATAGGCATTAACTCGCAATGAGGGCATCCGCCGTCAGCGAGCGCGAGCGCTGCATGGTCCTCACCCAGGCTGGAGACGCAGATGACGTGACGATCTCCTTCACTGAGCGGGGCTCTGCACGAGCCGCACGAGGGCATCTTTAAAAAGACGCAGCTCTTTTAGAGTGTATGTCGCAGAGCGAACTCACACAAGGATATAAGGATATAAAGGATATAGGCGCCGGACAGCGCAGCAGGAACGGCAGTAGAAGGCGGCGAAACCAGCAGCTTCCGAATGGCTCGTCCCGCTGATATGCCTCTCAGACGGCGCTTGCTTCCTCCGTGATCCAGCGATGCGTGAGCTTCGCTGAAGAGATGAAAAATCAGGTGAGTCAGCCTTTTCGAGCTCCTTTTATAGGGTTGGGCCACACCCATTTCGGCGGGAAGTGGCGTGATGGGCGCAAAGCCTCCTAATTGGTCTGATTTTGCATCAGCCTGTGCTCGATAGGCTGTGCACTTGCTGCAGAGCAGCCAATGAGCGAGCAAGCCGTCTCGCCTATGGCTGTGTACTGCTGCAAATGCGCTTTACAAAAATTCAAAATTAAGGATAATTTTTTGCTTCAGTATTTCGTGAAAAGAGACTTTTCCCGTAGCGTCTTAGCTAAGACGCAGTACGGGAGAACTCTTGTAAGAGAACAAAAGTCTGTGTAATGTCCCTATTTATGTAAATAGCTAAGTAAAAGTGTGTGGTGTATGAATGCATGTCTGCTCTAGTTGCCACTCTGGGTATGTTTTGTTCTTCTTGTTTGTCAGAGCTGTTCGTGCTGAGTGGCTGGCTGTTCTCAGAGCAGTTCCTCCCTATTGGACGATATCCAGCCTCTGTTCCTGCCCACAGCTTTACTGCACGGTCCCTCACTGTCCCTGACTGCACCCTCTGCCTACACATCCTCCTCCTCTTTTCTTTATGTCTCTCCTAATTAATCCTAATTGTTCTTGATACCGAACCCTCTCTCTATTGAAATTGTTTGGAGATCAGGGTCTGGCTGTGGGTTCTTTTCAGCTCATCACAGCCATGTGCTTCTGATTCTACAGAGCCATCAAGGTTGTTTGGCTACTGCTGGATTTCATTTGTGAGACTAAGGTGGTATCTATGTTTTATTATTGTAATTTATATATTATGCCTTGGTTTCAAAGAATATATTAAGTTTATTGGTGTTATTTTATCTTTTAAAAATGCCTAGGGCAATAAAAACATACTTTAAGTTATATTCTCTGAAGCATTTCTTAATATCTTCCATCTGTTTTGCTTCTCAAGTAAATATATCTTGTTTTAGGGATATTTTAGTGTAAAACAAGACCAAAATAATTAAGAAAGTATTTTTTGCAGTGTGCTTTGAGAAACAGGTTTACAGTTGAAAGAATGGTGAGCTCTTTTCAAATGGATTATCCTCGGCATCTTGCAATCTCACAAGGATCAGTGCAATTTTGAACAGCAGCTCTCCTTTGTAACATAAAAGTCAAACTAGTGCAGATGTATTTTGCCCTTGCTTTTAGGAGTGTTTCATGCAAGGTCCCCCATGCACACAGGGTTTGGAGACATATTCCTGGTTCTGTAGCTTCAGCATCCATAAAGTCCTTAGAATAACACTACTACATTATTTTTGCATCTTACATTCACTTTGAACCAAAAAAAAAAAAAAAAGAGAAAAGTTCCTGTTGCTCACTTTCTTCCCTGTTTGTGGCCCTTCACGCTTTCATATCTCAGAGAGTAGGTAATTTTAGATCCAGCGCAGTGCTGCATCATCCTCCCCTGTGTTGTTTGGGTCCATGGAAACACTAGGGATCAGATAAATAGAGCAGCACCTCTGCAGAATACTTCAAGCAGGAGGCCCAACGTACCATGCCGCTTTCTAATTATAATAAAAAATAAAATGATAGTTGATTTAGGACTGCTATGTGTGCTGGGTGGAGACTCAGTCTCCCGTTAAAGACAGTGTGGCCCTCATATAAGCAGTCTAGTGGAAGGGTGCCAGCCAAAACAGAAATGATAATGAGGACATTGGCTCGCTTCAGAGAATTGGGGTGTAATTTATTTAATGAATGCATTCTGTTGCATCTCTGATTGAGCGCATTTCCCTTCGCCACTTCCTTTAAGGTGTTCTGACTGTTCTGTTTGTGTGTGTGTGTGTGTGTGTGTGTGTGTGTGTGTGTGTGTGTGTGTGTGTGTGTGTGTGTGTGTGTGTGTGTGTGTGTGTGTGTGTGTGTGTGTCGACAAGCTCACTTCTGCATTCTCCTCCGCCTGACATTGAGCCTAAACAAAATACTTAATTCAAGAATTAAAATGGTGATAATTCCCATATATCTCTTCCTTTTTTGTCTTCACCGTCTGACTTGATTTCTTCTGTTGAACACCAATTTTTTATTTATTTTACTATATTCTTAATATGAAAGTAACTATAAATATCTAGTTTATGAATGGGAATGTCATGCTTTAAAATGACAAAAATAACATCAAAATAAACAAAAAGTCCCCCAAAATTCAAGATTAGTGGGCAAAAGCTGTGCCTACACAGTTTAACTAAAACTGTTATGACTGTTGTGATTAAACTGAAATGTGTGTTTATTGCGGCATTGCAATTAGATTAGTCTGCAAAATCTGATTTTGATTTACACATTTTTTGTTGCATCAAATATTAGAACCAGTCAAACACATTTCTGCTTAAAATGCAATGGTCAGTCAGAGGATGTTGGTTAATCAGCACTGAAAAGGCCAGAGTTTTGTTAAGTTCACTTTCTCAGTCTCGCAAATTATATCAGTTTCAGTGATTTTTGAGAGAGAGCATAACTTGCGCAACTATGTAACTGTTTTTTTTATTCCCACTTTGAATAAACATCTTGTTTTTCATGCTACTAATGTGAAGTCTTGATTTTCTAATGCATAAAAAGCAATAAATAAATGGTTCAATTAATAAATGGTTCTTGGCTTGTTTTGTCTGTGTATCATGCAATAATGACATATTTTTTAATGTATTCTATTAATCAACATTATTAATCATTTTACAATATCAGATAATAATAAGCTGCCAAAACACAAGTGAAAGATGCCCTTGGAAATTAGTCCTGATCATGTGACCTTTATTTCTTTATGTATTATTCCAGGTCTTCTGTAGCCATATAAAAGTGGTTTTGTAATAGACAAGCAACATTTGAAATATTAAATGGAACATTTTATTTGGAAATATGCATACTAAAACTCTTGCAGTAAGTCTTTCGATATGCAAAAATGAATAGAGATCGACGTCAAAATGGTAAGGATTTTGAACTGCCATATTTGAATATATGTAAACGCAAATAAAATTTTAGAGCTATGAGTTTCAATAAATAACAAATTAAATTTTGGTCTGTTCCTCACACAAAGTAAGTGTATAGTATCAGAAGACATGAAATATAATGCATTGGTCATATAGACTTTTTTGTGATTCATTTGTGATGTTTTTGGTATTTTGGGGAGTTTGACATTCTAATGTCTTTGGAATTACTTGAAGGTAAGTAAATGATGACAGATATCAAATTTTCGGGTTAACTATCCCTTTAAGGCTTCATGGTTGCTCTTTTTTATGTCATTGGATCTTCTGCCACACATAACTCTCAATTTGTTTCTCCGACAGATCGGTCAGTGGCATTCAGAGCAGGGACTGTCCATGGAGAGGAAGCTTCCATCACTTAACGTGACAGATACACTATTCAACACCACTCTCACCATAACTACCATCCTGGTAAGTCCTATCATCTACTCCAGGTTCCTCAGTAAAGGACACACCCTACCAATTAAGCCAAGATAATAATAAATAGGATATATATAAAGGATATAAAGGATATATAGTTGATCCTTTTTGAAGAGTCTCTCTTTAGCTTCCAGAAACAGTTTGTCTAGTCTCTGATCACCTCAGGGTTCAGCACTGATCTAAATAAAGGCTCTTCTCCTCTGAGATAAGTGGAAACTAACAAGTATGTGTGTGATAGCATTTCCTGGAGCAGAAACCACCAATTGAAGATTTAATCCGCTAGGCTGTTATCTAGAGGCAAATTTCTCATCTTCACGTACACTCTATAGTGATGAGAAAAAAATGAGTTTCTCCACAGCCTTAGGCCGGATGTTTCATATCTGGCTGGGTCATCCCTCACCAGAAAAGAGAGTGGAAGAGACAGTGAATGAAGAGGGGCCATGCAAGGTGAATGAAGTGCTCCAAAGCCTATAAATAACTGGTTTAAAGCAGACTTGTTGAGGACAGATGGAGAAATCTTCTTTAGTTCAATTTACACCTGATGAAAGGTATAATGAGTGTGAAGAGCTGATGAAAAGACAAGCACAGTCATGCAGTTTGAACAGCGTGATGCATTTTATAAAAGCCCTTACATTAATTATTCTGGTTAAACTTATTTTGAGTATTATTTTTGCAATTGCTTTGAGATAAAAAGTCATTATTTTTATGGTTATTTGGGTTTTAGATGTTCCGTTGCCATGGCAACAAAGTAGTACAATTGGCTATAACATTACACAGAAAAAGTTTATTAAGTTCTAAAAAAAAAAGAATTCTCACTTAACTTCATGTTGTGGCTATTCTATTGAAACATTGAGTATTTTAATGTTTATAGATATCCATGTCCATTGGAAACCAGATGCCTGCAAACCTTTTTTCTTTTTTCTTGTCTTTTTTTTATGAAAAAGATTATATAATGTGCAGAGGAACCTGGATCCTTAAAGAGAAAATTTATTTTTGTGGTGATCAGCATTATGCCACAAAATGCCATCATCTTAGTCACCCTGGAATCAAAATGGACAATTCAGATTTATAATGGAAGCATTCCTGTGTTTATTGTAAATTATATATCCATGCATAACATTACAGTAAAACAGGAGCTTCCCCTTTTCTCTCGGCGTCATCGATCCAGTGTCCCACCTCACAGTTTTTCTTATTCGAGAAGCTGTTTCACTTGGATATACATCACAATTTAATTTATTAAAGCTTGTTGAAAACCATGGTGAGATTATTAGCGCACCAATCAGCACATCCAGCACAGCATATGCTGGTGTTTTCAGCAGGTTTATGAAAAACTGCTGTACGGTACTGTAAGTGAAATAGAGATGATTATATCAGGGAGGTTGTGTGTGTGTGTGTGTGTGTGTGTGTGTGTGTGTGTGTCACTAAAGGAGAGAGTGGAATACAGGTGGTTTCTCGCAGATCTTTTATTGTTAATTTGCTTGATGATGTTGCAGCTGGGAGAACGGGGGAGAAGTTTGCACTGTTTTTATTCCTATTTAAAGATATATGAAGACTCTGGCTGCATTAAAGAGCCACCAAAGAGCAATTTCAGCTCTATCACAGCCCATTCATCACAGGCTGATTGCAAAGTCTGCTTTATCTAGGTAAACGCAGCACAGTTGAAAACATGCTGCAGAACTCAGCACCTGTGGACCACTCCACCAGCGTTTTCATTACTGCTGTGCACTTTTGTCATCGCTGGAGTTAAAGCACACACACAAACACACCGATTGAATTTTACCCTGTTGAAACGGGCTAGATCAAACATTTTTGTAAGGATAGACAGTATATTAGAGCTGGTTTGCCTTGTAGTGCCAAAGCTGTCTAAACTGTACAAACTGTTCTGTGGGGTTTTGTAGTTGGTCTTGATGCCTTTGGCATTATATCATGTGAAGAAGGAGCCAGAGCTTTAGTGCTTCATTGAGAAAACAAATAACTCATGTTCATTTGTAACTTGTTTGTTTGTAACTAACAGTTTTGATTAAGAAGAAAAAAATTGTGTTACTGTGCCATTGAGTGACTGGTTTTTGTTGCAATTAGCAGCCTTGGTAAAGATATAATATACATTTTAATACATAATACAATATTAACTTACTTTAACTCTCATGTATTTGAGAACTTCTCAGAGTAATATTACTCCTTAAATACTCATTAATATTGCAGATTAGTTTCTGAACTTTATATGGTAATAATTTTCTTGGCTATGAGGAATAATGTGTGCTTAAATGGGTCATAATTTATTTTATAAAGATTTCAGAAGTCCTGATAATGTTTGTAGGATAATTACAAAACTGCCGTATTTTACAAATACATTTCTACGCTGATTTCAGCCCTCTGATTTATAAACTCCTTTAAAACTTTAAGTGCATGTTAATGTAAACGGCCACTGCTATGATTGGCTGACATCTTTGCAAATAAGTATTGAACATGTACTCTTTTAAAAAAAATGTTTTTACCATGAAAAGCTGCTAGGATTAAATAATCGTGAAAAGTGATTATAGTATTATATTTCAATCTACTCCTATTGCTTTGATTACAGATCACATTTTTCAATATATTTGAACTGTTTTTATATAAATATACTTTATATATAACTATATATTTATTGATCACACTCTTTTTCACTGAGAGAACTTCAGTGAGGGCATACTGAGTGCTAACTTTGGCCACAGCCCCTTCGTAATCATTACTGGTGTGTTGTCGACCAGTGGGCAATGGGGCAGAGGTAAATTCATATTTTTTCTTCTTTTCAAATACCTCCCACCATCCAGCTCAACCAGGCACTGTAAGAGCTTTTGAGTTTGATCTGTTTGATATAGTTAATGCCTGATTTGCATAATTCCCTCAGTGATTTAAATACTAAAACAACACAGACAGTGTCTGCAAATACAAGACGCTGTTGTTTTATTTGTGTTTAATACTTTTTCAACCTTTTAGAAAATCATTTGATTCGGTTTGAAATGCGTTCCATTCAACAACTGCTTGCTTTCTCAGATAAAGCTGTTGTCAGGACCTTTTCTAAGCCCAAATACATATTGTTTTGCTTTTGAAAGTGAGTTCCTATTCCGTTCACTCTATAAAACTTTCTGCAGTGTTTTTCAAAAAGCCACATCATGCTTGAAATGAATCGTTGAGAAAAGTCATGTGAGCCTTTATCGTCCCGAATTGTCTTTGAGAACCCATCTTAAAAAAAGAAAAGCAAAGTATAATTGATATGTATAGGTGCACTATGAGAAGACAATAATGTGACATGGAGGGGATACTGTATTACTGCATTTTCTCAGAGAAAAGTAAGCCCTCACATTCATCAGCTGAATTTACGCTCACTGAAATCAATGATGGCGATAAAGTGCTCTTTCTGAATACATGGAGACATACGACTGCAGAAACAATTCCACCTTCAGTGGACAGACCACTGTTAGTGAAAGTGAAAGTGAAGTGACATTCAGCCAAGTATGGTGACCCATACTCAGAATTTGTGCTCTGCATTTAACCCATCCGAAATGCACACACACAGAGCAGTGAACACACACACACACTGTGAGCACACACCCAGAGCAGTGGGCAGCCATTTATGCTGCGGCGCCCGGGGAGCAGTTGGGGGTTCGATGCCTTGCTCAAGGGCACCTCAGTCGTGGTATTGAAGGTGGAGAGAGAACTGTACATGCACTCCCCCCACCCACAATTCCTGCCGGCCCGGGACTCGAACTCACAACCTTTCGATTGGGAGTCCGACTCTCTAACCATTAGGCCACGACTTATTGTGTTCAAGAAGAGGCAGATAGCCTTTATTGGCAGAACAGTTGGAAATGTTCATAAATATAAAATGTGAGGCACTATCATCATGTAATGTTCTGCCTCTGTGACCAATTTCTGTTTCTCAGATCGCTATCAGGCGGAGCTGGTTCTGTCTGGACTATCTTTAGTGCCATTTAGCCTCTGTAAGCCATAAAAAATGGAAGGCATGCATGAATCAAAGAGGGAGTAGGGGACCAGTCAGTTACCAAACTCACTCATGTTTTTTGACAACGTCAAACACACAAATCCAATTTGTCCTCACCTTATGAACAAAAAGCTTTGAGATTTGATTTGAAGTAAGATTGACTTTAATGTGTTTGCTTTACAAACGCACCAAACCAGACTGCCGCCATGCTATATTTGTAAAATTGATTTCATCAGCTGACAGCCTTCCAAGAAAACAAATAGAATCAAATCTGCTGCAGATCCCAGACTGTTGAGGAATGTTGCATTTGGCAGACTTGACACTCAAAGTGCCCTTAATCTCACTGTCTGCACTATTAAAGGGAAAGTTTCTTTCTCTGATGTGACCAGCCGATTTTATGGAACCATTCAAGCTCAGAAGAAAGAATTGCTTGGCCTGATAACAGCACTCACTCAGGTGACTGATGCCCGAGCTCCATTCCTGAGATTGATGGCGATACGCCAGGACTGCTACTGTGTGTTCACAGTTAACCCCACTCCTCTTCCTCAATTGCTTTTTCCGTCTTTTCATAGGCTTCGCTAACAATAGATTATTATACATAAACATGGTCGCTCTTGTTTTGTGTCACTCAAGCATCAATCAGACTAGAAGCTAGCTGAGAAAAGGAGATGATTTATCACAGTTTCGTTTATTGATAATTTTTAATTACTGTAACATATGTCATTTCAAAGGTTAAGATGTTATATGCAATTTAAGTGGCTGAGCTAAGCTGTTAGCTTCTGAAATATTTTGTGATAAGTATTTTAAAAGCCTAATCTGTTAGCTTGCTAACCAAAGATGAACTAAAAACAAATATTTTGCTACACTAACCATAGTTTATCCATGGTATTTGTTGTAAAACTGTGGTAAAACAAATGTTAATCAATATGGCAAAAATTACTACACTTTTACTATAATAAAACCATGGTTTAATTTTCGAAAGGGTGATAACAATAAGTCCTGTTCTCTCCTCTTCCTCGATTTTTCTTCCTCTTTCTTTTCATAGACTCTGCTTATAATGGATTATTAAGTATGAATGTGTAATCATTCCCTTTTCTTTGACTTAATCATCAATCAGAACAGAGGCTTGTTGGCCATTATGGGTCACATGTAATGACCTGAATCAATCGATGACTTCTCCCACCCAGTGCGTAGACCTATTAATTGAATTCAGAAGGTTTGTTTTTTAGCTTTCTTCCTTTCTTTGAAACCGTCTGTCTAATATGCAACTGGTCCATGAAATGCTACTCTTTAATAAGCCTAGTGTGAGAGAAGGTGTCCGGCTGCAATACTTGAGTGCCTCCAGCAGGCTGTAAGCGATGAAAATTTGCATTTATATTGTGCTTTTCTGCATAACCACCGCAGCAGTGTCAGTGTGGGGCATGACGGTAACATGCGTGGATGATTCAACGAGTTAATGAATAAAATGGAAGGATTTGCATTTATAGAGTGTCAAACTCTGGGCCAAAGTGTTCCTCTTTGTGCCATTGCAATATGGAATTTCGCTGTTTGCTCCGACAGGTCCAAGGTGCGAACATCCATCTGCAAATACAGCGTGCAGCTTTTTATGGACATACAAATGAGGTGAAAGGACAGTTACCGTGTTATTTGGATGCATATGAGCGGCTCGTATTAATAGGGTTCAGGTTTATTTGAAGTGTCGGAACATGTCCATTGACGTTCCCCCTCGTCTGACAGGCCCCAAGATCCAGCTGCTGCTATACTCAGGCCAGCTGGAGCGTGGCCACTGGGCACATAAAAAATCAGGGATGCAGGACCAGACAAGCAGGTAAAAAAAAAAAAAGAAGAACATGTTGCCATGGTGATGCAAAAGGCTGAAAAGTCTCCTCAGCTCTTTAGATTACCACTCAAAGTATAGAGTGGAGCAAGTCAGATTTACTGGTGAAAATTAAACACAATCAACAAGTCTGCCCTAAACAAATGTTAAGTACAACAGACCCATTTTAGTGTCTGTCTTACTCCAACACATCAGACAAAGTTATTTTTAATTTTTTTCAGTCATAAAAAAAAGTGATTTTGAAAAGCTTTTATATGGCTGGTTTAATTCTGTAGTGTCTATTTATGTCCAAAGTGGCAATGTTCTGTTCAATTTGTGCAAATGGTTTGAAAATGGCAGTAACATACTCCACAACCAAGAACACTAGACACACACTAAAAATATCCCAAAGTATATCGCTGGGCACAGTGCGTGTTTATTGAAAGAATGCGGGATGAAATGTTTATGAATCATTTATTTTGATCACAGATTGCCTAATAAATCTTTTCAGTCTTTGGGCAGCATGAGAAAACAAAACATAAATTAGGAACTTGGTCTTGGTGGTGGTGTGCGCTCACATTAGTCACAGAGCCATATGTGTCCAAACTGTTGTTATGCTTCCATCCACATATTTTTATGCAAACTTATATCACATTAAAATATTGCTTTAAAACCGCTGGATGGAAATGTCAAGATGTGGATAAAATCATAAAATGCACATAAAATGTGTTAAACTGAGGCGGATCATTATTTTTATCCAGTAAGAAGACATGCGCATAAACTAGAATGGAAATACCTGTACATTTACAGGAATAATTTTTTAATGCATAACAAAAACCTCATATGGCTTTGCAAATCCTTTAGTTGATAATTGGACTAACCAGTGGACAGAGCTTATTGCACACCTTCTTAAATGTTGGTTTAGTCATTGATTCTGAAATGCCTGAACCAAAGTTTGGTAGAATTACATCTCAGAACTGTCTCACACGATTGTGTTCCCAAACGTCAAGCATCCACCTCTGAACACAAGATAACATGACAGCGTTTGTTATTGCATTTCGCCTGCACACTCTAAGGTGCAAGTAATTACTTATGTAGGAAAAAAGAGCTCCAGTGTCTTTCCAGATCAGCGCATCAGGAAGCAGCAGCCAGAGCAGCAATCATCATGTGATCACCGTGTCGGAGGACAAGGTTCGGAGGGCACTAAAGTGAGTGAATGTAAGGAAAGCAGTCCTGCGGTCTTGCGCTGATCAGCTCGCTGGTTTGTTTACAATCCATTTTTAATGAGTCTCTTGCTACATCAGTGGTTCCCACCTCCTTCAAAAAATTGGTCATCATCCCTGTGCCTAAGATCAATAAACCCTATTGTCTGAATGACTATCGTCCAGTTGCCCTCTCATCAATAGTCATGAAGGTCTTCGAGGGACTGGTTAAAAACATCATCTGCTCCTCCATCCCGGATACTTTAGACCCTCTTCAGTTTGCCTATCGCCCAAACAGATCCACTGATGATGCCATCTCTCACATCCTGCACTCTTTTCTCACACACTTTTCTGACAGCAATAACGGGAACTATGTAAGGCTGCTATTTATCGACTATAGCTCAGCTTTTAATACTATAGGACTGCGTGTCTTCGCACAGCTCCACATCTATAATCAAATTTGCTGATGATACTGTAGTTCTGGGCCTCATTCAAAACAATAATGAGACCGCATACTTGGATGAGGGTAGAGAAATTAACATCATGGTGCCAGGACAACGGTCTCTCTCTGAATGTGAGCAAAACTAAAGAACTGATTGTGGACTTCAGGAAAAGACAGCAGCAGCCCTATACTCCTCTTATGATCAGCGGGACACCTGTGGAGAGGGTGAGCAGCTTCAAGTACCTCGGTGTAAACATCTCAGAAAACTTTCTATTCAGGGGCTATAGAAAGTGTATTGACTCAGTGTATCTCAGTGTGGTATGGGAACAGCTCCAGTCAAGACTGCAAAGCCCTGCAAAGAGTAGTGCGCTTAGCTGAGCGCATCTCCGGGTCTGCTCTCCCCTCTCTGCAGGACATCTACCTCAAACTCTGCAAAAGCAGAGCTGTTGAAAGGACTCTATCCACCCCAGTAACCATCTTTTCACTTTGCTGCCATCTGGTAAGCGCTTCCGTAGCCTGATGGCAAAAACCGAGAGACTCAGGAGGAGTTTCTTCCCCCAGGCCATCAGGCTCCTAAACTCAAAACAAGCCTCTTAATGTTTCAAGTCTCCACTTAATGTTCACTTTATCAGTAAGATATTCTTTATTCACTACCTCACATTGACACACTGACAGTGTCACCTGTTTGCACATTTGCCTCTTGTACATTCCTGTGTATCTTAATATTTAAGACTATAGTATAATGCACATATGTACATTGTACATCCCTGTGTATCTTAATATTTAAGACTACAGTTTACTTTCATGCACATTATTTTGCATTCTATATTTAATTCTACAGTATACATTTTCTTATATTTTATTCTTATATTTTTATTGTTTACTTTTTCTTATATTTTTTTGTTTACTGTTTCATTCCTTCATAGCTATATTTATGTATATTTTCATCTGTGTTGTATTCTTTAATAATTGCACTGTCCATGGAGCGAACTAGACTCACATTTCATTGCTGGTTATATATGCTCTACATAATTGTGTATGTGACGAATAAAAATCTTGAATCTTGAATCTTCCCAAGTTGCATCAACTTCCATTATGATTCGATTTTAATTCGATATTGTTCTCTTGAACACATGGGATGGAAATGGTGCAATATTCCAATTTGTCACATTAAATTCACAAGTTTGAATGGAAGTACAGCTAGTGTGACTTGCCAACTCAAACAATCATTTGTCACACAAAGTGAGTGTTGATTGATTCAGAAGTGCTCCAAGAGTGTGTTGATGTGTGAGTGCCGACATTAATGGCGATGATATATTTACAGGAGAATCCATATGTAATGTTAAGAGCCAGTCACCAGGAACTAGAAGGGAATGAGCGTTACGAAGGCTTTTGCGTGGACATGCTGAAGGAGTTGGCAGATATCCTGAAGTTCAAGTACCATATTCGGCTAGTTGGGGACGGCGTGTATGGAGTGTCGGGCACCAATGGCACCTGGACAGGCATGGTGGGAGAGCTCATCAGCAGGGTGAGTGATGTCACAAGGGAGTATTTTTTAGTTAAATTGGAACAGAATGGCATTCCAGAATCATGTATTATCCCCCTTTCTTTGCCGCCTTGTCATTACTGGAGTTGTGAATTCTTGCTATACATTAGCTAGTAGACAAAGCTGTTTGCTTGCCACCTGAAGATACAAAGAAAGAAAAATGTTCAGTGTGACCATTTTTAACTTCTGGAATATGGTGCAATGTGTAACCTAAAAGGCAAGTAAGGAAATTTTTTTAATTTGATGTGGAATGTATTTTAAAATGTCTGTATGAACTTTAATGATATGTGATGGGTAACTTGAAAAACTAAAAGAGGCTAACATTTTAGTTAAGGCTAATTGAAAAGACTATAACAGTTTAAGCTGACCATGTTTAGCTTTAGTAATGTGAAATGTATTTTAAAATACACACACTACCTTTCAAAAGTTTGTGGTCTGTAATATATTTTAATGATTTTTGATAAAAAAAAGTCTCCTTTACTCAACTAGACTGCTTTTATTTGGTCAAAAACACAGCAAAATAGTAATATTGTAAAATATTAATACAATTTAATATTAATAAATAAAATGGAAATTATTTCTGTAATGGCAAAGCTGAATTTCCTTCAGAAATCCTTCTAATGTGTTTATTTGCTGCTCAAGAGCTTAGAACCTGATTTTACCAAGTGAGACATGTTCCTGGGACAACATCTTTGTTGACCCTGGAACAACATTGTGATTAACCAATCAGATTTGAAGAACAAGTTTATAGATTTTGTGAAGTTTACGCTTACAATCACTGTTAGGTGCTTGTACATCAGTGTCATTCATCTATCATTTCCTCTGATTTTAAGGATCACTCATGGTTAAGGTTAGGTTTAGGTGTAGGGATATGGTCAAGACTACATTTTTTGAGTAAAATGTTGTTCCAGGGTCAACAAATTATGTTGACCTAGGAACACATCTAACTCAGCAATATCAGGACGTGCCTCAAGAACCATTTCTTATTATTATCAATGTTGAAAACAGTTGTGCTGCTTAATATTTTTGTGGAAACTATGAAACTTTTTTCAGGATTATTTTGTAAATAGAAAATTGTCATTTCTAATCAGGCACTATATACACATAAAAAGGTGTTTCAGTCAGCGGAATGGCTTTGTTTAGGAATGGGATAAAACATTATTGTTTTTACAAACAGTTTGTTTATCTAGTAGCTTGTCATATCTTACTTGATAAAACAGAATAACTGCCAGATTTGATGGTTCCCCTACTCCAAAATCCCAGTTTAACCCCTGGTTATACTGGCTTCTAGATATGCTATGCTAGATATGTTAGATATGCTTCTAGACAGCCATTCCCATGTAGTACGAATTTCATTCAAAGCACACCACATCAAATGCTCATTTCAATAATTCTTTAAAGGAAGGAAGCCTTCAAGCTACACTAAAAGTTGTTTTACTTGCTTCCACACAGGTAATACAGATTAACCAACAATATTCATGTTTATGCCTCCAACCAGTTACAGGTTCCTTGTCCTATTGAATTTCAATTAGCCCATCTGATCCCATAACAGACACACACAGATGTGTTTAAAATGACATAGTGAAGCGTGACGAGTATTAGTCCCATTCTGACAGCCACTAACATCTCGTTGATGAGATGGAAATCTAGCATCCCTCAAATTTTGTTTAGAACACTTGCCCCTTTCGGCGGAAATGTTATTTATTTAAAAACAGTTGCAGCAGTATGGCGTGCTGCTGATTTATTCATCCGTTTTTTGGCAGCCACCGCAGGGAACAAAGTTAATTTTTGAAAATTAACAAAAAGGCCACGACAGGCGATATACATATATTTCCAGAGGAAAGGGTCATAAACCAGAACATTTCTCCGCAGCCTACGTTCTCGCATACAAAAATGGAGAGGCTTTGAGAAGTTATCCGTCTTAATTCCACAAGCTAATGGAGGGCAAAGCCATTAGTGAAATAAAGAAAGAAGTGCCTAATCTTATTAATGTCTCAATATGTTCCCTCAAAGTATGCTATATACAGCTGACCTTGAGAGTGGCCAATGAGTCTAATTGCATCCCACGCGCTACAGTGTCTGTAGATAGTAGAGGGTGATGAGGGGCAATTGAAGGAGGCGAGGAGCGCTGCCTCGTCCTGACAGCCTCTCTATCCCTCTTGGATCCCATGAAAGACCTTTATCCTGTTATTTATTACATATAAAAATTGATTTGCATATGAACAAAGACTACAGATATTTTTACAGTTGTGTTTGAATGTAGCAAACATTGAATGAAGTACACGCTAACATTTTGCCACACCTGCTAATTAAAATTTACCAGCTATATTGTTTACTGGCAATAAAACTGTATGTGCATAATTCCAATAAAAAACAGGCAGAACAAATTGGGAAAACAGAATAATAATAATAATTATTATTATTATTATTATTATCGTTATTATTTTATATAACAATAGTAGAATTGCAATACATTATTTATGGTTTTATTTTAGCAGAAATCCACAGGAATGCTTGAAATGCCGGGGGGGGGGGGGGGGGCAAAATTATTTATTTTGAGTTTTTATGTTTTTCTCTCATGGTTGCATTTGTAAGATAACATTTTATTTCCCTTATTAAATTATATTAACATTTGGTACTGTATACGAGTGACTTTTTAACATGTAAAACAATTAATGATCAATTAAATTTATTTTGGCCAGCATATCTATTTCTATGCTGAATTCAATCAATTATAGCACAAGAAAAAATTAATCTTAAAATATTATTGGTCAAATCAAAGTTTAAAAATGATGTTTAATTGATGTATTTTGATGGTTATCTGTTGATAAATGAGGCAAAAAATGCAATACCAATGCCTTTCTTGTATTAATATTATAATTTATAATGTTTAATAATAATATAATACACTTTTCTAGTGAAAAGGACTTTGCACTAAAGCAGCTCACTTTTGTCCTAAATTTTGGACTCCTGATCCCAAAGGGGACTTGATCATGCTTTATAATGTTCTGTAAGCTCTTGTAAAACTAAAGGAAGTGCAATAGTACACAAAGGTAGCAAAGAAGCCGAGCTGTCAGAGTTTTTTCTAGCGTCAGATGAAGAATAAGCCTCAGAGGGAATTTGAAATGCCACACTGGCATTCTCTCATTTTTTGGGGGGGGGGCATCACTTTATGATTGAGTCAAAGCTGAAGGGGAGGATGGAGCGCAGGAAGAATATCATACTGCATTATTTATTATTTAGAGTCTCTGTCTCATAATTTTCCTCTCTGTGCAGTCATCAATATTAATACGTAACGAGATGTCAAATATTTGATAATCCTTGTTTCTGTTACTAGCGACATCTGTTTGAGGGATTTCTGTTCAGCAGGGACTACGTAATTTCCTTGTTTGTGTGTCAGTGTGATGTTTTGTTGTGTGAAGTGAAGTGTGCATGAGTTGAAGAAGAGCTGTGGGCCACTGTTGAACTATGGAGAGCACTTTAAGATTAGTGCATCTGCATGCTGTTATTGTGGAGTTCATCTTCCCATCCCACAGTCTCTTTTGATAAGGTGAAGTACTTTACATAGCAAGATAATGACATAACTGGCTCTATAATCAGGTGAGCAGACTGTTACAGGGTTATTAGTTAACTAAAACTAAAACCATAAAAAAAAATCTTACTTGAATATTTAAATATGTTTAAAAAATGTTTTTTTTAAAGTATATTATTTTAATAACTAATTTTTTTTTTAAACTTATTACAATAACTAAAACTATTAAAAACTATATATATATATATATATATATATATATATACATTTTTTTTTTTTTTACATACCAAAATTTCCAACAATTTTCATTAAAACTAAGGACATTTTGTCAAGACAGACTTTATGTTGGCTTGACAAAGTAGTTAAAATATATATATGTATGTATGTCAATATATATATATATATATATATATAATGGTATATTAATGATACTTCTCTTATCTTGAAATGTGCCTAACGTTCCTAATTCGACTCTCATAGTTAACAAGCCTCTCCTGTCTTTTTAATGGGTTCAGGCTTGAGGCTAAAACATCACATTGTAACCGGTATCTGCTGTTCGGAGATTTTCTCTCATTTACAGCACAGCTCCAATATCCCATCATTCCTCCTGGAGAGGACAAAGAGCAGTGGAGGGTAAGAGTGTCTCACAGGACTGTAAAATCCCTTGCAGATGCACTTTTCAGTGTTGTTTGATTAGTGGGATCCAGCCGCAGCATCATGCCCGGCAGCACTTGATGCTGTTTCAAGTGATTTGTCATGACAGTTTCTGTGTTCATGTTCCATCACACACACACACACACACACACAACAAATCAGCTTTGCCCTTTAGTATTCACCAAAATACAGGTATTTGGGCAGGAAGCAGTTGTTTCCAGGTGTAAAAAGACAGGTCATGGAAGCTTAAGGTGGTTAAGCTGGTTTGTTGCTGGTTTGAGATGGTCTACATGCTCTAATCAGCCTAATTTAGATGGACTACAGGTGTCTTGATTTTGAGGGGGCTCCAGTCCAGTGGCACTTTGTGCTTTTGGAGAGAAAAGAAACAAACGCGTTTTATCTATTTCATAATTACATTAAATATATATATATATATATATATATGTGTGACCCTGGACCACAAAACCACTCTTAAGTCGCTGGGGTATATTTTTAGCAATAGCCATAAAAACATTGTATGGGTCAAAATGATCGATTTTTTTTTTATGCCAAAAATCACTAGGATATTAAATAAAGATCATGTTCTATGAAGATATTTTGTAAATTTCCTACCGTGAATATATAAAAACGTAATTTTTGATTAGTAATATACATTGCTAAGAATTCATTTGTACAACTTCAAAGGTGATTTTCTCAATATTTAGATTTTTTTTGCACCCTCAGATTCCAGATTTTCAAATAGTTGTATCTTGGCCAAATATTGTCCTATCATAATAAACCATACATCAATGGAAAGCTTATGCATTTAGTTTTCAGATGGCATGTAAATAAAAAAAAATGACACTTCAGACTGGTTTTGTGGTTCAGGGTCATTGTATATATATATATATATATATATATATATATATATATATATATATATATATATATATATTTGTCGACAAGGTTGGGTAGTTGATGACAATTTTATTTTTATGTGTTGCAATATTTATATTATAATTATAAAACTATAAAAACATAATGTATTTAATAATTTTATTTGATAATCAGTGTCATTTATGTGTAATTTATACAATATTATTTATTGATATTTTGAATTCGCATTTGTTTAAATATTTTTGGGATTTGTTTAAATTTCAGTTTGACTTTACGTTTTAGTTTAATTTACATTTGATTTTGTTATGTGCTTTCATCATTATTATTAATTAATAATAATTAATTAATAATTCCATTTTACAATCACCATTGTTTTTTGTAATTTATATAATATTATATTTATTAATATTTTGAATTAGCAATTGTTTTAATATTTTATATGATTCTTTTAGTCTTAGTAATTTAGTCTTTTTTTAGCATTATTTGTAGTAATTTTAATACTTCAACTTACTTAACTTTTTTAGCATAGGTTTTTCATCTAATACTTACACTTTATTTTAATTCACAAAAACTATTTGTTTTACTTTTAGTTTACAATAACAACAGCATTGATAATTAAGTCTAAATATCTGATCCTTTCTTAAACCAGCAAGAAACTATGCATATACCACCTTAGTCTGGTTAGTCTGGCTCCAGTTTTTGCACCTTTTTATTCAGACCCGCACTAATGGCTGCTGTGGTATTTGGCATGTGTTTCAGAAGGCTGACTTGGCTGTGGCCGCCCTGACCATCACGGCTGAAAGGGAGAAGGTCATTGATTTCTCCAAACCCTTCATGACTCTGGGGATCAGCATCATGTACCGAGTGCACATAGTAAGTTCCTCCTCCATCCGCTGCAGCTCGAGACACCTGACCATTCCCGACCTCGGAGCATTAAAGATCAACAGCAGCCTCTAATGACATGAGAGAGATTGCGTTGGAAATATATAGAGAAATACTTTTGGGCAGAGAGCTCTGAGCGTCACCCTTGCTGTAGCAGGTGTGCTGTGGTGTGAAAAGCTGATAAATGTAGTGCTTCCTTTCCCATTTTCAAATTCTCCTTATTGTGACTTGTATCTAATTCACACCAATACTCTTGCACACAGCGACACTGAAAATCCAATAGCTCTTTTATTTTTAAAGGCCTGTGTGCCATTAATCAAAGCCCCTCCCCAAACCCAAGGTGACATGCTGATCTCTCTGTTGGCTAAATGCTGCATGAAGCCGTTCGGTGCAGCGTGTGCAAACATTAATGTGGTGTCTCGGCAGGGCATTTACACAAACACACACACACACACTCACTTACACAAACACAGCATTAGCACACCCAATGACTGAGTCACAATGTCACAGGAACAGTCATCAGTCACAATGACTGAGACGGCCAATCAAATCAAAGAACTGTTCACAGAAGCTGAAGATGAACTCCAACACAGAACTTCAGATTTTAACATTTAGGTAAGATGTAAGTAGCTAAATATTTAGTTAAATGACCCCCAGTAAAACCCCATAATATAAACTGTTGGACTATGAATTGAACATATTGGATGAATCATTTACATGATACATTCATAACTGAATGTGATGCTGTTTCTTGCCAGTTAGTGTCTTCAAAAAATGATGCTCACATTTATCCTTATCACGGCCACTGCTGGCCAAATGGGTGCCCTAAGCAGGATTGTATTGTTGTGCCCCCCTTCCTCAAATATGATGATGGACAAAAAACACCTACTATAAGGGTGAAAATTAGGGCTGGGATAAACGATTATTTTTTAAACGATTAATCTAGCGATTATTTTTTCCGATGCATCGATTAATCTAACGATTAATTTTTCCAGACCGATTTGATTTCGATTATCTCCCCATTAATTGACTACTAACAATTTATACATGTTGATTTACATATCTGAATGAAAAAAACATGAATTCCTTAACATTGCAATATATGTTTATTGCTCTTAAAATTACAAAATAAAAGAATAAGAATGCATTACTTTGCACTTGTATAGAGATAGCATTCAATAAAACCTTGAAGCCTTGAAAACACATAGCTTACTGAAACAAGCTTACTGAACACATAGGGCCTAGCTTACTGAAAAAAGTTCTTCTTTCAGATGAAAATAACAACTTGATGTCTAGCATTCAATAAAAAAGTTCACCCAAAATACTTGTTTAGAGCAATTGAAAGAACACAGTAACCAATGTAAACTTTAGGGCTTTAAGCTAATACAGAGAGTGTTTTTCCAACAAATAAAAAATAAAAATTAACAGTGGGAGCCAGCAGCCTGTCATGTAGAAAAAAAAATCTCCGAATGCTCCACGTGAAACTTTGGCGTTCCGCCCTTTTTCTAATGATTTTGGTTAATATGCACGAGGGAGAGAGGAAGAGAGGGAGAGAGAGAGAGAGCAAGACAGCGCTCGTGTAGTTTGAAGACTGTGAGTGCGCGAGCGCGCGTGAAACTTGGGTGTTTCGCCCTTTTTCTATCGTGTTTAATGATTTTGATTAATATGCACGAGGGAGAGAGAGTGCAAGAAGCGCTCGTGTTGTTTGAAGACTGTGAGTCCGCGCGCCCAGCCGGGGCTCTCTCTCGTACACGCCCTGTCAGGCGCTGCAGTCATTCTATTCTACATCACTCACCGATCAAATAACGCTTTGACAGTTGCCAAAAAAAAAAAGATCAATGCAGAAAAAACCCTGGATTGGTTATATATCGTTGGACAGGATGTTGATCCGGCCATCGCGTATATTCAGCGCACATAAGGTAAACATTTTGCAAACGTTTTTTAGAGAAATAAAAACAGGTCGACGAATCGATGCGCATATTTTGCGTCGACGTATTTTTTGCGTCGACGTCATCGATGACCTCGATGCGTTGTCCCAGCCCTAGTGAAAATAGAACTTTAATCAAATAAAAAAGTAAATTACAATTGTAACTCTCGACATTTACCTATGGCTATACCTTTATTATGACTCTAATTATTTTATAGTCTCAAGCATTCAGAAATCATGCAAAAGGAAATTAAGCAGTTTTACTATGATAAAAACATGGTTTATTTTTGTAAGGGTTGTGATATGCACCTTATAAATTATAAAGGCTGTGTCATCTATAGTAAAAAGGTGGCCAAAAATGAAAGATTAAGTGAATATGAATTAAATGTTTGGTCAGTAGCCTAAACAAGGATTTGATTGTCCTGTAAGTGTAACAGCAGCAATTACATGGCATTTGGCTCCCTTTGCAGGCATTTGTAATAACATGTAAATTAATTTTTTATTTTGTATTTGCCTACATTATGTATTTTAACAGTGGTATTATTATTATACAATTATTATTGCCTCAATGTTTTTTTAATATAATGCATTTTAAGTCATTTTAAAGGCTATTGATGGCTTGGGTCTGTTTTTATAGCAACAACAACAACAAAATATTACAGTATATTAATACTTCTTTGTAAATTATTATTTAAAGTAACAAAACCATGGTTAATTTGCAGTTACCATGGCTACAAGAACAATTCAAGAACAAGAACAACTGGGATGGTGTCCCCTCTGAGAGTTGGTGCCCTACGCAGACTGCGTACTCTGTGTATAGGGAGCGGCGGTACTGACCCTTATTCATAATTTAAATAACAAACATTAGTTCAAAGTTGTTCAAATTAACTATATAAAAAGTTGTGTTCTTGTACAGTTCTTCTATCTTTTTATTTATCCCCTTAAATCGAAAAATGGAAGAAAATTCAAAACAAAAAGCAACCCCCAATGTTCAAGACATTTTTTTATATGATATGACTTGTTATATCTTTGTTTTTGGTTTTTTTGTTGTTGTTTTTTTTTACTATTTTCATTAGCAGTCGAGTCGATATTGGATATTTATTTGTGCATGCCCTTTCCATTATTTTTAACTTCACATTACATTATTACATTACAATAATTTTATAACACGGTAAATGTAACCACTAGCAAATCTCGGAATGAATATATTTTTTCACATTTTACATTATAATTGGGATGCTTAAATTCACTTGTAGCATTATTGTCATATTTTTCTGTTTTCATTTTAATTTATTTGGATCGAATAGTGTCGAATTTTAATATAATCCACTGGCCATATAATAAAATTAATTATCAACCTATCAGCAGAACTTTAGTATTGCAGCATTCTTAACAATTACTATTAATCAATGTTTTGTTTTTTGTTTTCTTCTTTTTTGTATTCACATAGAAGTTTCTCATGTGCTAAAATGTTTTTGTCTCAGTGCTTTTTTCATGCTAATGTCAATTAGCAAGGTCTTCATAACAAGAACTTTTTCAGCACTTAATTAGATTTTCAGATGCAACAAGGTGGTTTTTAGACACAAGATGAACTGCAGTTCAAACTTGTGTATCAAGCTTCAGGAGACAAGTCAAATAATTCAGATTTTTTCCATGAACCATTTCAATACTACCGGCTGAAGGCAATAGATGCTAAATAAGAAAAGTTGTTCCAGAACCAACAAAGGATGTTGAACTCCTGTTGGGGTAAATTACATTGTGTCTCGCAATAATATCAGAGCTTGGTGAAGTGTGACTTATTTTCAGTGTTAAAATGCATTCTTTTCCAGCAATAAATAATTCATTCATGGATAGATTTTTCCTTGAATCTGTAAACACTATTGGGCTTTCAAAACATTGCTGACATTACACACTTCGCCTTTAGATGCTAGGCTACAACAACCTTAGAGAGAGAGAAGTGGCTTAGAGTAAGTATAAGTAAGAACAAGAAGAGAAAGTTGATTGAGAAAGGCACAGAGGCAGACATAGACACCGCGAGTGACTCAGAGACTGTCAGACAGAGAGAACAGTAGTGACAGAGGACATAAGAGGAGTATTCATTGAGTTCACACAGGTAAAGAGGATAAAAGGCTGTTGTGCAGTGTAGAGCTGTTCTCAGGTTAGAAGGCCTTGAGCTCTCTCTCTCTCTCTCTCTCTCTCTCTCTCTCTCTCTCTCTCTCTGTTGGTCTCTCCATGGCCCTTTCTGCCCTTCTCTGACCCAGAATAAGGCTGGAGTGGCTAAAAGTAGATGAGTTGTGATGTCACTACATATAAATTAACTTGTGCTGGTGTTGCTGATGTTTACACTGAGATTTAAGGTTTACACCTCAGTGAATCTGTTTGTTTATTTTTTTCTGACATGTTGGTATTATATCTTTCATTTGGATGGTATAAGCTGCACTGAGTAAATACATTTCAGGCTGCAAAGCAACAAAGTTGTATTATTTTAAATAGGGGTGATTCGTCATTTTATTTCATTTATTTAATATATGTTTTTCCTGTTATTAATTTAGAATTATTCAAATTCAAATTTTATGTAAATATAATTGTATTTATTTAACAAATCTAATATAAGTTTTATTTATTTTCTACAATTAGAATGCGTGTGTTTCTAATATTAATTTAAAATTAATCAGAAGGGACATTTTATATAAATTTACAATGCATACATTTTGTTGTTGTTGTTGTATTATATGATTAACAAATTAATTAACAAATAAATGCAATATATATGCGTGTGTGTGTGTGTGTGTGTGTGTGTGTGTGTGTGTGTGTGTGTGTGTGTGTGTAAAAACATATTTTTTTGTTAAATTCAAGTGCTAAACAATAGCAAATTATCTTAAATGAGACATGTATGATATTATCTGACTAAGCTGGGTTGAGTGGGCTAAAGATGGGGGTCTGCCTTTAGTTCCGTTCCTCCTGCTCAAAATAATATCTTCTCACTCATCTATACCCCGCAGCCATGATAATCAGGATATTTGGATTATTGTGTGTTCACTTGTTAAGGTTTAATCCACTTGGTATTCATCCAGCAGGCTTTGATTTTTTACAAGGACCCCCATAACTTATTTCAAACTTTAAATGAAATCCTTCGCTTGATCAATAAAAATGGCAAATGGAATAAATTGTGGCCTTCGGCCCTGTTTTAATAACATGTTTGTGAGTACAGTGGTATTTCCATTGCAGCGTATAGTCGGACGCACTGGTAGATGTGAACGTATAGAACGTGCCATCTTTGTTTGTTGAATGTAGTCTGGAGAGTTTGAATGAACACAAGAATGGATGAAAATTAGTCTTTCTTCATCTTGTGCGGCACACAACTAGGTGTGGTTGAGGGTGAAATAACTAATTAGGTCCTACAGGTAGTATTGGCAAGATCATGTACAGCCTCAAAGGAGCAGTGACGGAGTTTGTGTGCTATGAGAGTGTTATTGTGTGTTATGAGAGTGTTTAGAGTGTACGGAGAAAGAAAAAGAGCAGCTGCCACTCAGAACATGAAGTCAGGGTTCTTTTTTTCCTCTGAAGCATTCCAGCTGTGACAAGACCATGTTCCCACTGACCACACACTTTCAGGTTGCAAAAGGGAACTCTGTGCCTCTACGGCATTGAGCCCTCTTGACTCATCATGACTGAGTGTGTCTCACAGCAGTGCGCTTGGTTTCATGACGTACTTCAGATTAGAAATAATGCACCTCACCTCTGTGTGTTTACAATCTGTCACAGAAGGACAAATTTTTTAATCTGGATGTTTATAGTGACAGAAGAAGATATATTGTGAATGTTACCATGTAGAGCACCTTTCAGTGGAATTCAATGGAACATTAAGTTTTCAGATTTTTCAACCAAAGTCGATCTGACAGTGGCTGGTAAACATGCTCTGACAGTATATCACTGTATAGCAGAGTCTTCACAACAGATCAGTCTGAACTGCAAATCACAGAGGAGACTAGAAACAGGTTTATGACCAATGATACAACAAACACATTTGAGTATGTGGGAGAGAAGAGAAAGACCCCATGCATAACACTTTATGTATTTTTATTAAATGCATTTTATGGAAACCAATTTCAATCTTAGAGTAAAAAAGATACTTTTATCGGCCAGTTTGCAATTTTATTTATCATAATTGTAACTTCATATTTTATAATGTAGCTTTACATTACACATATCAGTCGCAAATTATATCTCACTTACAGTTGCAACTTTACATCTGACAATGTGACTTTATTTTTCACAATTTGACTTTATATTTCACAGTTGTGATGTTATATCTCACAATCTGGCTTTACATATCTCACAATTTAATTTTATATCTCACAGTTGCAATTTTATTTCTCTTATTGTGACTTTACGCTCACCTAAAAGATTATTAGGAACACCATACTAATACTGTGTTTTACCCCCTTTCGCCTTCAGAACTGCCTTAATTCTACGTGGCATTGATTCAACAAGGTGCTGAAAGCATTCTTTAGAAATGTTGGCCCATATTGATAGGATAGCATCTTGCAGTTGATGGAGATTTGTGGGATGCACATCCAGGGCACGAAGCTCCCGTTCCACCACATCCCAAAGATGCTGTATTGGGTTCTGGTGACTTTGGGGGCCATTTTAGTACAGTGAACTCATTGTCATGTTCAAGAAACCAATTTGAAATGATTCGAGCTTTGTGACATGGTGCATTATCCTGCTGGAAGTAGCCATCAGAGGATGGGTACATGGTGGTCATAAAGGGATGGACATGGTCAGAAACAATGCTCAGGTTGGCCGTGGCATTTAAACGATGCCCAATTGGCACTAAAGGGACTAAAGTGTGCCAAGAAAACATCCCCCACACCATTACACCACCACCAGCAGCCTGCACAGTGGTAACAAGGCACGATGGATCCATGTTCTCATTCTGTTTATGCCAAATTCTGACTACATTCTGAATGTCTCAACAGAAATCAAGACTCATCAGACCAGGCAACATTTTTCCAGTCTTCAACTGTCCAATTTTGGTGAGCTCGTGCAAATTGTAGCCTCTTTTTCCTATTTGTAGTGGAGATGAGTGGTACCCGGTGGGGTCTTCTGCTGTTGTAGCCCATCAGCCTCAAGGTTGTGCGTGTTGTGGCTTCACAAATGCTTTGCTGCATACCTCGGTTGTAACAAGTGGTTATTTCAGTCAAAGTTGCTCTTCTATCAGCTTGAATCAGTCGGCCCATTCTCCTCTGACCTCTAGCATCAACAAGGCATTTTCGCCCACAGGACTGCCGCATACTGGATGTTTTTCCCTTTTCACACCATTCTTTGTAAAGAAATGGTTGTGTGTGAAAATCCCAGTAACTGAGCAGATTGTGAAATACTCAGACCGGCCCGTCTGGCACCAACAACCATACCATGCTCAAAATTGCTTAAATCACCTTTCTTTCCCATTCTGACATTCAGTTGGAGTTCAGGAGATTGTCTTGACCAGGACCCCTAAATGTATTGAAGCAACTGCCATGTGATTGGTTGATTAGATAATTGCATTAATGAGAAATTGAACAGGTGTTCCTAATAATCCTTTAGGTGAGCGCAGAAACAAGCTTCCATACTATTTTTATGTCATTGTTTCTTAGATATTTATTTTGCTTAGTATGTGGTTTTGGCTTTAATGTCACCATGTACTTGAGCTGACATGGACTGATGATCAAGTTCTCCAGCATGATTTGAAAATGATTGAGCATTTTGTGCTTCATTGGAAGCATTAGCATCTTGTCATAATATGGTTAAGGTCTAGAAATTGATCTACAAATATACACTAGTGTTCAAAAGTTTGCGGTCTTTGGGAACTTGTTTTGCCAAAAGTTATCTTATGCTTACCAAGGCTGAATTTATTATATGAAAATTACTGTAAAAGCTGTAATATTGTTAAATGTTTATGCAATTTAAAATAACTTTTGTATTTGAATGTATTTTAAAATGTAATTTATTCTTTTACTTTTATTACTGTGATGGCAAGGCTGAGATTTCAGCAGTCATTACTCCAGTCTTCAGTGTCACATGATCCTTAATCAATCATTCTAATATGCTGATTTGGTGCTCCCATTTTTATTATTATTATTATAAATTAAAAAAACACTTGTGCAGCTTAATATTTTTGTGGAAACCATGATATATATACAGTGGTGGACAGCTTTACTTCGTTACTGTACTTAAGTACATTTTTCAAGTATCTGTACTTTACTGGAGTAGTTTTATTTTGAGTAACTTTTACTTTTACTTCACTACATTCCAAAGCATAAAATCGTACTTTTAACTTCACTACATTTCATAAAACATATCGTTACTCCCTATAATATATCACGTGCTCCGACACGCAGAAGTGGTGTTTGATTCATCATGAACGAACTGAGTCTTTTCAAAATAAACTTAAATCGGATCGCAAATCGCACCAAACGATTCGTTTACGAATTAGAATGATCCGATTGCAGCGTACTGTCTATGGATTGCAGCTGTTCTGGAGTCGACCACTCACTGATTCAAATGAACCGTTTAGTGCGAGTCTACAGAAGTAAGAAACGGGAGATCTTTGTTGATCTTTGATGTTGCTAAAAGTAAGTTACTAATGTCGAAATTTTGGATCAATTATTGTAACTGAAAATCATATTTAGGTCAAAATTGTCAGTTGTTTGGGAACTAAATCCGCTGTAAAGAGGGATCTATTTAAGCCCACTGAGTGCAGACGATGCAGACACATCAATTTTAGGAAGAAAAAAACAACAAAATAAATAAAAAAAAACAAACATTAAAATTACACTGATTAAATACAATAACTCATGCACGTTCAAATTCCACTCTGCCGTAATGTTAACAGTTTTATTAAAATGCTACCATCCCTATGTGACGTCTGTTTTTATATTGTTTATCAACAGTAACGTTTGGATTAACTAGACGAGTAGACAGACATGAATGTTTATTCATAACCGTACTGAAAATAAGTAAATATTGTTAGCTGATGCTAACTGTCTAGCTAACAAGCTTGCTAGTGCTAAGTTGAGGTAATTTTTATAAATAATGTCCAAATATTTTTATTCAACCACCTATATATATATATATATATATATATATATATATATATATATATATATATATATATATATATATATATATATATATATATATAGATTACATCTTGGGAGAAAAGAAAGGATGTGATGTTCAGAACATGGTAACTACAGTAATTATCAAAGTGGGAAGAGATGCACCCTGTTTGGCCAGGGGTGTTTTTACACCACAGACAATGTTTGAGAAGGAAAAAATCCAGGGGCGTAGCCATCTTTTCAGAAGTGAGGGGGACAGAATTTATATATATATATATATATATATATATATATATATATATATATATATATATATATATATATATATATATATATATATATATATATATATATAGGCTATATATGTAGGCTATATAACATTTCTTTAATCTATATATCTTACCAATCAACAGTTTTTGAACAGTAATATTTTTAATGTTTTTAAAGAAGTATCTTCTGCTCACCAAGCCTGCATTTATTTGATCCAAAGTACAGCAAAAAACAGTAATATTGTGAAATATTTTTATATTTAAAATAACTTTTTTCCCTATTTGAATGTATTTTAAATTGTAATTTATTCCTGTGATCAAAGCTGTATTTTCAGCATCATTACTCCAGTCTTTAGTGTCACATCCTTCAGAAATCATTCTAATATGCTGATTTGCTGATCAATATTTATATATCAATATTTAAAACGTGTATTTTTTTCAGTATTCTTTGATGAATATAAGGATCCAAAAATTAGCATTTATGTGAAATAAAAAGCTTTTGCAACATTGTACACTATATCATTCAAAAGCTTACAGTCAATATAATTTTTGTTTTTTGGAAAATAAATTATAGAAATGAACACTTCTACTTAGCAAGGACTCTTTGGTGGGTTCGAGTCTCAGGCCGGCAACACCATGACTAAGGTTCTCTTGAGCAAGACATCGAACCCCAACTGCTCCCCGGGCGCCGCAGCATAAATGATGCCCACTGCTCCGGGTGTGTGCTCACAGTGTGTGTGTGTTCACTGCTCTGGGTGTGTGTGCTCTTCGGATGGGTTAAATACAGAGCACGAATTCTGAGTATGGGTCACCATACTTGGCTGTATGTCACGTCACTTCACTTTAAATTGATAAAAAGTGATGATAAAGACATAATTTTCTATTTCAGATTATTCCAGATTTCTATTTCAAAATAAATGCTGTTCTTCTGAACTTTCTATTCATCAAAGAAACCTTTTTTTTTTTTTTTCTGAAGGATTGTCTGACTGGAGTATTGATACTAAAAATTCAGCTTTGAAATTTCAACAAATTACATTTTGAAATATATCCAAATAAAAAACAGTTAATATAAATAGGTTAGTAAAAATATTTCACAATTTTTCTGTTTTGCTGTACTTTGGGTCAAATAAATGCAGACATGGTGAACAGAAGAGACTTCTTTAAAAAATATTAACAAGCTTACTGTTCAAAAACTGTTGACTGGTAGTGGATACAAAAGGCAACTTAAATTTTTCTCAAATTTCTAACTTTTAATTGGCTTAGAAATCTATAACTGCTGGACAATAACAAATAATAATGATTTGTTTATATACTACAAAATGTTTTTGTCAATTAGCACTGCATTGTTCATACTTTATTTATCACCTGCTGAAGATGACTTGAAAAACCATATATTGTTGCAATCGTACGTTTAATGTCTTCGTGTTTCCAAAAGTTTCTGGCCTTTTTTTTTCTGTGTAAAAACTGCTTTCATACAGCGATAGCTGGACGCTTTTGCCCATATTAGGAATTTCCTGATATGACTTTCTGCACGAGAAAATATGAAAATATAATTATATTTTCCTTTAAAATGTTCTTCCTAACTTCAGGCCTTATTATCATGTCATATATAGTCCTAACTGTGATGTTCTGTAAAACAACAAACTTTAAAATACTTTGTTCTTACTGGTGAAAATCAGATGGTCATCTCTGTTTTCTCTCATGTACATCACAGTGTAAGCTTTCACAGTTAACATCACTCTCATCAGCGTAGTCCATATCAACAACACAAATATATCTTGACTCCATATAGTGGTTATTTTGGAAAAAATCCCAGGTATTTTGAGCAGTAGGATTATTAAAAATATGTGTGAATATAAAATTTAATTAAGTAGCTTATATATAAAATTTCAGTACTTTTTTACTTAAGTACATAAAAAAATCGAGTACTTTTGTACTTTCACTTGAGTAAAATTGAAAAAGGAGTACTTTTACTTTTACTCGAGTAATATTTTATTATATGTATCTGTACTTTTACTCAAGTACTTGATATGTGTACTTCGTCCACCACTGTATATATATCATTAATCAAAGAATCCTGAAATCCTATATATATATATTATTATTATTATATATTTATATTTTTTTCAGAATGCTTTGATTAATCTACCTTTCAAAAGAACAGCATTTATTTATAATACAAATGTTTGTTATAGTCTTTACTGTCAATCTGATAAATACAGTGCATCTTTGCTGAACAAAAATAATCACTGACCTCAAACTAAACAATTTTATCTTGAAGTTCAGAATCTTAAATAGTGTGTTTTCTTACATCATATTTTGTTTTACATTGTTTCCCGTATGAAATGTTAAACAAAAAGTAAAATCAATTTGCAGTCACTGAATAGTAAAATGTAATTATTATTAAAGCTTAACACAATGAAACATCACTGATGAGTGAAACACAACTCCAAAAGCCAGCAGTGGTTTTATTCATTATTTAAGAAGTGAATGCCCTAAATTATGGAAAAGAGAAATCTGCAAATTCTCGAGATCTCGAGATCAATCATTTTAATGCCAAAAGGCATGATTAATGGTTTTAATAAACTGAAAACTTAGCAACAACTCTTCCCATAAATTCCCATAAATAACTCTGAATATAAGTGTGCTGAATAATGTCACAAGAAACACTGAAGCTGTAATAAGTACAATAACTATTTTTAGGATAAACATGGTAAGACCAAACATGTACTGACAGCTCTGCAGTGTCCTCTGTAATTTAATGTAGTGCAAATGTTAATGAGGACCTGGTTAACCAGACACAGGGAACCCTGGTGTGAGAGTCTGGTATGACTGCAGGCTTCTACTGCTGCTTCTGCTTCTGTTATAGCACATGGCATTATTTTGACAGCCGAAGCAGCAGCACTTCTCAAACTCTAAATTTTAAGTATATCCCTGGGAGAAACTTTACTTCTTACCTCAAATCCACTAAGCCAGAAACGAGAAATTACATAACACCACAGAGACACATCAGAGCCTATGGGGACATGCTAGAGTCGAGCAAGAACTGCCCTACTGCACTGCTGTTCACTCAAACTGGAGGAGGATCTATCTGTGCTCATTTGTTAAATGATCAAGGGAAGATACGCTCTTGAGGGTGTTACATGTTCAAAAGGCTGTTAAACCGCGTTTATAACCTGTGAAGCTCACCTCGGAAACAGTTGTGCAATTGTAGAGCATTTTCTCGCTTGTTTTCAAGCTGGTTGGACATTTGCACAGTGCTTTTTTTTTTTTTTTTTTTTTTTTTTTTTTTACCTTAAAATTTTTTTTAGAAAAAAAGGCACGTTGTTTCAGCTGGAAGCAGATTTCCGAAACCCAACACCACAGTTAACGTACCCCCCTGTGGGCTCCATCCACAAGTCCCTCTCGCTGTAAGTCACAAAACAGTTATCTCCTCAAATCTCAGGATGCATACAGTACATACACGAAGCTCAGTCTGGCCCAATTTTCTCATCCCTTGATGGTAGCGTCCATAAAAAAGTGTAAAGCATCCTGCCTAAGAATAAACCCACACCTGAACTGGCTATTGTTCTATTGAGAGCCCATCAGTTTCATGCGTATCTACCATAGACAGGTTTGATTCTATTTATTGCTACAATTACAGCTTTTAGTGTCCGGTTCAACATGAAATGCCATTCAATTACACTAATATGGAGATGATTGCAGACACATAATGAATTTCCAGCCTAGTGCGGGATAGATAGTGGAATAATTACTAATTTCCGCACTATAGTAAACTTAGTTTTTGTAGTCTCTGGGATAAAAAAAACTGCCCAAATGATTTGTTTGCGAGTGTATCCATCGCTGGGACTATTTAGAGCCATCTGTAAGACACCTGTGGCATGTAGATGGTGCTTTTACACTTTAGTTTCTCGCTGATAAGAGACTGTTAAGTTCCTGCTGACCACTGATTGTCAAAGCACCTCCAGGAGAGATAATTTGATTTGACTGTGTACAGAATCGACTCCTGAGTTGGAAATCCGATTGGATTTGGAGAATTAGATTTTTCAGAGTGTGCCAAAATGGTTAGGAGACAGAAAATCAAGCACTTTGTTTAGATCAAGCCAATCAACTGTAAAAGCTTTTAAATGTCTTTAACCTGTATGTTTACTGACTGGAATTGAATGATATAGGCGTATTAGGATCTTTGTGATGCTAGTTTCATTGACTTGATGTTGCCTGTGTGTTTTTGTAGGGAAGAAGACCGGGATATTTCTCCTTTTTGGATCCGTTCTCTCCTGGGGTTTGGCTTTTCATGTTGCTGGCATACCTGGCAGTCAGCTGCGTGCTCTTTTTGGTGGCAAGGTAAATATTCAGCTCCATACTGACACCCACTGGATCTTATTAGTACTGACATTATCTTGAAAGGGGAAGTTCAGCTAAAAAATGGAAGTCTCTCATGATGTACTGTACTTATCATCTTGTCACTCCAAACCTGTGTGACTTTTTGAAAGAACATTTTAAACAACTTTGACTGATGAAAGTAAAATAAGAGTTGTACATCTTGAATCTTCCATTATAGTCCAGGTCTTCTGAAGTCATACATATTTCTAAAAACAGACTGAAATTTGTAATACACAAAATTTTATTTGACTGATTTTCACAGATTTCAAATGGTGTGAAAATTAAAACAAAATTTGATTTGATTGATTGATTGATTGATTGATTGAACCGTTGCTTTAACAGTCAACTAGACATTATGGGACAAATTTACTAAACAGGGCAGATTAGCATGAGAGCGCAATCCCAAAAAAGCACTTTTGTGGCGCGTGAAAGACATGCTTTATGTTAAATAATGGCACAAATACCAGTAATTTGACCAGATAGTAAACAGTTAGTAAATATTTTTGCGTGATTTCTTTTAATAATCTCTTCCCATAAATTATGCATCTGAAAGCTAAAGCTGGAGGGCAAATATTTGTTGATTGGAATTCTGGAATGTTCCTATTGTATCTTTGTGCTCTGATTTTAGGGGGATGTATGGAGGTTAGGACTGTTAGGTCATAAGAGAGTTGCTATTGCACAATCAACATTCTTTGTTGGTCCTGCGAAACAGTCCAGACCTTAAACCTATCCCTGAATCCTTGGTTTTGTCAGAATGCTGTTCTAGGATCAGTATAGGTGTATCTGTAGACATTTCATTTTAAACTCACTTTTTATTCCGGCTTTGCATTGGATCAAAAAAAGAAATGTCATGTTTTATACTCTTTCACGGTAGCCTGCTGATTTTCCAGCATTCTGCAGGACAACGGGGGTGTTGTGTGTTACCTTTATTACCTCTCAAGACATTTTTATATAAATTCATAGTCGGAGCTTTTGTATATGTTTTTCTTTGCTTGCCTCTCTATAATGTGTATATTTTTACACATCTGTTATTGAAATGCGACCTGTGTTTTATTTTCTGCATTGCTTGTGTTCGGTATTTCAACAGAGCTGTAATGCGAGGTTGTCGCACACCTTGAAGAGTAACTCAGCAGCATCCTGCAGTGCAGTGCATTTTTATTAGTGTCCTGTCAGTCACGGCTAAAGCTTGCACAGCCCCTTCAGGGAACAAAAACCAGGTTATGTGGCCAACAGGGAGCACTGGTGACTTCATGCTTTGCCAACTGTTAAAATTGTTCCTGGCTCATTTATGTTTACTACTTTTTATCCTTTCTTTTTTTCTCATTCTTGGCATACAGGCTAACACCTTATGAATGGTACAACCCTCACCCCTGCCTGAAGGGGCGCTGTAGCCTGCTCATTAACCAGTATTCTCTGGGCAACAGTTTCTGGTTTCCTGTGGGAGGTTTCATGCAGCAAGGCTCCACTATCGCCCCCAGAGCCCTGTCCACACGCTGCGTCAGTGGAGTATGGTAAGAGTGCAGGCTAAATATTGTCTCCATTGTAAAAAGACCTGCATTGATGGTCACAAACATATGTTTTGTTCAGATGATGGTCTCCAGGATGCGATTTATTAGGAATGTACAGAATGTCAGGGAATTTATATATATTTTCTTATAAATTTTGTATGTAAGCCTCAGAAATGTTGGCCGTAGGTCTTGTCTTCAAGACCTTCGAGAAGTCTTTCCCTTCTTATGCATTCAATTTGGATTTAGGTCTTTAATTTTGGGTCAACTAGCTTAACCAGCAAGACCTCACTGAAAACCAGTTAGATTTTGCCTGCCTAAACTGGTTTACCAGCTCGACCAGCACCCAAACCAACATTACCCAGCCAGTCCAAGCTATTCTTTTCAGCAGAGTATAACATTCTGCTATACCCTGATCTCATTGTCTGTTGCTGGAAACCACAGATAAAATGCTACTCTCAATTGGCCTCTGTTTTTCTGCTGTGTTATTGTACTGTCATTTTTCGAGGCCTCGTCGACTGCAGCTCACCAAGGTCAGTGGAGAATAAAAGCGAGCTATTTTTGAGTATTCTGAATGGACGTACAGTATTCAGAGGTGCCTTTCAACTTCTAATTCCGATGCGGAGCTCACAGTAGCGCCGAGCTCTATTGATGTTGGGTCAGAGCTTTGCGTTCCTTGTGTCTAAAACAGGTTTGTCATTCCAGGTGGGCCTTCACCTTGATCATCATCTCTTCCTACACAGCCAACTTGGCAGCCTTTCTCACTGTTCAGAGGATGGAGGTGCCCATCGAGTCCGTGGACGATTTGGCTGACCAAACGGCCATCGAATATGGCACCATGCAAGGTGGATCCACCATGACCTTCTTCCAGGTGAGATCTCCAAGGACAAAATGCAAGGGAACTCCACCCACAAATCAATGGCCTGTCGGCAGGTTTATTGACCATGTCGCTAGCACTCTTCCCTACTCAGGGATTTATCTGTTTGCTGTCTAAATATCAGTGCCATTCGATATCTTGCCCTCTCCAGAGGGCCGCCCAGACTAATTCAAACCCTTTGATGCGTCGAAGGGATGTTTCTCGACCCGCCCCTCAGCAAGCACAGACTGTTTCACATATTCAGTTGTCACATCAACATGTCAAACTGTCAGCTTATCAACAGCCAAGTCCTTGGTTAACAAATTCAGTCTCTCCTCCTCACAGCTGTAGTGATTGGCTGTCAAGACACCAGACGAAAATTGAGGAGCAGATGTAACAATTCTAATATCTCCTGTTTTCGGGTTAGAACTCTCGCTACCAGACATACCAGCGCATGTGGAACTTCATGTACTCCAAGCAGCCCAGCGTGTTCGTGAAGAGTACTGAGGAGGGCATCGCCAGAGTGCTCAACTCTAATTATGCCTACCTGCTGGAGAGCACCATGAACGAGTACTACCGCCAGCGCAACTGCAACCTCACCCAGATCGGAGGCCTGCTGGACACCAAGGGCTATGGCATTGGCATGCCTCTGGGTGAGAAAGAATTAGAGAGAAAACAATGAATAGAGGTTCATGTGGAGTTAGCAGGACTTTTATTGATTGAAATGCAACCAGAGTGCAAAAAGATCTGCATAGAAATGTAGCAGGGAATCTCACACATTATGGAAAAAATTTTTTGTGGCAGTTGCTAGTAGGATTGTATGATGTGATCTCAGTGAGATCTTGGGTTGAAGCCAAGGCAGATTGTGCAACGTCAACTGCCATTTGTGCTACTGAATGATAAACAACTTTGGTCACAATTGACAGTGTTGACTGGTAGATCAATCGTGTCACAATCTGACATGCTCATTAAAATGTTTACTGGTACACATCCTCGCACTAATGTTTGTTTTACCTGAAAGAAAAGAAAATGTCTGCAGTGTGTGTAGGCAAAAAAGGCCATTTAACTTCTTTTTTATTCAAAGCAAACCTGATGTAGTAATAGTAATAACATAAAACGACTCTTATAATATTTAAGGGGATAGTTCACCCAAAAATTTAAATTCTCCCTAGATCTACTCACCCTCAAGCCATACCAGGTGTATATGATTTTCTTCTTGCAGACAAATACATTTGGATTTATTTTCAGGAGAATTTTCATTTTTTGGGTGAAATATCCCTTTAAATTAATTAATTTATTATTTATATATCAATATTATATTAATAATTAAATATTAATAGGAAATATATTGTAACATTCTAAATGTATTTACTGTCATTTCTGATCAATTTAATGCATCCTTGCTGTACTTTTAAAAATCCTGAAGTAGTTTAAATATTTTGAATTATAAATAATTTAATTGTATTTGTTTTATGCTGCATGCCATATAAACCACTGTTATATACAATACTCTTGCAGACATGTACGTCATCAGTTGCTTTGTTCTTATTGGTTATTTATTGGACGCAGTAGCATTCACATTTCTCAACTGTGACCTAAAATTTCGGACACTGTCAGAACTTCGTCTTAATCAGTGACAATATTACAGTAAGCTATCCAAGACTGCCAGTCTCGTCCCATAATGATAGAAACCTTTTATGTCTCAGATGCCAAAATTATAGCCAAAATTGTACAGTGCACACCAGGCTTTAATCAGATAACTGAAGTTAAATGAATCCATTGACTGAATATAATTTGCACTGAATTGATTTGTACCAAGCTATGTCCAACAGATGTTTTAATCAACATGATTAATAGCTAGGTTTAGTTTAAGCGAAACGAACGCCATGATAGGAGTATACAGGACTATACATAATATATGCTTCCAGAAAATATACATCCAGCTCTGGCTTCTCACATCTCTAAGATGAATATTTTGTTTCAGGCACGGTCTACAGAGATGAGTTTGACCTGGCCATACTCAAGTTACAGGAGGAAAACCGCCTAGAAATCCTGAAGAGGAAATGGTGGGATGGCGGCAAGTGTCCGAAAGAGGAGGATCATCGAGCAAAAGGTGAACCACCTGTCACTCAACTGCAGGTCCAAACAGAATCTTTTATGAAACTTTTATCATGTTATGTGTTTTTGCATAGGTCTGGGCATGGAGAACATCGGTGGGATCTTCGTGGTGCTTGTGTGTGGTCTTCTGGTGGCCATCTTCATGGCGGTGCTGGAGTTTGTATGGATGCTACGTCATACGCCAGGAACAGAGGTGAGAGAGGGATATTTTACCTGCCTCTGCTTTCTGTCCTTCTCCCCGCCCTCGCACCTCCTTCACTGAACTCCCCACACCCCATCCCGAACCTCACAACCAGCACACCAAAGAATATACCTAAAACTGATCTACACAGGCTATCACACGTTAAAGGTGCCAGACACCTAGATTTTAGATTTTATGCTTTTTAACATTTGAATGGAATGAAGTTCCTTATGTTTTGTCTTTTTTTTTCCTTCCTCAAGCATATTGATAGTTGTGTGACTGCATTGTTTCAAATGAAACACTGTGATTTTTCTTACTAAATGAACACTTCAGCATGTTTCAGTAGAACCCTAAGACGTGACATTTTTTAAGGGTGCAAATGCATGCTGTTTGTTTATAATGTATTCATGACTAAGTGTGTTTGCCCATATTCATAGAGCATTGTCGGTAAATATGCCTATGTGTGTGTGCGAAGTGATAATGGACTAAATGCCATTTGAAGACTGGTCGGGAATATGGGTGTTTGTGTGATTGTGTTTGTATTGTATGTCTCAATGTCAAGTCAAAATGACTAGTTCAGTGCAGTTTAACTTTTTTTTTGATGAGTAGACTGAATATTTGCATTATGCCTAAGGGAAATGTAGCTTTTCGTGTTATTATTAGGTAATGCTAATAGTGTGTCTGTGTTTGTTTATGTGTGTGTGAGATGCATTCCTGCATGTAAGTATATACTCAGCACCATAAACTGCACTGGCATGGCTTGTCATCCAATAGGTAACAACTTTTGTTCTGTATAACTGGTGTACATATCTTTATGCATATATCACATTGGTCTAACACCAAGATGGCCACATTACAGCTCCTAGAATCACATCATTGTTTGTTTGCAGTGCCTTTTCAACCTCATGACATGTTGACAAAAATGGATTGATCAGATAAAAAAAAAAAAATTAAGCAGTTTATTTGAGATAGACCTTACTCAAGGTAGCACCATATTTAATTTCTGACCATTTCATTTGTAAAATGTGAACTGGGACCTTTATACAGTGCGTGGCATTGTAAAGACTGCAAGTCTATCCCCTGCAGCCTCATTTTCATTGAATATGGTGTCTAACCTGACTAAGGTCTAATGTTCAGAAAATTGCACTGGTTGATCTTCAGCTACTCATTTCTGGATTTTATCAGCGTATCAGAATTTTATCAGAATCCAGTGATCTCAACAAGAATCCACGCAATCAGAAATTTTGCATGAGGGTGAAAGATTTCCTCATGCAGATTTTGCACCAGGTTCAAGTTGGTCCTACAGATTGTTTACCAACAGAAAGCTGCTTGGTTTGAAAGGGACTTCCGTGACAGCTGTGCTTCAAATAATGTTACACTATTAACAATAGACAATTGTGCCTTTTTTGTGACCTCATCTTACTGGCACTTAACAGGGCATAAATTCAAAGGTTAAATCCTCAATTATATAGTGCTGGGGACTGATGAAATATTTTGTAACTGTAGAATAAGTGGTTTAGTTTGAGGGGATATGCATAATATTTCCCTTCAAATTTGATGTCAACACATGAAATTAAGGTTGGGGAAACTACTGAGGACAGAAGAAAAATACTACTTTTAAACAACAATCAAGAGAAATGAACGATTCAAAGCAAAGATTATGTATTTAACAGTCCTTAATCAAAACTTTATTTTTGTAATACTGTGCGATATTATTCCATCTATGACAGAATTCCATTAAGATGACAAATAGCAACAGAGGACATGGGAAAATGCGGCAACTCTGTTCGCAGGGTGATTCAAAATATATATGCGTTCAAATAATTTGACTATTTTATTATGTAAACAATCATCAAAACTCATTGAAAATCCTCTTGGTAGCAATTTGAGCCCAGTTTTTCAAAGCAAAAGGCACTGCATACAAAGAATGACCGAAACACAGCAGCTCCACTATCAGTTTTTATTTATTTGTTTATTTCAATTTTTTTGTAATGCGAATCTAACAGAATACATTTAAAGAAGTGAACTTGTTGAGAATGTAATGAGCACACACCGAGATCACCAAGCGCTTCAGGACATGTTCTCTGATTTCTCTGCTGTGCATCAGTCAGATAAACAGCTACCACCCCTGTATAGCCCAGTGTTATTTTTGATCAATGCTCTGGCTGTGCTGCCTTCCACCCCCTGTGAGCAGTGTGTCAGCGAGACCCCCTGGCCTCTCTTTCTCTCTCTTTCTCTCCCTCTGTCACCGTGTCTGTTCCTCACAGCTGTCCATGTGCGAGGAGATGCTACGAGAGCTGCAGGGCATCGTGCTGTGTCAGGACAGCCTGCAGTTACGGCGCAGACGCGGAGCCAGTGTGTTGCGACCGCAGCCTCTGCCCCTGGACGAGCGACGGGCGCGGGCAGCAGCAGCGAGCCTCAGCAATGGCAAGCTGTGCACGGGCACCGGCCTGCCCGAACCCCTCTCCCACAGACTGGTGCAGGAGGCCGCCCTGGTGGCACGAGGGTGCAGTCACATTCGCATCTGCCCAGAGTGCCGGCGCTTCCAGGGCATTCGAGTGCGCCCGGCTGGCCCTCCATCACCCAGCCACAGCGAGGAGAGTATAGAGTGGGAGAAGGGCACCAACAACAGTGAACACGAATAACCTCTCTGATCTGCGTCAGATAGACAGTAAACAACGCCTTTACTGGACCCAGAGATAATGGGAATGTAGACTCCGGAGAAGGAGCTAAAGGAGAAGCTGTCCATGCTGCCCAGGAGCTGCGTCTGGTTTCTGTACACTGTCATTACGGCCCTCTGCTTTTGGGGGACACAGCAGAGGGGCTTTGTACTATGCAGTATATTTGTCTAAATGTGCTGTTGATTTATTTTAAAATTATTCCTCTTTTGTTGTGATACCAGTATATTGCTATTATCTCCTTCTCACGACACCCGTTTAGTTTTGTTTCTCACACCGTGGATGGCAGACAGTTGCAGACTCGATCAATTAAGCGAGTCTATTTTTTTAGTGCCAAAATACTCTGTATTAATTTTGTGCTGTTGCCGTCTCATTCCAGCCCCTGAAGGAGTAACTATTTTTATTAATAGTTATATTCTATTAAAGGTTTTGGGGATGTTTCTGAATGTTTGGTGTGCATGTATGAGGGTTTTAGATGCTACTGAATGATTTTTTTTTTATTTTACTTCATACATTTTTTGGTTAAAGAAATGCTTTCTATTCTTTTCATTTGTTTGAGTTTTAATTCATTTTGTTGCACTACTGGGATATGAAAACTGCTCACAGTTGTGGGGAAAATGGAAGATTATGCTCCCATTTAGGAAATTTGCATTGGGAAACTAACTTGTACTTCTATTGACCCCTAATTTTGCCATTCCAGCAGGGCGCTTGGAGATATCAGATGTGTTCACTTTCAAAAAAGATGTCAGGAAAGTGAAATCTGAGGTGATTTTGTTGCTGTCAATGTCTTACATTTTTCTGTAGCACTCAATACATGATGAAATCCATACCGACAGGGTCGCTCCATCTAGACATATCTGTGTGTTGAGACATTGGAGATCGTAGGCCTATATACATTCAGGTATTTCTTTGTATTGCATAACATCTCATAATGTTTAAAGTTTAATGTTTATTTCCTTGTTTGAAACCAGAAACATTTATTTGTTTATGTGACATCTTGGATTCATGGATTTTGTTTTTAAAAAAAAGAAAAAAAAGACATCTGGTGAACACTCTTTTAAAACTGGATTCAACCAATCAGTTTTTCAACATATCACAGCTGACACAGCAGAATTTGGATACCAAAATGAAATTATTTTATTAGGCATGATGTTACCCTCAACTTGCAGTGCCAAACTGTAATAAATTGCCTTCACATTTTGGAGAGCCATTAGAGGTTACTTGCTACTCCTGTTGATTTTTTTTTCTGCGCATTTCTATTGAACTGAATCCATTTCTACATGATATTTCAATACAGTGTTGGTGCCTGACGAAAATAAATGGCATTGTGTTCAGTTCTGTGAAAGGTTGGCTCTGATCTTGAAGGTTTTGTCTCTTGGATCTGTCGGCTCTCTCTGTAAACATTTGTTTTTCTATGTGCACAAATACAGCTCCATTCATTTCCTATTGCGGGCTAGAATGGCTGTGCAGGTGGGTTTTCGCTGGATACTCAGACCCGCAGACAACTCTATCGGGGCGACTTCAAGATGTGGCACATTTATTATGTGGGGCATGGCATCAGCTGCACATCTGCTTTAGATTCACAGAGATACAAGCTGGTTTAAAGACTGTCAACAAACACATTTTGGAGAACATTTGGGAGACAGTTACTACTTAAAGAGACTACTTACACGGGTTAAAACAAGTAGTTTAATATTAGCATTTACAATTTGGGTAAAAGTGAAGAAATATTGCCAAAAAAGCTGCATATATAGTAATTATTCAAATTTCATAAAAGTATTCAAAATTCAGAAGAAATGTAGCATTGCACAAAAGTTAAAAGCATTGCACATGGCTCAAGCACTCAAACATGACTAATTTATTCAATGAGCGAAAGTGACCAATATTAGGGGGTTAACAAGATAAAAAGAGTAGTATCTGGGTGGTCATGTGACCTTAAAATGGCTGTGTAAAAATCATATAGTTTTGGAAAAGTGGAAGAGGTAATTTGCATTAGGAAACTAACTAGAATTGATCATTTCCTTTATTTGTTCCATTCCAGCAGAGCACTTGGGGGTATCAAATGTGTTCGCTTTCAAAAAACCATGTCAGGAAAGTGAGATCTGAGCTCATTTTGTTCCTGTAAAGGTCTTACATTCATCTGTAGCACTCAATACATGATGAAATCCATACTGACAGGGTCTCTCCATCTAGACATATCTGTGTGTTGAGACATTGGAGATCATAGGGTCAGATTAGTATTTACAATTTCGGCAAAAGTAAAGAAATATTAACAAAAAATGCACATGCAGCAATTATTCAAATCAGTGATTCAAATTCAAATTAGTGATATAATTTGTACAGAAACATGATTTTTGGGAAGAAAAAGCAAGCATGAAGGTCCATCCCTTAGCATAACTGCCGGTGGTGTGTGTCAAGCAGAATATATGAAAACATGCATATGGAATTGAACCAATTCATTCAGCCACCAATTCACCAAAATGTAACATTGCCATGAGACTGTGTTGGAGCTTCTGTGTTTGCCTCAATCCTGTGTATTTTCAAACTGAAGAAATATCTCCCAACATCTGCCAATGTCTAAATGATAGAAATCCATTTAAGTTCCAGGGTTCAAAAACTGAGTTGTCAAGCGCAATGATGGTTTGATAGTAATGAGTGTGAATTGTTCAGAGACTGAAATGTCATGGCTGAAGACAGGACTTATTATTGAGACATGCAAAGCTTACAGGCCAATCAGTCTGGATGCATTCCCGAGGGCAGGGCCTCTATCTCTCTCGGCATACTGCCCTTCTCCAACCCATTTATTTCTTAATTCAGCTCTAACCTGTTTCCACAGAATGAAATTGCATCTCTAGTTTTAATTCCTTCAAGTGTCGCAACTGGTTTCTGTCAAACAAAAAGAAATGTGACTTTTTTTGCTGATTTACACTTAATGGCATCAGCAAACTTGGTGTCATGCCTTGTTGCAATTCAAGTACGCGTTGCATTCAGTGTTGGCAAATGGGGCGCTATCAGGGTTGCCTGGTTTTCAGATTAAACCCACCCAACTGTTACTCAAAACTAGCCCAAAACTAGTCCAATCGCATTCTGGGGATTAAAATACATGTAACATACATGTCTTTGGCAGGGTTCATTTCGCGGACATGAAAAATAACCTGCGGCAACAGTGTTAAAGTAGGCACGGACTTGGCAACACTGGGCACTAGAAACCTAGCAACATATTTAATATTAGGCAGGAATGAGTATTCTTGTTTAACATACAAGTGGTTCAGTTTTAAAAGCTAAAATTTATTCCGTGTGAATGGCCCCACACCCTTATGAAAATTAACCATGGTTATTAGGCCTACTACATATAATACTGAAAAACCATAATTACTATATTTAAACCAAGGTAACCACAAATCAGCCATGCTTTTGCTACACTAACCATAGTTCAACCATGGTTTTTGAAATGGTAATCAATACGCCAAAAATACTGAATAACACATTCAATTTAATTTTAGAGGCATTTCAATGTTACTTTTTAAGAATTGTGTTAACTTGCCACATCTAAATTTTCACAAATGTATTATAATAGGCAGTATATATTAAAACAGTACATTCTTCTAAATGTTTCATTTCTACAAATCTTTTTCAGACCACTGGTTTGTCACCTACAGTTGAATTTACAGTGATCTTGGACTCTTTTTAATATTCTAAAACATTATCCAAGGTATGTATAGGACAATATGTTATTTCTCATCTTTGTTTTAGAAGGGAAGTGCTGTTATAACATCCCTGTGAGTGCAGGTAGAGATAATGTCATGTTCATTTTGCCACCTTTTGTTCTCCGGCAGTGCTTGAATGAGTAGAACAACCGTCGCACCATTATAGATTAAGTGAAACAAAAGTCTTTTGCCTTCATCTGCTTTCCATTTATTCCCCCTCTGACTGTCCGATCTCTTTGGGAGATGAGCAGACCACATACTGCTGCATGTGACTGTACTCCCATGAGCTTTCCATGAATGTAAAATTTGTGACATTTAATAACACAAGAATCTGTGTAATCAAGGTTTTAGTACTGAGATGATGTTTGAAGAGCTTATTCTAGACAGTCAGTTCTCCTGGGAAATCTCACATCCGTAAATCAACAGCTGGCACCTGTCAGGGGCATTAGAGCATTACTCCTGGACTCATACTGAGAAGAACACAACAGGTATAAATCCTACACATTCTATATGGAGAAAAATACATCAGAAGAGGGTTATTAAATTATTTGAGAAAAAATCATTTTAAAACACTTAGAAAATTAGACCAATAGAGACACCTGCTGGAGACAGAATGAGCTGCACTGTCTGTCGTAAACGGTTTGGATCATAGAACTTCATTCATTAAACTCTTGCAGGATAATTCCGAATGAATGAACTGTTTACAAGGAAATTCAGTCTGCTTGATTCATAAATTAGGCCTAAACACAAGTTTGCATATAAACACAATGTTTAAACTGCTTTATCAAATTACGCTAATAAATTTGTCCAATTGTCCATTATGTTTCATAGTTCAAAATGTAAACAGTATTAAATTTTTATAGGATATATCAGCTGTAAAATCAGATGTCTTGAGTCTTCATGTTCGAATTCAATTCACATGTGAAACTAATTTCAAAAGTCCCTAATTTCAATTAAATTCAGCTTGACCTTTATATGGTGAAGTGATAATTAGCACAATGTTTTGTTGTTGTTGTTGTTTTCAGATCAACATTTAGACCTCAGTTCAAGTTGATATCATCACAAGTTAGCACCAGTCCCAAGCCTGCAAGATTGAATATATGAATATATACCTTCAATTTGTCAGAAAGATTTATGAATGTTTCAAAGCAAGTCTCTTATTCTCACTAAGGCTGCATTTATTTAATCTAAATACAGTAAAACGGTGATGTTGTAAAATATATTGACAGGTTAAAAGGACTGTTTTCTATTTGAATGTATTTTAAAAATGTAATTTATTCCGGTGATGGCAAAGCTGAAATTTCAGCAGCCATTACTTGAGTCTTCAGTGTCACGTGATCCTTCAAAAAAGAAAAAACGAAAACAAATTTGGTGCATACAGAAAAATGTAAAATACTGCTTAATATTGTGAGAAGTTTTTCAGGATTCACTGATGAATAGAAAGTTCAGAAGAACAGTATTTATTTAAAAAAATAACTCTTTTGTAACATTATAAATCTCTTTACTGTCACTTTAATGCATCCAAAATATTATTAATAATAAATAAATGTAAAAAAAAAACCATACTAAATATAGAAGTTTGAAAACTCCTGGTCGAACTTTGCACATGCATGCAATCTTGGTCCTGCTCCTGTTCTGTACACAGCGTTCAACTAAAGGTGTCCTCGTAAACAGGTTTATCCCAAAGTCACGGCGCGTGTTCTTGACTTCCTGATGAATGACTGTGCTCTGTTCTTCACACTGCAGCCGCGTCTCAGACAGGTGAGAGAGCAAACTGTCCAGACAGCCCTCGATCTGGCCAATAAACACCAATTAATAAAAACATACTCAATTTCAGATGAAACGTAGCTTATTAAATGGGGCATGTCTCGCCATCTGGCACGAGCACCTAGATGTGCAGATGGTCTCTATAGCTAAAATACTAAATGCTGAAATGGATAAACTTGTGGATGGCAATTAGATTTGTTAACTCTTTAATTAACAGTCAGTTCAATTTGTTTAACTATAGCATTAATTATACTTCATTTCGTTGAGGTAGATTAGTCTGTCACGCTTTGAAATGTCACCAAGCAATTAAAGCTAAGCCTTGTGTAATGCTGATAAAATATGTCATCCATTCAAGCATCTAATATATATTTTGACACACGCTGATATTTCACTTAATCACTTATAGAGCCGTGACTCTGGCTTGCATGCAATATCTTCTTACACTCTCTCTCCATACTGTCCAGTTTGCTTTGGAGGTAAGAAATGATTGTGTCTTTTTCTGCTTATGTCTTCTCTCGTTGCTCTCTTTCTGAATTTAATTTAACCTGATATTCGGCTGATCAAAACAGAGGCTTTGTTTGTCATCAGCACATCATTGGAGAGCATGTGCATGGTCAATGCAGACTCTGCCTATGATAAGCACAAGAATTTGAATGTGTTTATGCCTGGACTTACTGAGCTGCATCTCAAGAAACTGTGCACTCACTTCAAGCCTGTTTACTTTGGTCTGCGGGTCTGTTTCCATGGACTTATACTGACGGTTGAAATCTAAAATCAAGTTTGAGTCAAATACAAAACATATTGTGTTAGAAATCAATTATGTAACGTTTTATTAAAACATACATTTACATTACAAAGTTTATTTACATTTACAAAGTCATTAAGAGGTGAGTACAACATTTTTATATAATGATATTTATAACGTTAGCCTATGTTAAAATCTATATTCTTTTGAGCTTTCTCTTTTATTAGAGAATCCTGAAAGCGGTTTACACAAAAATATTAAGCTATTTTTAGCACTGCTAATAATATGAAGTGTTTCTTGAGCAACAAATCAGCATATTAGAATGATTTTTAAAGAAACTAACACTTTTATTCAGAAAGAATGTATTCAATTTATCAAAAGTAAAGATATTTATAGTGTTACAAAATATTTCAATTGCAAATAAATGCTCTCTTGAACTTCCTAAAATAACAAAAATACATTGATAAAATGATTTTAAAAAAATTTCTTGAACACTAAATCAGCATAATGATTTCAGAAAATTATAATTACATTTTATATTATATAAATAGAAAATCTTAAATTGTAATCATATTTCACAATACTACTGTTTTTATTGTATTTTTTATTCAAATAAATACTGCCTTCTTTCAGTCCAAACTTTCGTTTTGAGTTTGATAAATGGATAAAAATATCATGTAATTTCAAGAAACTAAAGTCCATTAGGTGACCTCAGAATTATTTAAGTTTATTATTTCATATATAAGTTTATGAAATAATGAAGTCTATGAAACTGCCTATAACTTAATTGTATATATATGTTAGAAATAAAGATTTTTTTTTTTCAGTATCAACAGTTTACATCTGTGGGGAAGACTCAAGATATTAAGTAAAAATTATTTTGTTTTTTTGTTAAGTTTTTTCTCAAAGGCTCTAGCTTCGCTTAAGTGCCCTATTTGATATTAATTAGTCATGATTTTCTCAAGTGGGATTCGTATATTCATAAGGGAAACAAATTTTGAGGCGGAGAAAATGTGAGACGAAAAAGAGGGCGAGGTCTTACAGGCGGAACCGGAAGCTCAATCACACGAGCAAGGGAGGGGAGGGGAGGGGGGGGGGTCGAAGGCGATGTTTATTTCCCTAACATGTTTATTTATCTTATTTCACTATGATATCATTTCGCGATCTAATGTTGCAATTTTAATATGGCGAAATACAATATTTGCTGGATTTATAATAAACGTGAGTGATCACTATTTTCTTTCACTCCCCTAGGTTTTGCTTGTCAGGGCTCTTGACTTGCTCAGCCTGAATTTCTTGTTGCAAAATCAGCGATGGGAAGTCCGGTTCATTTCAACGAATCGGTTGCTTCGAACAAGTCCCCTCAAAGACCGATTCAACAATTTGTACGTCACTTCGCTAGGTCATCACGTGGTCTCTAACACCCAGACTTCAGAACGCAATATCAATATATTTTTTTCTATCTTTTGAAGAAGTATTTTCTCTTAATAATATATATAATTTCTCAGATTTTTTTTACATTTTCCTATTTGTTCAACAGCGTTATACTGTTTTTGCAATTGATTATTGTAATGTTAATTGATTATAATATTACTGATAATTAAAAAAGAAATAAAGTATTCTAGGACATATGCTAGCTAATCATAGGTTAAATGTGTTTCTTTATGATTGTGCTCATTGTAATCTCGCGTGTGAATATTGTAGCAATGATCGAATATTTTTTACATCTCAAATTTCAGTCCGACCAGTTTTGTGAACAGATTCAACTGATTCATTTTAAAGATCCGGCTCAAATGAACGAATCGGATATCGCTCTGCAGAAGCGCACAGACAGACAGAGAAAGAGAGAGAGAGCTGCAGGAAAGGGAACATCACGCACGGGGTGTCGTTGTGAAAGCAGTTCTTCCTCTACGTCACTCCAGACACCTATCAAAACTTATTTTTACAAATTATTTTTTTAACGGGATCTGCCGCACTTACCCGAGCCTATACAACACAGCGTGAAACGGTGAATTCCTACACGGGAGATTTAATGGGAGTCTCGCATCGATAAAGCGCCTTTCCCCCCCTTGACGGACACTCGCTCGAACCGAACCGGACTCGGGCGCTGTCCTCACCGGGGGGTATCCGAACCCAGTTATATTTTGACTGCAAAAAGAACACACCGAAGTCCGAACATGGCAGGAAATCTGAAGAAAGGTGGGGGGCTTATTGGCATGATGAAGGACGCTTTTCAGCCTCACCATCATCTTCACCACTCCCATCACCAGCCCGGGGCCGTGGACAAAAAGACTGTGGAGAAATGCTGGAAATTCATGGATAAGGTGGGTGACTTTTAATCAAAACATAAACGATAGATATCAGAGAGATAGAGACGCTGTAGCTAGCAGCCTCGGTCTCTTGTTAGCTTAGCCGAGTGGCCTGCGCGGAGTAACGTTAGTCCTAATGCAATATGGCAATATGGCTCTGCTTAGCTGAATAGTTTTCAGGCTAACAAACTATATAACTACAGCCGACATAAAACAATGGGGATATCCAGTTTTAGAGAGTAGGTCATTTGCTGTACCCGTACACCTCAGCTTGCCTAGTGATGTTAGGACTTGTGAATATGGTACAGCGTCCTGTGCTAGTTGTCCTAGCTTTATAGCTTATGGGATTTCTTCAACTGGTAAATACAGTTTATGTAGTAAGAAGACTACTAGGAATGCTTTGCACATATTTGTTCAAATGTGACTCCTTCAGGATGCTGAACAGTGTGGAAATCCCGAAGATTGTTAAGCAACAAGTATCTGACACTACAGATCTTTTTACTGTAAACAATCATTATAGATTAAAGTCGCTTGGTTAAATTGCATTTGCTCAGTGTAGACGTGTAGATCTTCTCTTTCAACCACTAACTTACTTGCTGCTCTTTGTGTGTTTTTTTTTGTTTGTTTATTTGTTTTTTTTTTTGGATAAACAGGAAGTGTCATATCATTTTTCTCTTATCTCCCAAATACTTACAATATGTATCGAGTAAAATATAAACCGTTTTGTTTCATCCAAAGTATGGCTTTAGACAGCTGTGTTAAAAGCTAGATGTTTTAGGGTTATTGCAGACTTATCCAAGTATGGTTGGTCTTATAATCAGGAATGGATGTAGCTGCTGGGCACACAGTCCATATTTCACACCTGATATACCATGCAAAGCCCACTGTTTCATATTTAATAATTTCTAAGACCTTTAAATGATCAATATTTTGCACACAATCTGCTATATGGCCTCTGCCCTCTGATTGATAGATACCTTTTTATGCAAGTAAAAAGCCTTTGTCAAATTGTAATTGTTTACCTTGAGTTTGTGGTACATGAGTATTTTTTATAAAGTAAACAAGAATAGTTTTTGTATTGTAAATATTTCAAGATGAAAATTTAAATGACTAAAGCATTATTATATATCAGAATGTCATCTTACATTTTGGCAATATAAATAACAGCAACTACACCAAATTTCACATATTTCCTCAGTTCAGGCCTTTGATAAACGATAAAAAGTATTTGCTTTTTCATATATGCAACGTATGCATTAGTAAAAAAAAAAAAAAAAGATGTTTTAAAAAATATTTCATAAATAAACTTGCAATGAAGCATTCCAATTTAAAGAAACCTATTTTTCATATGTCTGGCTCTACGGAGTTAATGTACTAGGCAATAAACTAAGAAAGAATTGAATCACTGATGGAGAATCTTTTTGTGTAGTAAAACTTTCAAACTTAAAAATGTTTATGCGAACATCTGTCTTCCAGAGTGGTTTTCTTTTGTTGAATTTGCTGCCTCACATTACAAAAGTTAAAGCTGCAGTTCATGGAAAAAAAAAAGTTGTGGTTACTGACTTCACACTTCCTGTGATGTTCACACTGATACATAAGCAAAACGGTGCATCTGTCACAGGGGACTGATTTGAAACTTATCCTGCTGATACTTAGATACTAACGATGGTTTTAATTAATTTAAGAACATTTTGAGATGCATGTTGCCAAGGAAAACTTTTTAATTTTTACAGAGAAGAGCAGATAATGCATGCTGATTGAAAACTTTGCAACTTCCTATTAGTTTAGTTTCGCACTGGTAGTTTGGTTAGTGCACATGTGACATATCACATTGTTTTCATAAGCGAATCTCCGTTTTTGCAACATAACATTGTGAATGTCCACAAATGCTAAGACTTAAGATTGTAAAACCTTTGAATGATTGTTTAATATGAACATCACGATCAGTGATTCAGGACATATGACATTAGGAGAAGTTCCACATGCAAAACAGGCTTTTCTGAGAAAGAGAAAGAAAAAAAAGTTTATACATATGACTTAAACTGTTAAGTCTATTATGGCTTGGCTATTTATTATCCAAAGTTAACTTTTTCCGTGTTATCCATTTAGTTATATTCTATAAATCCTCTGTAAATATTCAACCTCTTACCAAAAACAAAAGAACTCTGTTGTGGGTCTTCTGTGTGAACCTTAATATGCAAAAACATCACATAGTCAAAAATTTAATATAGTATTCTGCATTTGACTATGGGTTTTTTCACATGTATTCACCTTATTTACAAACACAGATTATCTACGCCTTGATTCTCTCATAAGGTTAATCATTAAACCACATATCGATTATAGTTTTTGTTGTTGACTGTGTATTTGAATAATTTTATAAGGTTGATCTTGTATTGATGCAGATTTAACACTAGATCTTGCATGTCTGAGTGTGTTGTTGCATTAGTGCATTTTAAATTATTTCTATTTTAATCGATTTCCTGGTGGTTAAGTCCAAGCGGACATTTCCCCACACTTTTGGATAATTTTTCTGAATTCAGATTATCACTAGAAACCATAATTGCACATGCAATGCACGTGAACACGTAGATGTATGCGTGTTCGCTGATAATTCTCGGGACGTCCTGTCGTCACAGACTTATCTCCAGGCTGTCAGGACTGGGGGTGCATGAGAGCCAGAAGTCAGACTGGATGGTGACCCCCTGGTGATGTCATCAGCTCTCTCTACCCCCCAATCACAGCTGGTCCCGTGCTAAAGACTAAATAGATAAGAGTGGCTGCAAGTACTTGGAGCAGCTGCACACAGCGCTGGCCTCTTATTGCTGGAACGTGCGTCCGCGGCACGGCGCTTCTCATACTGCTAGGGTGGTGACACTTAAGCAGTTTCCCGTTTCCTTAAATTTCCCACCCATGTCTTAATCAATAGTTCAGAAGTTGATGTTACGTGGCTTTAGTTCAGAAAGAAGAGAGCCACTACATCTGAACTAAAGCAAAGGCTATTGGACATCAGTCTAACCATTAAGTTGTTTGTCTAATGAAGTGGTTTGAGGCCATGCACTTAATGATAATGATTTATTGTATTGTATTAATCTGTGTTTTCTTTTTTTTCTTGGACGATTTCAACAGCTTTGTAGCCTCCAGTAGTGGATGTAATGGCGATATATATGTGGAGGTAAAAATGTAAAGTAGTAAACTAGTAAACTTCGCTTACTTTTTTTTTTGTTATCTATACAGCAAGGATGCATTATACTGATCATAAGTGACAGTAAAGACATGTAAAATGTTATAGAAAAAGATTTCTATTTGAAATAAATGCTGTTCTTTTGAACTGTCTAATCATCAAAAATCTATTATGGTTTCCACAAAAAAAATATTAAGCAGCAACTGTTTTCAAGATTGATAAATATTTCTTGAGCATATCAGCATATTAGAATGATTTCTGAAGGATCACATGACACTGACGACTGGAGTAATGATGCTGAAAATTCAGCTTTACATCATAAATTACATTTTAAAATATATTAAAATAGATATTTTTTGTTATTTTAAATTGTAACAATATTTTACAAAATGATTGTTTTACTGTCTTTTATTAGCAAATAAATTTTGATTTGGAATTAGTGGTATATGATTTTGATATTAGTTTTACTGTTTTGAGTCGAATTTTTAACACATGCGTTACATAACATGAAGCTATTTTTGCACTGATGTCAGACTAGTTCAGTTGTAATGAATTGTTCATTAATAAAATAGAAGAGAATAAAACTTGTATAAGCTTATTTTTAAATTGATATGTTTTATTTGTAAAGTATTTTATGCAAAAGTAAGTCAACACAGTTATTAACCACATCAACTCTGGGGACCCACCGGTGGGTCCAATATTGCATATGCCTAATTCTCAAAAAATCAAAATAACAGCTGAAGTGGTTAAACACAATTTCTCATTTTGACAGCAAAAACATCATTTTTTTATCATGCCGCCCGACCCTAATTTCAAGCATTAAACCCCTACAGCTGCAAAGTACACCATGTCATTCCCAGTCACCAGCTGTAAATGTTGTGGAAACTGACACGACAGTGTAGAGCTGTAGATTGCAGAATTGTGTCTTTTGTGCAAACACCGTTGTCATCGTATGTATGTAGTTTAGAGATCGACCGATATGGGTTTTTCTATAGCCGATGCCGATGTTTAGAGGTCAGGGTCAGCCGATATGTGCTGCCGATTTTTAGGGCCGATATCTTGAAGTTTTCCCCTTCATTTGCATGCAAAAATGTCACACTAATAATAAGTGGATGCACAACATTTCTAAACTTAACATCATTTATTGAGCACTGACTTGAGCCATCTCTCGAATCTTAATTTTGTGCACTGCACGGTATTAAAATAAAAAATGTATCCAAAGTTAACCAAACAAAATCAATAAACTGACCAAGTATTAAATATATAAAACAGGTAATATATATATATATATATATATATATATATATATATACATACATATATATATATATATATATATATATATATATATATATATATATATATATATATATATATATATATATATATATATATATATATATATATATATAAATAAATAAATAAATAAATAAATAAATAAATAAATAAATAAAATAAATAAAATAAATAAAAGTCAATCATTTACATAAAAGTTTTAGAGCATTTATCAAGTAGAATTTTCCAATTTGTTGGAACATAAATGTAAACTTAAATATACATTTAAATAAATACAATTTTAAAAATAAAAATCTGAAAAATATAAAAAATAAATATATAAAAAATAAATAACAGTAGTGCTGCAAACACACTAGCAACCAGCAACATTTGTGTTTGGTATAAATGACACAGAACATCTAAAGTGCATTCTAATTTCAAACTTACATCGCAGTCTGTTCATTATTAAAATAAAGTATAGTCAACCAAACATTTAAAAGGTTTCACTGGTCAGTTTAAATAGACCGTAGTATACCGGTCCACTCTGCTGTTATGCCAAGGAGGTTTTTGCTCATGTGACACCTCGTGCAGTATGAATCCGTTCCGATGATCTTTCCGTCTAGTTTACATTAAATAAATAAAAAATATTATAGTTTAACATTCAGATACATTGCGAATATGGAAACATTTGGATATGTGCAGAACGAGACGTGAGCAATAACCTCCAAATACATCTAGGTCAAACCCGGGCATGCTCGTCCTCGTATGGATCGGATCATTTTTCGGATCAGCAAAAAAAAAAGGCCAAGACAAATAAACATACGTTTTGTCTTTTTTTATTAACATTAAATTATTAAATTAAAATATATGAAATCAACTTAAAGTACACATAATATCTTCTTTTTAACATAATAGCCCGACTTCTCATCTTCCAGTGTGCTGTGATGAAGTGAGCCGTTATTATCACAGAGCTCTCCGTCCCCCTGGACGTCCACCCGTCTGTCGTGAGCGCAACAGAGGATGCTCGGGATAGTTCATCCACAACTTTTTTTCTTCTCCTGTTCATAAAGATCTGGCACAATATTTTCACTCTAACCTCTTTCCTCATCATTCTATCTGACAGGGAATACAAAATGCGCGGGCCGTTCAAGCTCCTCCGTTCCTCCGCTCGCCATGACCACTGAGTGTGGACTAAACATGCGCAACTTTTTTTTTTTTTCATAAATCAATCCGCGGGTCACGTGTGTGCCGAACCAAAGATATTGATCTGAACGGATCACGGATCAATGATGATCCGTTGCACCACTACTATAGTGTGTCATTTGAAAACATTGCAGATGCGTTTTAAAATACAACAACGAGCACCACGAAACCATTTAAAGAGGCGCATTCAGCGGTCTCCTTGACGAGAAACAGTCAACAAAGTAAAATGATCTCCAACGTATGGCGCGCTCTCTTCATTTTATCAAATGATCATAATCACATCTATTCATTTTACAGTCCTGCTACTAGCATTTTATTCAGACTAAAACCCCTTTTAATTCGGGTGAGAAAGCTTTTTTTCCAAGTGGCTTTTGCACATAATAATAATACCGCTGCACACGCATTTTGCAGCATTAAAGTAATTAATTGATCATTAATTTAAACGACGATCGATCATGGAAATTATAGAATATTGACATCCCTAAATACAAATGAGTTGGATGGAAAACTGGTTATTTTCTGTATCAAACCATGCTTCCGAACAAATGTCATTCACTGTTCTGGGCAGCTCCAGGACAGCTGTCCCTCCGAGCACGCTGCTGTCTGTGAGCGGGGTGGAGTAACGTCAGAGACAGTTTACTTTGGTAACGTCACGCTGCAGTGTTTGTTAGAGCTGCCAACTTCTCCACCCCATTTACAGAGTGAAATTCTGTGACTACCTTTATCTCCCAGGACTGCTTTTGAATCTTCCAAATGTTTTGGCTTGGGGTCCTTCACATACGCAGCAGCACTTTCCACTGCAACAATAACACGGGGCTGCCCGCCGACGTGCCTGACTTTAAATCGGCGCTACTAAACACGGATATCGGCCGATGCCGATATATTAAAAAATGACAAATATCGGCCGACCGATATATCGGTCGACCTCTAATATAGTTCACAAAAATCCTTTGGACTTTAAGATTCTTCTCTTTGGAATGTTCTGGTGTGTGACCTGTAAAGGTTTTTGTGTGTATTTATGGCTGGGTTAACAGTTTTAAAGTCCTTGTCAGTGTAGTTTTTATTTTTCTCTCACACTGCAAGAAAAAAAGTGTAAAATGTTGACCCACAGAGGAAATGAGCCAAGTTTGCAGTTCTTTTTCTTGATCGATAGTCAACTTAATGCGCCTTTAGAGAATTGTACAGAATATTTGTATCAAAATATTTGTACAGAGTTTGTTGGCTGCTGTGTTAACAGACAAATATGTAAGAAATTACATTTTCTGGAAAGAAAATACTTTTATTCAGCAAGGATGCAAAAAAAAAGTGGCGGTACAGACATGAATATTAGAAAAGTTTCAAATAAATTATTTTCTTTTGAACTTATTTTATTCATTAAAGAATTTGGCAAAAAAGTAATGTTGTTGTTTTTTGTTTGAGGGGGGTTCAATGTTGATAATAGAATTTCAGTGGACTTGAGTAATACAAAACTGAAGTGATTGCATGCCAGTATTTAAATGCTAAGCCATTTACACTGGATTCATTGTTGTTTCTGGGTTTTTTTTTTTAGCTCAATATTAGGGCTGCAACGATCACGATCGGCCGATTGTTATGCGCATCTCGTCAGTAGAGCCCGACCGATATGGATTTTTGGAGGCCGATGCCGATATTAACTCGAAAAGAGCCGATTTATAAGCCAATATTTTGATTTTGAAAATAAACTGGATATTAGACCCATTTCCTATAAACTGCATTTACACAACATTCAATAGCAAAATATCTGCCTGTTCTATGTATGTGGGCTGTATAAACCATTTTCCAGAAAGGATTATGTTAAAAAAAACCTTAGATTACAGTCTCAATGACTAAACAATTGCACATCAAAAGTATATATTTTTTAATGATCAAAAAACAGTCTGGTTTTAAACATTTAACACTTTTACTTTCTTCCAGTTGAAGCTGGTTTTAACAGTCTGTGTGTGTACTGTAAATAAATTATAATACTAAAGTTAAAGTATTTGCATAAGTAGTCCCACACTTTGCTGCTACAGCATTCACCTTTTTCAGCCATCTGTAGGGCAGAAAGAGAGACAGAGAAAGAATAAGCATGTGTATTAATATCACCATGTATCATTACTAATGTCATCATTAGAATTATAATAATAATAAACAGGGATCTCCTCCATAGGCAATATATATATATATATATATATATATATATATATATATATATATATATATTTGTCAAGCAATAGGTATTACCTATTACCTACTTATATTTAACAATATTATTACAACATTTTCCTGTTATGTCTGTAAAGCTGCTTTGAAACAATCTGTAAAAAAGAAAAAAAAAGAAAAAAGCACTTGTTCAGCTCACATTTATTTACATGTCCCCTCTGGTTTAATCATTTCTGACGCACCTACTGTAGTCACTGTAACTACACTATATTTGCTCTCACAGACACATTCACAACGGACCCGTATATCTTCTCCTCTTCTCTTTGTGCAGTCTGAATCAAAACATCGTCATGCGCTGGCGAACGTAAAGTTAGCCTACTGTTACCGGAAGATTACAAAATCAATTCGAAGTTGAATGGTTAACGTTAGTGTCATGAACACACCGCTGTCAAATTTGAGAAGAACCACCTTCAAACAAGTTAATAGCAAGCATTTAAGGGGCCTGCTAAAAAGGAAGCTATATTAGCGTTAGAATAACATAACAGTTGTTGTTTTTTCGAGGCACGCTGTACATAACTTCTAGTCATTGACTACACGCGCCCCCCTGCCACAGTTACGCGGTCATTATGTGGGAAACACTGCACTATTACACTATTTAGAATAGGTTAAACGCTAACGTTATAGTTTGACTTCTTAATAACGTTCGCGCTCTTCCACTGATAAACATGGTATTAGCTTTGTGGCTAATCTAATATAGCAATGCATTAGCGGCTGTAAGTGATGTTACAGAATATTTAGAAGTGATAATGATAGGACCGTTAGCTAGAACTACCACACCGTTTTTATATACAGTGTATGAACTAAATCTACAATCATTTCACATGTTGAACGACAGACTCACCATCAAAACAGTACATCTCCGTGGCTTGGCTGATCGCTTTCTTCTCTAGTGGATTTCTGGCGCTGTTGTCAACTGTGGAGTTGCAGACCTCCCTCTGGTGGGCAAACTATGCAACACTCATAACATGAGTGAAGCATGAGACTCTGTTTCTCATGTTTCATCGGCCGTTATAAACGCCGATGCCGATTTAAATGCAATAAGCTCATATCGGCCGATAATATCAGCCGGCCGATATATCGGTCGGGCTCTACTCGTCAGTAAAGCCGGTTCTCTAATCAGCGGTAAATTCCCTCAGGTGCGTGATTTCACATAGAGCAGCTGTTACTACACAGAGCCATTGTTAACTGAGAAGATGCGCAAATCCACGTTCATTTTCAGCATTTATTTGCGCATCTTCTCAGTTAACAACGGCTCTGTGTAGTAACAGCTGCTGACGAGATGCACATTAACGATCGGCCGATCGTGATCAGAGCAGCCCTACTCAATATAGTAGCAACCCACCACTTTCAATTTCACTGCTCACTGTTTTGAAAAGATACCATATTTAACATAGTCTGGATTCTCTGCTGTTTTGTAGGTGGTACGGTTATGCCAGAACCCTAAGTTGGCGTTGAAGAACAGTCCTCCGTATATCCTGGACCTGTTGCCAGACACCTACCAGCATCTCCGCACAATCCTATCCCGCTACGAAGGCAAGATGGAAACACTGGGCGACAACGAGTACTTCCGCGTTTTTATGGAGAACTTGACCAAGAAGACCAAACAGACCATAAGCCTGTTCAAAGACGGCAAAGAGCGAATGTTTGAGGAGAACTCTCAACCCAGGTGAGTTTCTGACACTATATCAATTTATTTATATTATTTATTCTATTTATATTATTTATAATATTTCAGATGAGCAAGATGCTGCTTTTACTGCCTTCATAAGCGGCGAACCTGTTAAATACAATCTGAAGTGGCCAAATAAGGTGTCAAACGTTTTCAATTTGACAAGGCATTGGGTTAGATGTGAAAGCAGACCTCAGAGATCTCAAGCCACCTCGGTTCAGACATTTCCTGAGCTAGTTTATGTTTTTTGGAATGCCCTGCATATTAATTCAGTGTGGGAGGCAAAAGCAGAAGCAGCAAAACATGGTTTGTCAGTCCTTGAATCATGTGAAACCGGTCTCTTCAAAGAATTTGAGTAGAGGTTACATTGAGTCATATATCAAAGATGCAAATGAAGTAGAGCATGCAAGCGCTCACGGATCAGCCAGTGGTCTGAGATCTTACCAGTTTTTCTGCTTATCCGGGAAACGCTGGTCTCGTGTGAGCGGACAGAGGAGGAATGGGTAATGCAAATGGGACCAGTCAAACAGCTCGCCCCTTTTGTTTTTTTAAGTTTAGTGAATTGAACTTCTGCCTTAAGAACCAGTTTTTAGGTTGTAATGTTGCAATGTTATAATGTAATTTTATTTGAACCCTTTTTATGTATATTGGCTGTTATGTAGCATTGCATGCATGCATTACATTCATTATATTTGTTTTAATAGCTTTTAATATGAATATTGTTTCAGTGGACAACATTGGGCAAGATGTAAAATGTAGAAAACAAACACGCCCCACCCCTAAAGGGTCTCACCCCTATTTTGATAGCTCCGCCCCATGCATATATGTAGATGTAGAATGTATACATATATATAATATACACTGAATGCAGCGCGGTATTACGGACAAAAATGGCAAAAACTATGACTTTTTTCATCATTGTCTTCTCTTCCGTGTCTGTTGTGAGAGAGTTCAAAACTCTGCAGTGTAGTGATATCCTGTTCGCAAACGAATCACTTGATGTAACCGGATCTTCTTGAACCAGTTCACCAAATCGAACTGAATCGTTTTAAACCGTTCGCGTCTCCAGTAAGCATTAATCCACAAATGACTTAAGCTGTTAACTTTTTTAATGTGGCTGATACTCCCTCTCAGTTAAAACAAACCAATATCCCGGAGTAATTAATTTACTCAAACAGTACACTGACTGAACTGCTGTGAAGAGAGAACTGAAGATGAACACCGAGCCGAGCCAGATAATGAACGAAAGATTGACTCGTTCCTCTTCTGTCTTAGTGCGTGCACTAAATCACTGCAGCATGGCGTCACAATGCTAGAGTTTAGCTTAGCACCATTCATTCCTTAGGATCCAAACAGGGATGAATTTAGAAGCCTACAAACACTTCCCTGTTTTCCCTATTTAAAGACTGTTACATGAGTAGTTACACAAGTAATTATGGTGACACAAAATAAAACATGCTGATTTTCTAAGCGGATAAAAAATTATAACTATAATGTATGACGGAAGAGCACTTCGCAGGACTTCGACTTTGGCACAGTAATATCATCACTCCTGGAAACTCCTCACATTGGTTGTATTGACGGAAGTTAGAGGGAAAAGGGAAGGGGGGGTTTTCAGGAGTGATGATATTACTGCGCCAAAGTCAAAGTGCTGCGAAGTGCTCTTTTAGCACCGCGTGCTACAGCGATTTAGTACACGCACTGAGACGGGAGAGGTATATATTAGAGAATCTCCTTTTTTGTCTCCAATATCGATTCCGATACAGAGGGTTCCGCATTGGCCGATACAGATACCGATGGATACGACAGGACAAAACAAATACAGTGCACACTCTGTGTTGCTTCAAGCGCATTATTCTGTAAACCGGATGCGCATATTGTAAGCAATTCGTGTTAAAAAGTGCAAAGCACAAAGAAAAGAGACATTGATGCGTAGTGTATTATATATGTGCAACAGTTTTCTTTTAACAGTTTTAAATTACAGTTGCTGTGCACGTTAAATACAATTTTAAGTATTTTCTACGTCGTGTTTTGTTCTCACAGACACCTTGTAGCAAGTAACAAAACAACATTAAACTTCGGCAATAAGTTAAAGTCCTTTTTGCAAATTCATAGACACAAATCAAGTATAATAATGGGAACTAGTGCTGGGCGGTAAACCGGTTCATACCGAAAACCGGTGTATATTTTCGTTACGATGTTAATTTTGAATATACCGCCATAGCGGTGTATTTAATTACTCAGCATTCGGAACGAACGTTATGCTGCGCCGCGGCCGCCCGACACTGTTTCAGACGGACCCTTTACAATGTTGCACTTCTAAGCAGCGACTGCGAGACGTGGTGAGGGTAAACAAAGTAGTGCTCTGGTGTTACGTTATAACGCCTGTTTCACACAGTCCGTCTGCTGTGCGTATTAACGGATTCATACTGCACGAGGTGTCAAGGAGCGGTGCCCTGCAGCAGTGCAGTGATTGTTAACGAACTGAGTCTATTTTTGCTGTGCTGCAGGCGCTGAATTAAAGTGAAAGCGCATTGTTCGCTGGAAAAATGAACATGGATTGACATGGAAACGCAGTCACATGGGTTTTTGGCTAGGTTTAAAACAAGAAAAAGAGCATTTTTAGATAAACAAGGAAAACAATATATATGTTCACTTTTATGGAAGCACAAAAACAAAGATCATTAAGACCCGTGGGATTGCTTGTGATAAAGATTTAAATGCAAAATGCACGAGACTGTTTCTGTCTGTGGTGCATATGCACTGCAGGCAGATTATGCATATGTAATATCCATTTTATGCAAGTGCTGTCGGGCTAAAATTGTCGTCAAAGGCGGCAACACAAGCAATTTGCTCCAGCACCTTAGCTGCAAGCACATCATGGAATATCAATCAGCAGAAAATGCATTGTACACCTGATTATGCATGAAAAAAAAAAACGGCATAATTTTGAAAAAAAACGATATATACATTTTTGATCAAACCGCCCAGCACTAACGGGAACACAAAACGATCTTGGAGAGAGCTTTACTGAGCTGACTGTCATAACCGAATGCGACCACGGTTGAAAGGTTGACTGAGAGATACAACAGAGAAAAGAGTTTGTGTGAACTGTAATGTACACTCTAAAAAACAACCCAATTTGGGTGGTTCTTAACCAAAGGGCTGGGTAAATATAGGAAAGAACCCATCTTGGGTTAATTTTACCCCGCAAATTAGGTTGTTTATTTAACCCAGCATAAGGGGTTGATTTAACCCAGATAAAGTTTTTTATTTTTTTACTATATTACTAGCTTATTTGTTACTTCATACATTATAATGTTTACAGATTAACTTAAATCCTCTAAACTTTTCTGAAATAATCTACACAACCACTGGTTTGCATGTTAACTTGCTTTATTTTCCTTTTATTATCATTTACAGCAGTTTATATCGTTTTTAATAGGCTACATATTGCCCATATTTAAACTCATTTAACAAACAATAAAACAAAAAATGAAACGTTAAACAGAAGTAATTTACGTGTTATTAGCCAGTCTCTGTCGTTCTGTTTCCACCAAGCTGGTTCTCGTGCCCGAGCTGGAGTCGTGTTCGGCGGGAACTGCTCACTCCTGAGGCCATCTCCTGCGTTTCACTCATAGTGGAAATATACTGCGATTGCCTTTATAACCTGCCCAAAAACAAACAGTAAACAGCTCTGAGGGAATATTAGTATTCTTTATGAATAACATTGTTTATTTTATGCAAAGCATCAGGCTTTTCCATTACTCGAAAAGACCACGTCACTCGTTAAAGGTGGTTCATACAACGCACCTGTATGTTGCTCTGCATAAAATGTAACTATATTCAGCACAGTAACGATTTTATAGATAAAATAAAATGTATATAAACCTGTACTTTAGCGACAAATGCGTCAATTCGATGGCGCTAAGAACTGCTCTCTCCAGAAGAGAAGCAAAATCCCCGCAATAAATAACTCAACCGCTGGGTTAAGTCTGACCCAGGATCTGAGTAATACAAAAACTACCCAAACATTGGGTTTTACAATTTGACCACGGAGCTGCAAAACAACCCAAACACTGGGTTGTTATGTTTGACCCAGGAGCTGGGTAACACAAAAACTACCCAAACACTGAAAAAATAACCCCAAAACAATTACCCAAAAGGCTCAACCCAGCATTTGGGTTAAAAAAATAACCCCGGGTTCTTTAGTGTGTAAGGACTTAAATATTCATATGTAGCTCACATTAAGCCAGCGGTACTCAATTCCAGTCCTCGCACCCCCAGCTCTGCATATTTTGCACGTCTCTTTTTGTTAATACACCTGATTCAGATAACCAGCTCGTTAGAAGTGAGCTCCGTGCGTGAACTGTAATCTCATTGACATGCTCCCTACTCCCTGAGCAAGGGAAATCTGTTGAAGTTTACCTCACTTCCGAACATTCATTCAGGGATTTGCGCTGTGCCATGTCTTCACACACGGACAAGTGTGACGACATCATATATCTCTGTAAATAAATACAATTTAAATTCACATCTCACACACTTCAGTGCACTTTGAATGGAACGGAATCTGGTGGAATGTCCTGTGATGTCCACTTCGAATAGAACAAAAGTCTGAAGTGATAAGAAAAACATACAAAATGTGCAGAGCAGGGGGGGCATGAGGACTGGAATTGAGAACCGCTGCATTAAGATATTGTATGGCTTCAGAAGTAACACAGAATAATTTGCACAAAAAAAATAAATAAAAAAAATCTCGGATTTGGATCGGCCCTATCTGACCAATTCCTGATCTGAGAAAAATGTCAGTATCGGAGCAGATACCCGATTTGAATATCAGCTCGGCGCATCCCTAGCATGTATCAACTCGTCTAAATTGAGGGAAGAACATAGTGGAATATGGAAAGACGGTGGCATTTTCTTTTAAAGTTACTACAGTAAATCCATGGTAAACGATGGTGATTTAATAGATTGAAAAGCCTTCTGACTGTATTGCTGTGCACAGTGTTTCTCCTGTTTGTCAGTGCTGTTTCATCAGGCTTTAAACTAGTTTAAATCCCCTATTCATTTGTGCATTTGTGCTTCACACTGGAAAATTATGTCGTGATTATTGTTTTATCACTCAGCTAGTATTTAAAAGTGGACTTCATTTAGTGCTAAAGTCCCAGGAACCACAGCAGTCTGACTTTAGTTGTTTGTAAACATCATAAAAATGTCCGTACATTATTTCCGTCATTCTTATAATCTCACTTCCTGTAGTACATCGGCTTCTCGTACCATAGGCCAGGTTGTCATTCCGTGTTGTTCATACTATTTCACTTCTCTGAAACTAGCAAAGAAACGCCAAGTTGAACATTTAGATGTTTGTAACCATAAGTGCATTCTGATGAAAACCTTTTGCATGACGAGAGCCTCTTTTTGAGCTGCTTTGGTGGCAAATTCTCAAGAATCTTATCCAAAGATTTTCCGTGTCGTAAGACGCTGGAGCTTTACTGAGGGGGTAAGGGTGTTCGTATTGAGTGAGAAGAATTTAATGATTAACTCTGACACACCAGTCATACTTTGCACCATGCAGGCACTGTTCTTCCTGTTAACACGCTCACTTCCCCCTTCCTGTTTCTCGTAGGCCCCCTTAACATGCACAGCTGAGGCTAGCCACTTCTAACACTGAAAGTCTGAGGCAATTCAAGTTTCACAGAATCACTTTTACCTCCGTAGTACTGAAGACTTTTATAGTTCTTCTACAGTCAGATATTTGCACTCATCAAAACAGTTTCTCTACACCTCAAGTGCTGCCTAGGGTTGGCAAGAAAAAAATTGTCTTCAGCCTCTGTATCTCGATATTGGTACTAAATTGATACCTTGATACAAACAGACAATAGGTAAACTGACATACTGTACTTGGGGTGTGCACGGATAGTCGAACATTCGAATATTCGTTCTGCTCTAATTATTCGATAAATAAAAATGATATTCGGATTTCGCTTATATATTTGCTTGCCATAAAAAAAGAAAAGAAAAAAAAGTCCACAATAAAACCTAATTCGGTCACTTTCTGTGATTCTCCACGGCATATTTGAAGATGTATGCAAGCAAAAAATAATGAATGAATAAGAACTGCGGTCTTTTACAGAGCTTCAGATTAGGGATGGGCGTTTTCCGCAAATATCACATTCGAATATTTGAGCTCACAAAAAACGAATATTCGAATATTCGTTTATTTAAATTAAGTTTAATGAGACAGACGTTATTTTTCAGCAACATTTATTGTTTCCATCATTTTGAACAAGCTTGAACATTACACATCGTGTTTTGTAGCTGAAAACCTTTGACAATGCGTGCAAACAAACAAAAGTACAGATTTAAAGCAAAAAAAAAAAAAAGTGAACAAAAAAAAAAGTAAAGCAGCCTGCAGCAATTAGGCTATTGTAGAACGTAGCCTACACTTAACTTTGAAACTGTCAGCAAATCTTTTTTGCTTTTTTTTCTATTGTTTTACATGTTCTTGTTAAGAAATACGGGCATGTAAACATGATCGGGGGAAAGTCGGCTCCTTAGTCTGTTAACAATAAGGCCGGCCGCGGAGAAAACGAGCTCTGACAGCACAGCCGTTGGCGGGACTCACAAATAACGGTGTGCTAAGCGAATAAGTTTTGTGAAGCGCTTCGTGTTTTCGTTTCACCACTGAATGGGATCCTCATCTGGTGGAATAACGTTACATGGCTCCAGCAAGAACTGTTCCCACTCGTCTCGGCTGGACTCTCTGTAATCATCGCTGAAGAACTGGCTCAGTCTTTTCCGATGAGTGGGCATTGCATCCTATTCATCGTTGGTGGCGGCGGCTGCATCCGCACCACTCGCATCAAAGAAAATGTTCTTATAATGTTCAAAAAAGGTTTTTTTTCTTACTTCTCTCATGTTTTCATGGAGAAACCTGGGAGGTTTGTGCCGAGGGTCTAGGGCAGACGCGAGAAGAGAAGTTTTCACTGCATTCTCCAAGTAGCGGTGTTTATTCGTTGCTTGAGAGATGCCGCAACAATGTTCTTGAATTCGGTCACTTTCTGTGATTCTCCACGACATATCTGAGGGCCGTTCACATATCGCGTCTTTTGCGCGCTCAAGTTTGTTATTTCCAATGTAGGCACGCGGTATGCACGCTCATAATGGAAGCGACGCGGTCGCTTCTGCCCGAGCGCTTTGGAAAGGAGGAGAAAGCGGCGCGCCTAGCGTTTTCCAAGCGTTTTTAGGCGCGATATGTGAACAGTCCCTTATTCATTCATTAATTGTTTTTTGCTTGCATACATCTTCAAATATTCCGTGGAGAATCACAGAAAGTGACCAAATTAGGTTTTATTGTGAACTTTTTTTTTTTTTTTTTGCAAAATTCGAATATCATTTTTATTTATCGAATAATTAGAGCAGAACGAATATTCGAATGTTCGACTATCCGTACACACCCCTACTTCAGATATGCCGTGGAGAATCACAGAAAGTGACCGAATTCAAGAACATTGTTGCGGCATCTCTCAAGCAACGAATAAACAAGGTAACTTGGAGAATGCAGTGAAAACTTCTCTTCTCGCGTCTGCCCTAGACCCTCGGCACAAACATCTCAGGTTTCTCGATGAAAACATGAGAGAAGTAAGAAAAAAAAACTTTGAACATTTTCAGAACATTTTTCTTGATGCGAGTGGTGCGGATGTAGTCGCCACCAACGATGAAGAGGATGCAATGCCCACTCGTCGGAAAAGTCTTCAGCAATGATTACAGAGAGACCAGCCGAGACGAGTGGGAACAGTTCTTGCTGGAGCCATGTATTCCACCAGATGAGGATCCCATTCAGTGGTGAAACGAAAACACGAAGCGCTTTAAAAAACGTATTCGCTTAGCACACCGTTATTTGTGAGTCCCACCAACATCTGTGCCGTCAGAGCGCGTTTTCTCCGCGGCCGGCCTTATTGTTAACAGACTAAGGAGCCGACTTTCCTCCGATCATGTTTACATGCCGTGTTTCTTAACAAGAACATGTAAAACAATAGAAAAAAAAGCAAAAAAGATTTGCTGACAGTTTCAAAGTTAAGTGTAAGCATTCTGTACAATAGCCTAATTGCTGCAGGCTGTTCACGTTTTTTCTTTGTTCACTTTTTTTTCTGCTTTTAATCTGTACTTTTGTTTGTTTGCACGCATTGTTAAAGGTTTTCAGCTACAAAACACGATATGTAATGTTCAAGCTTATTGTGTGTAAGCTTGTTCAAAAATCACGGAAACAATAAATGTTGCTGAAAAATAACGTCTGTCTCATTAAACTTAATTTAAATAAACAAATATTCGAATATTCATTTTTTGTGAGCTCAAATATTCGAATGTGATATTTGCGGAAAACGCCCATCCCTATACTGTACGTGTGCAGTACGTTTGCATATCATAAAACAGAAATGTGAAACGTAATATTTGAAGCATACTTGAAATCTTGTACAGGAAGAGTCATACAATTAACGACTATATGGCAAATTTTCCAATTTTGTTACCAAACAATTTTTATTTTTTTTCAGATATTCCTGAATGTAAATAGGTCATAACTGAGCATGCAAGTAACAGCCTTTAACTTGCCTTGTTCAAGTTGATGCATCCAAATAAGAGTAATGAAGCAATTTATGTCATGCATATAATCTAGGACAGTCTCTGTAACACAGTGAATTAGATTGTAATTACTTATTATTAAAATCCATGAGTGATGCATTAATTTGTACATTGTGCATTGATGCATTACTGCACACTTAAACATTAACTTTGCTTTCATGCTTGACGTCATACTCACTTAGCTGAACCGTAAAAAAGTTCTGTTGTCTATAGTGTAGCAATGCATGAGGCACTGCTCACACAGAAGTCACTTTTTTTATAAACCAAATAACTTTCTTTTGGTCAGTGTGGGTATTTCACTAGACCAACTGAACATGAGCAATATCTGGTAACTTTTATTTGATCTCACATCATTGCTGGTAGACACTCTGTTCCAGTGTTGAAATCTTCCACTACTTATTTTCTATATTTATGTTTCATTGCATGGCTTCCTTATGAAGAAATGCGTAGTCCTCTGATATCCATCTCTGTGAAATGACATGTGTTCTCAATTTAGGTAGCCTGAGGTTAGGTAGTGTGCCATGAAGCAGTTGTCAGTTAAGCAAACTAATTTTGGTTACACTTTCTGACGGATGTTCTATTCTGAATAATTGTAGTGGTATTATCTAATTGTGTTGTCCTGCGATTATGCATCAACACTTTCTTCGGGTCACTATATTTGGACCGTGACTTTTCCATACTCGTTTCCCTCTCCAGTTAGTTTGGTTATCTTTCCATCTTATCTGCATGTTATAGGTCTGCATGAAAGGAGCATTTATAGCAATAGGGAAATACACAACAGATAGGTGAAGTCTGATATATGTGCATCTGCTGGTGTTTTACAGTTGTGTGGCTTAATTGAAATTAGTCAGCTTGTACGGCATACAATTTCCTTTGTTGTAGTCACAGCTCTGTCATAAGATGAGTTGTCATTTGTTGTGGTGAAGACGTGTCGCTCATGTTCTGTATTTCAATTCTTAACATCCTTTTACGTGTTTCTTTCTGTGAATTGTTCTGAACTTGAAGAGTGCAAATGAGATGTAGCTGAAAAACTGAAATAGTATAGAGGAAACATTTCAGACTACAAACATGCAGTCGACAGGGGAGACACCGCCCAACCATTGGGGGGAAATTCAAGTTTATTACAGTAAATAGTTTCCATTGATTTCTAGAGGGAAATTAATGAAGTTTACAGGTGACCAAACATGCAAAAAAGCGAGTGGGGGGGGGGGGTAATTTTAGTTTTTTTGTTTTATTTTTGTCTTCTAGTTTTCTCTTTACTTTTTGTTTTATGCATTGTGTACATTACCTCTTTACTATTCTTGTGGATATAATATAATGTATATATAAAAATTCAACCGCAATCTCTTATCACTTATCTTGTTGCTGACATACACTGCAATCATTTTAGTGCTTATTTTTGTTTCAATAGGCTGGTGAGAAAATAAATAAACTTGTAGCAAATGATGTGTTCACCCATGTTTTGTGGTTTAGCACTGTTTAGTACCTCCTACTCTTATCAGAAGAAAAACCCAAGTGTCATCAAACAACACAACAAAAGATGCTATCAAACAAGCAAAACATTTTTTTATAGTAAGCGCCTTTGATCAAAGTCTTATCACGCAGGATGTGTAGCTCAAGGCTCACGTCTGTGGGGTGTTAATTATGTTTTCTTTGTATTAAACATGCATTGTTTAGTGAGTTATACGGTTCTTAAGAGATCTCACGAACAATGCAAGCCTGAAAGCAATGGAGCTGAGCAACCAATGATTCGGTGTCATGAACAAAGTGATAATCGCATCTGAACTTCTGTCAGAGGAACAGCTTTGTCCGTTTTACATGAGTTAGCGCACACAGAGAGCGCTTCGGATGGAAACACTGTTAACACATCCGAGGATTGTATTGCAGCTCAAGTTACTACGTCCTGCATCTTGCTCAACACAGAGCCAAGGTGAGCCCAGCTAAGCACGTTTTGAGAGCCGCACACTAGGAGTGGAACACTATTTATTTATGGCCTACTGATCACACTGGCAGACACTGGCTTATAATGCAGCTCTCATACTCTTGCTGTGTTAGTCTCCTCCTCTGTCTTAAGACATAGCAGAAAACAGGCATGCTTTGCCATCTCTTTTTCGCTTTCAAAGTCATGCTTCTCTTGTTTCCTAGTCAAGGGTTATGTTAAACTGGCATTCAGTCTGTTCTTTAGATCTTCCTCTAAAACACTGCTCTTTTAAAGGGATAGGTCACCTGAAGATGATCATTCTTTCATCATTTACTCGCCCCAATGTCATTCCAAACTTGTTGGACCTCATTGACTTCGATCCATCACCATACTGAAATGAGTTCTAAAATTAAAGTCTCTTTAAAATCAAACATTGAATTCGATGAATATGATCATAAGCCATAATTTATTATTCAAAAGATTGGGGGCAGTATTTTTTTTTTATATATATACTTTTATTTTATAAGAATGCCACCAATAAAAAGTGACAGTAAAGACATTTATAGTCTTACAAAAGGAATTAAAATACATGGTGTTCTTTTTAACTTTCTGTTCTTCGAAGAATCCTGTGGGCAGAGCCGGCTGTCTCCATCTTGGTAGCGCGTCACTCCTGGATAATCGAAAATGGGCAAAGAGGCGGGACGTGGGTGGAGCTGATTGCTAGCCTAGCTAGACGGCGGTGACAGCAGCAGCAATCCACTTGTCACTTAAGTGGACATGACCTTTATTATGCAGCATTTTAAGGCTTAATATAATTTAAACGGATGAGTTATAAAAAAAAAATTTTTTTTTTTTAAAAACTACCTTTTGAAATCAGTCTCTAGCGGCCAGTTGATAAATTGCAGTTAAAATCTCTTCTGTTGTCTTCAAGAGAGATGACAGAAGGTTGCCGCTTGGTGTACATTTGATTTGATTTTCACCACCTGCATTCAGCAAATTAATACCTTCTTGTTTAAATGTATTATTTCTTAGACCTGCATCCCACCAGAGGATCACTTCTCTGGAAGTCACCTCAGATTACACAGTGGATGGGGATTGGACAGCGTCAGCATCACCGCGATCAAAAATTAAAAAAAAAAATTATTTAAAGATGTGTGTGTATTTGCTTGAGTGTATGAGTTCTGTCACCACCACTTCCTGACAGAGATCCGGTGTGAAGCCAGTTCCGGACAGTTAAATTTGTCAAGTGGTGGCTGTGTTGACAAGGAAACACAGAATCTATGATCTGTTCGCATATTCTCATGAACACATTTAAAAAATTTATTAAAGAGTATCCAGTGGCAGAGAAAGTCACTTCCTTAGACACCTACAAGTATAATATTTGAGGAAATGTTAAAAGTTATAGGGAAGTTGGCTTTTGAAATGTGCACTAGCTGAACAATACTAGTTTAAACTATTGAAAACTGACTCTTGTGTTTTTTGAGCATGTGGATAAATGGAGGCAGGATTGAAGGGAGACTGTAGGTGTGACGCTTCTGGACTATAGGCTCTTTGTTAATCAGCCGTGGGCACGAGCGCACCGCTCTAGATTCCTCCAGTTGGCTTGGCTGTTTTATCACAGAAAACAGGAAACGGGAAGGGAGTAACCAGCTGCAGGCCAAAGGTCAGGCCAAAAGAGGAGAGAAGCTGACAAAAGTACAGTATCTAGTAGTCTGTAGACTGATGGCTGAAGGTCTGGAATCCATGGCCGCTTTCATTGGCCAAGGCCCGCCCTTGAGGCAGTTTGACCAACGTCAGACAACCAATCATAGTTCGTTTCATTTCAGCGTCATGTTCCGGGGCATGGAAATGTCGCCACAATAATAACTCTGTAAACTCTGCCTACAGTAACAGCTAGGAGAGGCCAGCCAACCGAAAGATTGGGGAGGAGGAGGGGTCAGATTGATTGTTTTAATGCAGGAATTAATGAAACTGCAATAATGAAGCAATATAGCTGTGTCCGAACTGAACCTTGACCATTGATAAAGTAGGTTTTCCTGGAGATAAAGACTGATCACATTGTTCACTGATGCCTTTTACTCAGGTGTTGTTTTTACCACAACTTTAACCAAAGTTATAGTAATATAGAGCCAATGAAACCAAGGTTGTGAGATACAGACGTTCATACTGTGTTCAATGGAATTTAATGTCACTGGGTAATGTTGCTTATTTTTAACAGATTATTTAATGTACTTGTTATCCACTGGATTTTTTTTTTTTTTCAGAACGTTTGACAAATTTGGACATTTGACTCATTGTACTTATTTTTTAGAATATTGTTTAGTAGACATGCTTGCATATTTGTACACAGGATATGTTGGTTTTCACTTTCTATTCAAAGACATGAGTAGGCATTAGAAATGCTGTTTGTTTGCATTGTGATTGTTTGCCAGCATGAGGGCTTCAGTTATTGTTCTGAAAAGTGATGCCTCTGACTCTGAGTGCAGCTCTTAAACGCCGTCCTCAGTGCGACAGCTTTAGTGAGTGATTGAGCAAGCCCTGCTGCATGATCCTGGGCTTTCTGTGCATTTGTGTCCTACTTAGATTGAATCTCCTGCCGAAAGCCACTCTTCTCCCTCATGGTTTGAATCTACATAAATATAAAGAGTCGAGTCTGTCCTTTGTTCATGCTTCACTTTTTTCACTTGTGTGCGTCACTCTTTCAAACATGTACATGCTTGCAAACATTTTGGTTAAAAGTGCCAATCTGTATTACACCAAAACCTGCAGCCTCACCACACCAATGTCATTGCTAAACTCCTCTTATGTGTCCTCTTGGAGAGAGGAGATATCACACTGCTGGCTGAAGACACTTTGGCACCCTTTTGCCACAAACAACAACTGTTCCCAGAGCCATAGATAAAGAATTATGTAAACGCAGGCTATGAAGACAGAGGGAATTTGAGGTGTTGCAGCACATAAAATTATATATGGCATCTGCACTGTTATCCAGATGTTCAGGCATTGCATTGCATTAATTAAATTGCCAAAAAGTGCTTTTCTACTGTTTTGTCCTGCTTTAAAAAAAAAAAACAATTACAAAACAACAATTTAAGAATATTTACTTAACGCTGAACATTCTAGCAGACATTATACCAACAAAGCACATTTTAACTAAAAATTAATAAGTTAGTAAAATAATATTTTTGGGGGAATTTTTGAGACTTGAATCAGTTATGTATTTTTTACTATACAAATAAAGGCAGCCTTGCTGAGCAGAAGAGACTTCTTTTAAAACATTAGAATATATCACAGATCCCAATTAGAACACTATGTGTGAATGTTATAATAAATGTATTAATAGAACTGTTGTGGGATAATTATTATTATCATTATTATTGACTTTTTTCATTTTATTTTACAGAACGACAGTAAAAATACAACATTATCATTTATGAATGTCGATAAAGTTTTGCTTTTTATCTGCTTTTATTTTGGCAGAAGCCCACGATCTCAGAAGATCTCAGTGCTTCTTTTTTTGTTGTTGTTGTTGTTGTTGTTGACAAAAGCATTCAGATTTATGAAGATAAATTATTATATAGATTCTCATTGCAAATTTGGGAAGATGTTTGTCGCACGTATCAAATTGTCACGTCTTTAAAAAGAATTCACAATGTTACTAAACAAGTGACGAGTAACAAGTTTTTCTTTGTGCTTTTGACTTTTTAACCCTGGTTCCACGAGCTCGTGCAGCGCTGTCAGAATACATGCCATTTGGGCGTACTGTACATTATAAAATATAACATTCTGCAGTTTATTTAGTAATCGTTTAAGACCATTTCGTGATTTCAATCAACATACACCTCTTCTTCTCATCGGAGTTGTAATGCAGCACTAAACAGTCTCTCGCTTTCGGTGCTTCGCACTTGTAATGATTTCTGCATCTTTTTCTGATAGTTTTAAAGACTTTAACACTGCCGACATGATTGCTGCATTAGTGCGTTCCTCTATTTGATTGCGTTAGTCATTGTTCAGTACATAATATTCGGCCTTTTCACTTATTCGGCTGAACACCCGAAACCAATTTTTTGCTATTTTCGGCTGAATAATTTAGGTTGCCGAACATTCAGTGCATCCCTAATTAATTTATTTGATTTATTATTATTATTAATTTATTTTGTTTGGGGCACATAATGACCAGAGAAAGCAGATGAAATGCAGCACATTAGCCACAGACTTTTTGCAGTACTAGTCCAAAGAGCCCTTCACGAAGCAGAGCTATTGCTTATGAGAGAGAAGCAGAAACTTTTGAGTAAGCTATTTTTCTTTTTTGGTTGCTCTCATTTCTTGTTTACACTCCACTCATGCATTTTTTTTTACATCCCTTTTCTCACTTTGTCATTTACTTTTTTCTTGTAGTCTAAGTAAGGATTCGGTTTTTGGAGGCAGCTGCGGCCTCAAAAAACACTCAGACTCTCTCTTGTGCATGTCAATTCCCCCGCTTGTACAATCCCCCACTGTGCTGCCGTGTAAATCATGGCTTTCTTTCCACTTCCTCCCCCTGCCGTGCAGCACGACCCTCCCTGCTCTCGTCTGCCTGCTCTGGCCTCATGTGCCTACAGTCGGTGGAATCAGAAAAATGCAGCAGGCATTCAGTCCTTGCTGATACGAGCCTAGCGTGCTCCCTCAATCTGCCCGCCGGCCACAGAAATACTCAATCACCACCAGGCCTGACTCCAGAATCTGCTACAATTATTCATCAAGAGCAATTATATGAGACACATGAATTCCATGTAAAGATTTGACAAGTTTGATCAAATAATGTGGCCGCTTAATTATTATTATTAGAGGTTTTCAGCAAGACTTAAAATGGTCTTAAGACTTATGACCTTCCACAAAAAAGGCGGAAAAAGGTCTTAAATTGGAGCAGAAGGTCTTACATTCATAAAGTCATTGCATTAAATGTGACAATGGCAGATAATTGTACTTTTAGAAATCACAAACTCAATTTATTTAGAACATTTTCTCATAAAACAAGACTTGTTATTTTGACATTTTGCTTCAAGTAAATGTATTTTGATTTAAGAATCTTTAGTTATTTGCACTGGAAAACAAGACAAAAATAAAAAACAACAATCCTGAAGAACATTTCAGTTCATTGATGATTCAATGATGTCATCATCCAGTTCAGCTCTCTTCGGATAGTGTCTGTGCAATCATTGAGTCAGTGAAGAATTACAGTAAATGTTATTTTCCATATTCTAGTGGTTGGGAGCAGAGTTATTAAAGCGCTGTTTTTTTTTTTTTTTTTTTGTAAAATTAATTGGGGAAAAAATAGTGGAGATCTGTTGCAAGTTGCGTTTTGAAGCATTTTTAATACAAGGCATTTACATTTAGAGACCATATTGATGTATAGTGTTCCATTCGATTTCATACATTTTCTTTACTTAGTCTTAAAATATCTTATTAAATTAAAGAGACTTTCATGGATTTAAAAACCTCTCTGTGAAATAAAACAAACAAAACTTTTCTTCTCTTCTCTTTCCTGTATTTCAGACGGAACCTGACGAAATTGTCGCTGATATTCAGTCACATGCTCGCCGAGCTCAAAGCCATCTTTCCCAACGGCCTGTTTCAAGGGGATAACTTCAGAATCACCAAAGCAGATGCCGCAGAGTTTTGGAGAAGGTCATTCGGGGACAAGTGAGATGCTTAATGTGTTGTTTGTTCTCATAGAAAAACTTGCCACATTTTCATAGAAAAGCAAAAGAAGTTGGACTTTGACAAGCTTAAGGAAATCAGTCGGATTCTGATAACATAACTAAAATTTCAGGACCATCGTGCCTTGGAAGGTGTTCCGGCAGGCCCTGCATGAGTTTCACCCCATCAGCTCGGGCCTGGAGGCCATGGCTCTCAAATCCACCATCGACCTCACCTGCAATGACTACATCTCCGTCTTTGAGTTCGACATCTTCACCAGGCTTTTCCAGGTGCGTCATTCAATCACTCCATCACTTCCTCCAGGCACAGACTAGCTCTATTGTTCCTGAGCTCGGTGTAGAGGAAGGTCTGACAATGACTGTTGTGTGGCCGTGTGCTGTTTGAGTGTGCATGTCAGTGCTGATGTGAATGGAGGCCTCTTATCACCTTTGTAGCTCTAATAGGCTTGTCTGTACTCCTCTGAGCACACGATTTCCTGAGAGTAGGGGGCAAGAGATGATTTGAAAGTGCCTCAGCATTTGAAGAGAGCTCTTTGCCCTATTTTAATGGCAACTGCTGCTAACCTCTGTAGGATTTTTTTTTCTTTAATTATATACCCTTTGAGAGCAACAGTGCAGAACAGAGATATTTGAGGTTTTTCTGTTCTACTACTTGATTTGTCTGTACACACACTTTTTATTCTGGAACCACATACAGTAATTAGTGGTATTTGCTAGGGAAAGATTACGATTACTATTGCTCATACTTGGGGTTGGGATTTGAACCAACCCCAAGTATTTAGTTATATGGGTCGATGGATGATAACCAAAGTTGACATCAGAATTTAAATATGAGTCCAAATCTAAAGTGTGTAAATTGAATCAAAAAGAGAAACGTATAAATGCAGCCCTTCTCGTCCCCCCCATTGGCTGTGCTAAGAACATGAGTGATATTTCAATCATGCTATTATACGTACAGTTTTCACCTGTCATAAGCATAGCGAATGCATAACTTGATAAAACCTCTCTGAATACACTAGTGTTTAAAAGTTTGGGGGCCAGTAAGGTTTGTTTTCTGTTTTTTGAATCTCTTTACTGTTACTTTGATCACTTAAATGCTTTCTTGCCGAATAAAACTTATTAATTTTCTTAAAAATATCTTACTGACCCTAATATTTTATGGTATAATGTACCTTAACAACTGCACTGCAACGCTCTGGCAACCATCCGTAACACCCTAACATCCTGATGACAGGTTTTGCTACTCACGTCATCTTCAGAAAATGTAAAAATCTAGTCATGTTGATTTTTCCATGGAACAGTTGACTATTGTGATTCGAATATGAATCTATAATATAGCAGCTGTTGAATGCATCATCTGACGGCTGCTTGGCAGCGCAGTGCTGTCTATGTAATGAGCTCATTATTCAGAGTGCTCTAGCACAGATCACAGGTCCTGGGCTTTCTGGTTCCTCTCTCTCCTCAATAGCCAATAATCACATCTATCCTTTAATTAGTCTTCCTTCCTTCACGTCTAACCTAATTTGGGAAAAAAGGGGTCTGGATCATTTTTATGACTGATGCAGCCATAATCAAATGCAGCCTTTTTGATACATCTAATAATCGAGCTAACATTGACAGCGTGTCATAATTCAAGTCGGTATATTGGTCTGTTAGAGTACTTTAAACAGTCGTAGCACGGCTGGCCTTGTGCCCATTCAAGTTGCAGTATAGAGCGCTTGTGCCGAACCATACCTCAGCTTCATTCACGCAGCCAGAAATAGACCGGCTGTTTACAGAGAGCCTGCAAAGCTCTTGATGAATCTCCATGTAGCAAGGTCACACTTCTCATCAGCATCTAAATGAACCTGCCTCGCTCGAGAGCCAGTCACAGGACTTTTTTTTATTTCTGCGATTCAGCAGCCTTTTGACTGGGAGTGGACCTTTTGTGAGACAGATACCTCATTATGAAAACCGGTTTTGTTTTATGTGTTTGCTCAGCATACACAAGCATGATTAGGCATCCTGGGTTATGGTAGTAAATACTGAAGTTTTTTTAAAAATGATGATATGTAATCTGAGAGTGGCAAGGTGGGTTGGTTGATTGACCCGTATTTGCTCTGCAGCTATTTGATGTAAGCATTGGGGGCGTTTCAGCTAATAAACAATGCATTTTAAAAATATGTGAATGCAGCCTGCCCTGAGGTGTCCTGAGGCTTCTTTTTCACAGAAACTGTGCCAGAGCCAATACATAACCTGTCCACAAACCAACATGGTGGATCATGGTCTTTTGTTTAGTCTAATTATTACTTCTGTTTTGCAAGGATTTCATGAAAATGATCGAAATGAAAGACTGTAAAGATAGTTGTAATGTAACCGCTTAGCATTTTAAATAAAAGCTGTTCTTTGCTGAACAAAAAAAATGTGGCACAGTTTCCAAAAAAGATATTAACCAGCACAACAGTAATTGCATTGATTTCTGAAGGATCATGTGACACCGAAGACTGGATTAATGACTACTGGAAATTCAGCTTTGTCATCACTAGAATAGAATATATTGTATATTCTAGATAAGTCGACACATTTTGCTACTTTTTAACTTAACCATTGTGGTATTCCTGCTAACACAGAAAGTGTTTACATTTTCTACACACTGTGTTATAGTTACACTATTCGTTGACCGTATGATATTTTTGTGTTGTAAACAATCACAATATGGTAATTTAAACACTAACAGTGGTGATTGAGTAAAAAATTCCTTAAAAGTAATTTGAATAATAAAAAAAAGTGGCATTTGACAGTATCTTAAACATTAGTGGTTTTTATTCACATATTTTCCTCAGCATACAGATGATGGTGAGGGTCGGTGAGATGAAGCCACCTTTATTTGCCGGTCACATCAATAACCGTCACAAGAGCTTCAGAGGTGTCTTCCATGCAAATGTGCAAATAAAGACACATTTGTTATTAATAGGCTACACTTAATGAATATAATGTTAGCTGGAAAGCCAAGAAAACATTTTAACATCTTTTTTCACTATACATGGCACTGTGAGCTCTGTTCATTTTCAGTAAGAGAGATGCAAAAAATGGCATGAATTTCCTCATGTGAAACACTGCAATGTGTCAGTGATTAATTGAAAGTGATTCCACTCACAATAAATATAGCAAAAGAAACCATAAAGCTTGTTAAAATAAGTTCCCACCGCAAATCGTGTAGCGTTAACGCGGGCGCAGCTCACACCAGCATTCTTGAGGCAGTAAAATGCCCATCGACAGTCTACAAATGATCACAAAAGGCATTTTAAAAGCTGCTAATGCCAAATATGAACATTCTGCTTGCTTCCACACATTGAAGATATCCACCGATGATGAAAAGTTGAAGTGCGAGGATACTTGCACTTGAGAAGATTAACGGCTCTTTTTTTGTTTTTAACACACATTTAACACAAAACATGTTAAAATAGTCATAACACAATTCTTTTTTTTTTAAATCAACATCCCTTTTGACTGTATTTTATATTGCAATATTTTACAGCATTACTTTTAATTCATTTTAAATACTTTTATATTAATAATAAGGCTACTACTTTTAATTACTACAGAGTAGGGAATTTCCATAAGGGAAAGCTGTTGATCAGTGTCAAACCGCTTTTTTACCTTTTTTTTTTTTTTCTTTTTTTTTCTTTTTTTTTCTTTTTTTTTTTTTTATTAAAAAAGGAACAAGTCAAATGCTTAGAAGTGTTTGTCAGTGAGAGGAAGTGCCAGTTTTGCCGGACAATGCCATAAATACAAAGACAAAGTCATTTAAAACTACTACTTAAAAATAATACTGTCATCCTAAACTAGAGTATTGTCATCTGCTCATTTGGTGTATAGATTATATCAAATGAGCACATGACAGTATTATTTCTCAGAAGTACTTTTAAAGGTCTTCATTCATGTTTAATATATATACTGGCCATTTGTCTCTATTGATAAACTGCATCTGTGATTGCAACAGTCCTGTGGTTTTGTTGAGCTTTATGAAAGGAAATAAGATTGATGTGTGTTTTAAATTTGCCAGTATAAGTCATTTGAGTTCATTTGGTTCAGTGGTGTCACTGGCCTACAGCGTAACTCACCACTCCATCCATAATGCACTCTGTCTCAGACTGTCTTCATCTCTTAAAGGGGTCATATGATGTGGCTAAAAAGAACATTTATTTTGTGTATTTTGGTGTAATGCAATGTGTTTATGCGTTTAAGTTTATAAAAACACATAATTTTCCACATAATGTGGTGCATACTGATTGGCTAGCTATCCAGTACATTGTGATTGACCGAATACCTCAAGCATGTGACGGAAATGTTACGCCCCTTACCTTACTGTGATGCCATCAGTCCCTGCCCAACAAAACAAGAAATTTTTTTTTATAAATGAGCCATTTTTTGCATCCAGTGGTGACATAATTACTGATTATAATGACTTTTACTGTCTTTTTATGTGTTGCGTATCGCGTTGTGTAAACATAAAACCATGTCTGCATTTGTGATCGGAGACAAACAACAAGCGCAACTCTACACTGCTCAAAACTTGTGTTTGAATCATCAGAAGACCACAATATGACCCCTTTAAATGGATATTAGAGGCCATCACTTGACCATGAGTATCTTTGCTGTCAGATGTTATCCGTATATACATTCACATACTAATACTAAATTCACAGTGTGAATGGTGTTTAAAAAAAAAAACCTATGTATGTTATTTTTTTTTTATATATATATAGCCATGGTCATCACTGCTCAGAAACTGGAACAGTCTTGCAGTGACTCATCCAGGCTACATGGCCTTTCTCACCTATGATGAAGTCAAAGCTCGTCTGCAAAAATTCATCCACAAGCCTGGCAGGTAATACACATACCACACACACCACTGTAAAGGGGTACTTCATGCAAAACTAAACCGCTGTCTACTTAGTCCCAGTACTTAAAGTTCTTGGTGTCTTGAGCTTCAGCCATTCACCCAAGACTTTTTCATTCCTATATGTTCATGGCATCAGCCTTGTCACAGCAGCATTATCTGCGACATAATTAGTGACAGGAGTTACATTGGACAATGCATCATTAGTTGCTTGAATCCCCATTCTAAATGGCCCGAAGGACAGCATGGGACCTCCCATCAATAGATGTATTGTAAAAGTACCATGATGTCATAAGTGCTCTCGATTCAAAGAAAAGTAATCATATGACCAACCCTGATGCATTTGTTTCTCAGTGATGACTTGATCTGACACTGTTAGATTGTCCCGTTTATTTTGTCTCATTCATAAGTATTTGTTGTAACAGTCACGTTTTCTCTTGGTTACAGCTATATCTTCAGGTTGAGCTGTACGCGACTCGGCCAGTGGGCTATTGGTTACGTCACAGCCGATGGGAATATCTTGCAGACCATTCCACATAACAAACCCCTCTTCCAGGCCCTCATCGATGGCTTTAGGGAAGGATTGTAAGTCAGCACAGCTTCAGTACACCTCTGTCTAAAACTCACACACAGAATATCTATTCAATTTTAGTTATTTAATGAAGCATCAGATGTCACACTTCACCTCCCTCAAATCTTCTGTGTGTCTTATAGACTGTTTATTCCCATTTAGCTACCTTTTCCCCGATGGCCGCACACAGAACCCTGACCTCACAGGGCTGTGTGAGCCCTCACCTCAAGACCATATCAAAGTCACACAGGTCTGTTTTTGTTTTTTTATTATCTCACACACCTAAATCCATCATGTGTCTTGGATAATCTGTGAAAATCTCCTTTTTTAACGCTTACAGGAGCAGTATGAGCTCTACTGTGAGATGGGCTCTACTTTCCAACTGTGTAAGATCTGTGCTGAGAATGACAAGGATGTGAAAATCGAGCCCTGCGGCCATCTCATGTGCACTTCCTGTCTCACAGCCTGGCAGGTAAATCTGAAGAACCTTGTCCATTAGTCTGGATACACATGCATGTGTTTTTCTCACTCTCGATTTCTTTTCTCACTCTCTTAGGAGTCGGAAGGTCAGGGCTGCCCATTCTGTCGCTGTGAAATTAAGGGCACCGAGCCCATCGTCGTTGACCCCTTCGATCCCAAGGACCCTAATAGTGGAGGCTCCTATGGAGGCTGCAGGAGCATATTTGGGGCTGAGGGAGCCCCTTCGCCCAGCTACGATGATGATGATGATGATCGCTTGGAGGACTCTCCTTTCATGATTAGCAAGCTGGTTGGTTCTAAAGTGAGAACAACTTGTATCTCTTTATGAGGTTAAGGACCATTCTGCTTTGTTAAATCTTCAACAAGATGTCTTCTACTACACCTCAACCTGTTTTTCAGTGAACAGCATTGATTTAGCGGTCACCTGCCTCATTCAATTTATTTATTTATTTATTTTTACTGTGTACAAGGTTCCTGTTTTAAAGTTTAACATAGGAATTCCTACAAATCCAAACCAAATAACTTTTCCCACAGACATCTCGGTATTAGTCAGCTCCAGATTGTGGTAAAGGCTTCGAAATGTTGGCGTGAGTTCTAAGTGTCAGTAAGGATGTATGCTGAATGGTTTGGCTTGTTTCAGGTGGAGAGACCACCCTCACCGATGTCAGTTGCTCCCCAGCCTCCTATCGTTCCCCCAGTACCTCCACGGCTGGATCTGATTCCCCTCAGACCCACCAACCCTCCTGGGGCCTCTAGTCCAGGCGCCACGTCCAAGGTAAATCCACTAGCATGGAATGTTTCGCCAAGTTTTCCACCCTCAGTACCTCAGTTTGGAAAGTATTAAGCATTCTTTTTAAACACTTCAGAAGAAAATTTTAGAGTTGGGATAAGCCGAGCGCTTCTTGATGTTCAGTTCATAATATCTGGTTTATTCAACCTATTGCCAGGCCCCATCCCATCACAAAGACAAGCCGTTACCACTTCCCCCATCCCTAAGGGACCTGCCGCCGCCACCTCCTCCAGACCGACCACACCCAGCCGGAGCAGACAACCGGCTCCCAAGACGCCCTCTTCCTAGTACACCCGGAGAACCTCCTCGGGACAAACTGCCTCCTGCCCCTCCTAACCGCAACATGCCAGACTGGAACTCCCGGCCCGTACCCAAAGCCCCATCACAACCACCAGCAAGTGGAGACTCCCGTGGGTCTCGAGAACTCTCAAACAGACACTCTCTGCCTCTCCAACTGCCCTCCACTCTCGATGCCAGAGCAGGAGGCCCAAGAAACAATGGTCCCCCCAGCCTCGACCACCAGCTAGTGAGGATGCACATGCTACATTTACATATTGACAGAAGCCTAATCTGAACTTTTATATAACCTTCATTTGCTTCATGTGCAGAGTTTCGGGTCATCCAATCCTGGGTCAGATTACGACAGCCCGAAAGTAAAGCCATCTGCCTCGGCCAATGCCATCTATTCCTTGGCAATCAGGTAGGTGCCATAGAGCCATAAAGACTAGGGGCATGTTTACCCATGGAAAAATCAGCCCAGGACATTAGTTTAAAAGTAAAAAACACGGATTTTGCAACCCTGAATCCAACACGAGCTTGAGTCAAGAGTAGGATAGATGACTGATAGACCATGCTGGAGTATTTGCTGCTCAGCAGATCCTGAACTCACTGACAAAATATCTGATCTTGGAAGCGGCCACAAAAATCGCGGGAGTGGAACACACATGTTGCTGGTAATGGTCAGTGATTCAGCGGGAGCGGCATTACGAAACAGTTCTGTTCAGAGCTCTATTCCAGACTATCCGCACTGCACGTCGACATATAAGGCTACTTTTTGTTTTTGTTTTTTCATAAAAACTAGACACATTGTGCACTGAGATTTCTTTAAAGGGTTAGTTCACCCAAAAATGGAAATTAGCCCATAAATTACTCACACTCAAGGCATCCCAGGTGTATATGACTTTCTTCTTTCAGACAAATCTAGTCAGTTATGTTAAAAATTGTCTTTGATTTTTCAAGCTGTTTAATGGCACTCAGCGGGGGCTGCAGTTTATCAGTCCAAAAGAAGTGAAAGAAAAATGCTCATCCATAATAAAAGTTTAATTCTGAAACTAGTGAACTATGAAAAAAAGATTGTGACTCCGTTCACTTCATGGTTTGAGTTTGTTTTTATAAAAACCCGTGTCAACACCCAAATACATTTTTCCCCAAATCATTCAATCCTAAAAGGATGGTTTGCACTCAAAAAGTTGAAGATGAAGTCTTTTGAGCTTTTTTTTCCTGTGCACATACACTCCCTAACAAAATCACCATTCTTTAATTAATTATTTCCATATATATATATATATATATATATATATATATATATATAAAATGGACAGAACCCAAATATTTCACTGTCTGAAGTAATCAAAATTAAAACTCTCCCTCAGTTCCTACACTCACGCTGAACCTGTCAGTAAAGCTAGCAGTCACATGTGTGTTGACTCTTTCTCCTGTGCTGACAGGACTCTCCCAGCAGTCGAAGCTCAGAACGAGGAGGACACCTGTGAAAACGATGAGGAGTCAGAGTACATGACTCCATCCTCTCGGCCAGTGCTGCCCTCTGCTGCAGGGGAAGCTGTGCCTAGACCACCTCCTTCACTTTCCCTCAGTCCCAGGTAAACTTGTTGCCATGGAGGTGCAAAACATCAAGAGACACTCTGAATGGACTAGACCTAGATATCAGATCTCTTTCAGTGTACTGACAGTCACTGTTTATCTCTCTAGGGGTATGCTCAGTGAAATGGAGTCAGAAAGCCCACAGATGTACGAAGCTATGTACAACATCCAAGCCCAGGCCCTTACTGCCTCTGGACCGCATCAGGCCAGTGACTCAGGTACTGTGATATTTAAAACTCTTCATCTTCATATAGGCAGTCTGCTAGTATATTCCTAAAATGTGTAATATTGTATTTCTGTCATTGTTTAGATTACTCTGAATTGCCTCCTTTGACCTGCTCTAATGGCCCAAGGGATCTTGTTGGTGCATGTGGTGAGGAGGAGGAGGAGAACAGCTATGACTATCCCAAGCCCCATATACCCACCAACCTCGCCCGACGCACACTTTCAGATGTTAACCCTACATCTTCAGCCTTCAGCCGCCTTTCCATAGACACCGAGCTCGGAGCAGCAGCAAGTAAGTCAAACCGAGTGTTATTTTAGTATTATTTTTTATTTATATGCTTTTTATTATACAAAATAACTATATATAATATAGTATTATTTTTTCTTTATATGCTTTTTATTATACAAAATAACTATATAATATATATATATATATATATATATATATATATATATTAGTATGTACTAGTTTTATATAAATTCATATACTAGTTTTTATAGTATTTTGTCTTCGCTTTTATATTTATATTTTCAGTTATATTTTAGTAAATTTGTAATGGTCTATTGTCATTTTGATTAGTTTGTGCTTTTTAAAAAGTTGGTGTTTTTTTTTTTTTTTTTTTTTTTTTACTGAAACTATTTTAGTACTTTTGATTCATTGCAGAGGCAACATTTCAATTTTTTTATTTTTTCATGTAATATAGTCATCTAATATTTTATTGTATCTAACTCCTCAATAGCTTCAAGCACTCAAGCTCCTTAATATCAAAATATTTTTAAGATGAGGAAACAAAGTCTGTCCAATCTTTTGATTTCTGTTGTAGTCAGCATTTTAAGATATATTTACAGAGCAAATATAGCTCCGGCATTTCCCTTTTCCACCTATATTTATTTTAGATCAAATTTCAACCCCGTGAGAGTGTCATGGTTTCCTTAACAGCAACTGTAGTATGATCATTATCTCAGACTTCAGTGTCTATTTATTTTATTGACAATTTTTATTCTACATTGTGTCTTCAGCAGTCATGGACCCCACTGAAGCCCCCGAGCGGCCTCCTAAGCCTCTTCCCCGTCGCATTAACTCAGATCACAGGCCCAGCCCCAGCCCTGTTCCCCCTGGAGCGAGCCCAGAACCCAGCCATCAGATCAGCAGTGAGATCGAGCACCTCTTGAGCCAGGGCTACTCCCATCAGGACATCCAAAAAGCCCTTATGATTGCACAGAACAATATTGAGATGGCCAAGAACATCCTGAGGGAGTTTGTGTCCATCCCTTCAACTGCACATATCTTAACATAGCGAAACTTCTCTGAGCATCCAGTCACGGCCCAGCCACGCTCATCTCGCATTCGTCTCGGACTCCAGAAGAAAAGAGCACGAACCTGCGCTCTACCTCTAGCTCTAGTGACTGCGAGAGACACTTTCTCCGTAACACTTCTCGGATTCTCTGTCCTCCTTCATTCATGCGGAAGAATGAGGGATTTGTTGCGGCCGCTTCTTCAACCTGAAGGCAGCGCATGTCCACTAAGGACAAAAAAAAGAAAGACAAAAACATGTATGTGTTTATATTTGATTTAATATATAAATCAGAATATTGAGTATAGTTAATATATACACATGTATGTTGGAGAGTTTCAGCTGCAGAGATCAGGGCGTGTGAAGTATTAGGCCTCGGAGCTCAGGTAGCTAAAGGGAGTGAAACAGGAGACTGCAGCCGAGCATTTTCTGGCATGAAAAATGGCCTTTACTTGTGTTGCATCGGTACATTTTGTTTTCGTGTGTGATTTTCATTTTTCGGCTGTCTAGTAGCAGGCCGTACATGTCCGCTCCCACAGCGCAGTCGCCCATTTCAAAAATACCGCTTAGCCGAAAGCAACCTGTTCTCCGCTTGACCTTGACCTCCAGGGTATGGTGGGAATTTTATTTTTAAGCGCGTGGTGGCTGGCATCAGAAATGGGCCCTCTGTCAGCCTTGTTATGTCTTTAAAGCATTACTGTAACTGTACTGTACCATGAATTCACTTCACAAATGTTTAAGGACAGCCAGTCCTTCAGATTCCCAGTAGGAACATGCTGATGAAGGGTACATGTAATTTGTTTGTTCTAATCTGAATGTGTCATTAATATGATGGTTCCCGACTTTTGTGAAGTAGTGTGTTTACTAAAGATAGTGTTCTCTAACTGATAAAGGGCAAGAGGTTTGACATGAAGTGAAACTGCTTAGTAAAAAAAAAAAAAAAAAAGTATTTGCTTAAAAAGGTCCAAGGCCTGGCCAAGTTTCTGTATTCGGTGGGGACTGAGATCACTCTTGGGGAGGTTCGGACTCTTGTATGAAGCTGTTCATCATCATTTCATTTGATCACCTTAATATATTGTTATTGTTAATGTTATTATTATTTTTTGATTTATTGTTATTAATACAGAAGTGCTTTACTGCTGCTATTATTGTTAGTGCTAAACAATTAAGCCTTAAATGTACATTTGTGAATACTGTGTTTAACCCATTTTAAAGTGACAGTATCGGTTGTATGTAATTTGTTGATGTAGCATACTTGAAATCAGAAGCAACTTGTGCAGGTGTGAGCCCAGCTGATTTTTTTCTGTGTGTGTTTGTGTGCGCGCGCGCGTGCGTGCGTGGGATGTCTTGTTTTCATCCAGGTACATAGCGTTTTGCTTAAAATACATACAATTATCAATTGTATTACATAATCAAAATGGCGATATGTGTCACGGGGCTCATCGCAGAGGGCCTCATTTCTGTTTAACCTGACACCAATTGTATCGATCTTTCAGCGGCAGCCATGTTCAAGCCATGAATGCAGTGCCCATAGTCCGCCTGCTGTGAGGGAGAAGGTTCTTCCCGATCTCCCCTTTGTACTCAGGAATACCATACATTTCAACAGAATCGACATTATTTACACCGTACTTTAAACAAGTGCAAGACGGTCTCGTTTTCAGTGTGAACACGATGCTAGGCTACTTTAAAGTCACAATAACATCAGCATCAAATGAATTCATTCTGTGTTGCTTAAAGGGACAGCTTAAAAAAAATAAATTGTCATGATTTACTCGCCTTCTTGTTGTTCCAATCCTTAGGATTTTTTTTTTCTCTCCATACAGTGAATGTCACTGGGGTCCAAAACGAAATTGGTCATCCATTCGTCTTCCATTGAATGCATAAAATTTGTAATTCACAAAAAAAAGTCAGTCTAAAAGCATTGGAACAACATGAGTGTTAATGAACTATGTTTTCATTTTTGGCTGACCTATGGCTTTAATATTTCCAGTTATTATTATTGCACCAGCACCTTTCAATGCACTAGTAATACATTAAAGTGAGTTTGAGCCTCTTATGTGGGACTCAAGGACTCATGATTGATTTGACTGACATCGAAAGTGGCCCAATTTTAGTCCCTACTATCCCCTAGTGAGAATGCTGCACTGGGCCTGCAGGTACTTCCACGTCTCAGTCTTGTAGGTACACATGCAAACCTGAGAGCTTACGATCAGGCAAGCTGTTAATTTTAAGTTGTAGGCTGTTAAAACTCTTGGTTTGTAGATTCTGTTGCCTTGAAGCAAATGATGGTTTAGTACTGATTTGTTTTTTTTCTGCACCATATGAAGTCTAGAGATGAGAAGGTGATAAATTTGTTTTTATCATTTCATTTTACTGTACTACTATTTCTTGATGATGATGTGTGATGGATGTGTGTACAATATTTGGCACAGAGTGTACCAATTTGTGCTATGATACTGTCACTTTAAAATCAGGCGTGTAAAGTTACTTATACATAGAATACGTGGAAATGGCTATGTTTTATTTCGTTTTTGCATTCCTGTACATGTCAGAATTTTATTTTTGTTTACCGATGTGAATATTACTGTGAGCAGTGCCATATGTTTAGATGTGACCGTCATTTTGTTCTGCTATCCAGAAAAAAGGCCTTGTTTAGTGTAAAGAGTGAATGATTTCCCTCATGAATTTTTGGGAAACGTTTTCATTGTCCTTCAATGATTCTTTGGCTTGGTCAGTGACGTCATAGTATATATCTTTCTGTTTACTGGAATGTCTCGAATCAATCCACAAGACGGAGCTCGCTCGCTCCTTATTTTGCCATAACTTGCCTGAGTAATGTCAGGGTTTCTTTCTTTTGTGCTAATTCTCATATCACTTTGGAAGTATGCACAGCGCTATACTGTTAATTAAAACAATAGGACAAACATCATGGCCACAGTGTCTGTCTTGAGGCTTACATTTTATTTTCTCAATAAAACGGCACACATAAACTGATATACTAGGTATTAACATTTGACCTACAGTTTATTAAGAAATATTTTTGGAATGGAAAGTTGACGTACTGAAACTTGACCAGAGCACATTTCTGGAAGTCTGATATTAGCCTATCCTTTTATAGAAACGCTTACTTCTGTGTGAATCTTGTGTTACAATGAATGTGCTGAGCTGTAATTTTCGATTTATTAGAATCTACATAGCCTTTTTATATTTTTTCCATCTTCACCAACATTTCGAACTATTGTGTAGAACAGCGGTTGCTGGTGAACATAAATAAATAGGCAAAACGGTGACAAAATTAAGGCTCGAGTAAACCAGCCCTTTTTAATAGAAATACCAGGACATTTCAAAAACAAGCATAAACAAAAATACCACTGACACAAAACAAAAGCAGCTTAACAAACCAGAGGAAATGAAACGGGTGAACTTCAGTGTAATAAGGACTTTTGTATCCGTATTTAGGTCTTCTTTGCTTGCAGTACAGGGTACATACAGCATAGATTAAGATACAATTTATAAACCTTCAAAATATGGTTTAAGAAATGTGAATAAAATACACAATGTAAAAAAAAAAGTCTTTATAAAAATAACACCTGCATTTTTTTCCTGTTCAACTGTCTCTCTCCAGTGTGTTAAATGAATGCAGACTTCCACATGCATTTTAATATTCCCTCTAATATTTAAAAATGGGAAGATTGGTCATGTATGTCTTTATTATTTACATTCAGTTCAAGGTGAGGACAGCAGGTAAAGGCAGTTAAAAAAAACTACAGCTGAACTCTACAGGACACTCAAACTTTGACATGAATGTAACACATTCGCTCGTCCCTCGCAGTGAACGTAAGTAACTTAATTTGATATAGCTAAGAAAAATGAAGATACAAACACAGAGGCATGACATGATCCTGACGTTTTGCTTGCATACAGTATTTGGATAAAAGGTCAACCGTGTCGGAGACTTTTCCTGACAAATAATTTGTTTAGAAAGTGCCCTCAAGCTTTATCATTGGACAGTTTCAGCGCTGATCCACAGGACAGATGAATGTTTACAGTGGTGAAGATGGTTCAGTGCATGGACTATAGTGCGGCAGAGATGAGAGCAGGTTCAAATAAGACACTGACAGCACAGCAAATAATGAGTCTTCGGCACTCTTCAAATCCCCCTCAACAAAGAGACTTGAATTATCAAAAAGATTCTTAAGCGCAACCTTTCAGTTGTCTCAGGCATTTTAAACAGCTTAATATATACATTATTTCATACTTATATACAATTTGTAAATACTGGAGTGGAGTACTTTTTGGATCATCTTGCTATATATTGAATCAGAATATAGCAGTTCAAATATTAAACATAGGCAAATGAGAACTAAGACTGGGATTCACCCTGAGACGGACGCTGTAGGACAGAGGCCACTAGCCTCACTCCGCATGTGTGTGTAGGTTTCAGTCTTTAACTCTAAGTGAAAGGAAATATCATTAGGTTTTCGTAGCACCATAAGTGTCAGTCTTCCAAATCTTGGGTCTTGATTGGATAATAACGTGAATCTTTGTTCAGAAGTTATGACCTATTCAGTGGGGGACGTTTTGTCTCCATTGACTCCTTGTAGAAGTACCACTTCTTCAGATTTACCGCTTTTCATCTCCATCACAATATCATCCTTACTGGCCTTTTCCTTCATGCTGGAGGATGAAAACAACAGATTATATCAGCGCTTTGTATCATGAGGATGTACTGAAAAATACTTTCCAGACACATATTTAGTGTGAACTGCATGGATTCTAGGGCATTAAGTCAACTACTTTTTTGCTGTAATCTTAATGTACAGTGTTATTTTAGTATTGTGTATATGCTATTATAGGATTTATTAATATGCTGAATTTGCTTTTATTTTTAAATGTTCAGGTTTTATTTGAAAGTTTTAGTAATTTAGCTTTCTTTAAAAAAACGAATAAAATTTACAAAAACACCTCTGTTTAGTTTTAATGTATTTTAGTTTTAGTAAATTTGGAACAATTTAAAAAAATTGAGATGTGAAAAGATAGCTTTTTAAGTTTTTCATCTAACATTATATTTTAGCTTAACAAAAAAAAAATTATAATCATAGTTAATTAATACTAACAACACTGATTTAAAGGTACAGTGTGTCATTTTTACAGCACCAAATAATTAAATGAACCTACAAATTGCACATTCCTTATAAACTGCCTTTGCAAAAATTGCTTTTCCTAATATTTCCTATATATTAATATGGGACAGAAGTAATTTACTATCGAAAAATACTGCAGTTTAAAGGGATAGTTCACCCAAAAATGAAAATTACCCCATGATCTACTCACCCATCCTAAGTCATATACACCTTATACACATTTCAGAGATATATTAAAAAATGTGCCAACTCTTCCAAGTTTTATAATGGCAGTGAATGGTGGTCAAGATTTTGGAGCACAAAAAGGTGCATCCATCCATAATAAAGTTTTACATATGGATATTTTTCTTACACAAATGCTTCTCTTTACTCGAGAAGGCCTTAATTAATCCCTCGGAGCTGTGTGGAGTACTGTTTATAATGGATGGATGTAATTTTTCGGACTTCAAAATACTGACCACCATTCGCAGGCTTTATTAAGCTTGGAAAATCCAGGATATTTTTTTATGTAACTGATTGAGCTCATCTGAAAGAAGGAAGTCATATACACCTAGGATGGCTTGAGGTTAGGTAAATCATGTACATATCATATTCATTACATTTTTTAATTAAGCCCATGTTAATTATACTTATTTTATGATATTTATTCAAATGATATGTATTTTTTTCATAAACAAAAAACACATACAAATCCTGCTTTCCCGACCGTCCACAGGGCAGCTTTCCTTTCTTGTAGAGGAAGTAGAGAATGCTGCCCAGTATGGCTATAAGGAGGAGGAAGATGATCATGACCGCTATGATGACTCCGCTGCCACCTCCTGTGTTAAGAGGAGAAATGCAGGCTGAAGTTAGTACAATGACAGGTGAAGGAAAAGCTCACACTTAAAGTAAAGCCTGAAAGACATACTTTGGGTGAATGTTTCCTATATGTCTGACTGAAATACAAAGTCTTTACTATAAGAATTCATTTCCAAAAGAGCTGTCCGTAAAGTGCATTCTGAGAGTGCTGATTGAAGAGAAGCAGTGATGATGCATGACACATTGTGGGGGCAATGATACAGAAAGCAAAGTATTCTGGAATCATTCATTCCAGAAAGACGGTCACAGTTCGGTTAAAGTGAAGATTAGCATAAGAAATGATGGTTTTTACACATCCAGAGAAAGGGTGCTTATGCGGTGGAGAATGAGTGGTCAGGCTGCTGTTTGTTTCACAACACAAACCTGTACGTGGTTGATTTGTTGGAATGATTAATCCTGCCAACGGTTTGAGTTATCAAACAGCAGTTATATTCATACATCACTTTCTCACACGGTGCTTTCCTTTAGTTAAATCATGGGACTACTGTCTCAGAACCTGTGAGGAAGTTATTGCCATAACTTGGACATTTTAGCATCTCTGCTTCTTGTAAAAGCACTGGGGTTCAACCGTGATGTAGGGATCTTTATGGAGTGCAAGGGTCTATGGAAAAATTTTATGCAAAAAAAAAAACCACAAAATGTTTTTTTAAAAATAGTATATGAAAATCAAATCTGGATATAGTTCATTTAATTTCCCTTAGCTTGTTCACTAACAGAAGGTCACTATAAAAAAAAGAAAAAAAAGGATTGTATATATACGAAATATTTATTATTATTATTATTATATGTTATGATCAGTATTATTATTTTATTTTAAAATAAATTTTATATATAGCACCTTATACATTATTTTTATTTATATTAATATAAATAAAGTGAATTATTCTATAATTTGGGTTAAATTCTTTTTATCATATTTAATAATTAATTTAGAAATAAAATTATAATTGTAATAAATATTATAATTAAATATATTAATAAAAACTTTAAATAGTTAATGTTTGAATCAAGTCAATTTTTTCAAAAGTATTTTTTCAGCTACAATATTTTAGCAGACACATTATTTTGCGTTGTGTCTGGTTGGAACATGATGCTGTAAGCAACCGCTGACCCTGAGCCGAGCTAAATTTGCATTCATAACTTATAAGCCATAAATAGTTTCCGAGATGGAACTGCCATAATAAGGAACAGAAAGGTCATCTGATATCCCCAAGGTAAGAGTGCTGCTTTGCCTCATTTGCCCTGATGCCAAGCACTCTGGTCACATGAGGTCACATGAGGTCACATGCAGTCAGCCAGGCCTGATGTGAAGCCTGCCTTTGCCCTAATGAGAGTCCAGAGACCACATGACAGCATTTGCACCATCAGCCTCCGCCTTCTGTGACAGTAAAACTGCTTTGTGTCTAAACACACACTGCTTTTGTCTCCACCTCCATAATAAATATACAACATCACATCAGCCCTCTCAGATGATTGTTTCTATAGCACAAACTCTTACTCAAAGAAAATATACAGTATTACCTTGTGAATTATGAATGATCAATATATTAAACGCTTTAACAGTATGCTTAAAATATATATATATGGTGTTAATATATTACAATATATTTAATAATACATAAGGATTTGCCGCTTTTATATATTGTTACAATATATTTAATCATATATTATAATATATTTTATGTAAGTAATACACTTCATAACATATAGATGTACATGTGATGAGACATGGTATTGTATGCGTATAAATATATTGCACATATATTTACTCAGTATATACAGTATATACAGTACACATATATTGACAATGTAAAAAATTATAAAATATAAGAAATATACTATATATGTTTCATATTTTCAAAAACAGCACAAGCACACTTGCATGTACTGAAGTATTTAGCTAAGAGTCTATCAGCATGCTAAAGAGTGCATTGCTTTTCAAATAAAGTAATTAATAGTCATCAGCTTAACCACAGACTTTACTCTTCAGCACAATGGTAACCCCAAAAACTCAGACATATCGGAAACCTTTCCAAAATTCCAAAATAATACAACATCAGAATCTCCTCCTATATTAATATTTAGCAAAACACATGAAATAACACAATACAAATGGTGTAATAATAATACATGGCCAATGCATATATTGCAGTATATTTAAAAATATAAGCACTAGTTTCCCATATATGGAAATGTATTATGCAGTATATCATAATCTTGCAGAATATACTGCTTCCCTTTCAGTCAGTCTCGTTCAACGTTACAACAGTGAATGACGAAATCAGGATCTCGCTAGAGAGACAATTCGCCTTCGAGTGTTAACAAAACGAGCCAATGAATATTGTTGTGCGAGATTTGCATCGCTCACCCCGCGCGGGTATAAAAGGAGAGTGCGTGTGGTCGCACAATCAGCTTTTCGCTTCGGAGACGAGCTTTCAGCTTCCTGAGCAGAGTGTCGTCCAGACAAGCCTTTCGACGAGTGTTGGTGTTACGGCGCGCCAACGGGGGTTGCTAGTGCTGCTGCCTTTTTCTCAGCGTGCTGCAGCTTCCCTTTCTGCAGTTACGCTGTTACTCCTCCTGGCCGCTTCAACACTTCGGTGTTTAAAACTAAAAGAGCAAATTACAAAAATTTCTCCACGAGTGACGGGGCGTCTTTTTAAAGATGTCTTTCCACTCGTGCGTTTCGGGATGTGGTCATTCCTGGCTCCATCTGATGGTCACGATCGCTGCATCTCGTGCCTGGGCCTCGAGCACGCTCAGGCAGCGTTCGTGGATGAGTCATGTTCTCCTTGTGGGAACATGACCATCACGATGTTGCAATCAAGGCTTCTCTTCATCAAACGAGGAGGAGTCCACCTCCCCATGCCCTGTTCTAGTTCCTCCTTCAAGAGGAGGGCTACTTCGGCTCATGGCCAGGGTGATTTGAGGATTACAGTGAGGACTTCCCCACAGAGCAAGTCTCCACGGGCCCCTCACTCCTCCAGCACATCATGCCCCTTGGTGTGCTGTGGTTCGGATGCTGGTGCCTATGACAGGACGGGCCCAGCACTTCATCTGGCCCACAAGCAGATGACCTGATATCGATCACTGCATCGGGTGACGAGCTAGGCTCTGGAGATGAAGATTCGGCTGCACTGCCTCCTTCTGGGAGAGTGACGTTGCCCGAGTCAGATCCAGAGCTGACTGCTATGCTTGCCCAGGCCGCTGAGAGCGTCGGGTTGCCATGGAAGGTGCCTCCATCTCCCGAACGTTCGAGGCTGGATGATTGGTTCCTGGGGGTGTCGCACGCTGATCGTCGGCAGCCACCCCCAGTTCCATTCTTTCCGGAAATGCATGAGGAGGTAACTAGGTCCTGGCGGACACCTTTTCTGCCCGTAACAAATCTACTGGCGACAAAAGTCACGGCGCAGTCACTGGGTAAGATGGTGTCCGCCTTAGTGGTTCAGGAACACCACCTTTGACTTACCCTGGCGGATATGAGGGAGTCCGACAAGCACCGCTTCTTGGACTCTCCGATCTCCCAGTCTGGCCTCTTCGGCGATGCGGTGGAGAGCTTTGCCCAACAGTTCTCCGCCACACAGAAGCAGACAGAGGGAATCAGACACATCCTGCCCCAGCAGCCCGCTGCTGCTGTCACCCAGCCACCGGTCAAATGCGAATGCCTGCAGTGGCATATCAATTGCCTCGAGTTGCTGGCAGTATGGCTTTCTCTGCGCCGCTTCAGATCGAGGCTACACGACAAGCACGTACTGGTCTGTACGGACAACACTGCGACCATTGCGTACATCAACCACCCTTCGGGTGATCCCACATGTCTATTCTTCCATGGTATGTGTACTTCCATGGTACGGTACTCTCGGTGATCTCTGCTATCTCTGCTGTGGGCTGAGTCTACCGCAGAGACCTCCATATGTAGCACTGCCGTATGGCCAGTCCATATGTGTAATTTCCACATGTTACCTCCCATGTGCAGGATGTGGTTCCGCAGCGTTCCCCTACTTGGGTACACTTTCCCATTGTTAACCAATTCTCACTGTATGGAACAGCAGTGCGGGTTCCTCTGCCTAAGCCCTGTCCTGTCTTCTGCCCCAACTGGTGTGGGGGGACTTGCCAGCTTTCGCAGGGCACTGGAGGGGGTCAGCAATAGTGGTGTTTTCCATATGGATCCTGATTTCGTCAGTCACTGACGTAACGTTGAACGTGACTGACTGAAAGGGAACATCTCAGTTACGTATGTAACCCTCGTTCCCTAAAGGAGGGAACGGAGGCATTAAGTTCCATCGCCACAGTTGCTGTACCACCGCTGTACGGCAGGGGCACACAGTGTCGACTTCTCAGCTAAAAACTGATTGTGCGACCGCACGTGCTCTCCTTTTATACCCGCGCTGCGGGGCGGGGTGCGTGATGCAAATCTCGCACACAAATATTTAAAATATTTAACACCCGAAGGCGACTCGTCTCTCTCTAGCGAGATCCCGATTTCGTCAGTCACTAACATAACGTCTCCGTTTCCTCCTTCAGGGAACGAGGGTTACATATGTAACACATTTAATCTCAAATGTGTGTTCTGTCAAAATACAGTCACTGCACTGATGGAAGGAAAAAAATATAAAACATACCTTTAGTGCTGGTTGCTTGGGTTGTTTTCACACGTGCAGCTACACAAGAAAAATTGGTATAGAATAAGATTGTATTTGTTTGCATAATTTAGCTGTTTTAGTTAACATTATCTGACAATGAACAACACTTTACAGAATATATTAGTCGTGGTTAATGTTCATTTATATACTAATACATTCTTAACATTAAAGGAACTAACCATTTTAATAGCATGTTAAAAATAAAATGGCATGAACTAAAATATTAAATAATATAATGAAACAAGACACCTCATAATTTAGGTTATATAAGTTAGGTTAGGCTAAAAATGATAATTGATAATATTAATTTGTACACTAACATTCAAAAGTTTACGGTCAGTGAAAATTATTATTATTATTATTATTTTTATTTAAAAGGATGACTAAAAGGATGTATAGAACTGCATTAAAGTGACAGTAAAGACATTTATGCTATAAGGCTATGACATAAGGCTATTTCAAAAAAATGCTGCTCTTTTGAACTTTCTATTCACTAAAAAAAAAAAGCGTATCAATCATTTTTTGTGTGACTAATGTTTATTTAAAAAATATTAAGCAGCACAACTGTTTTCAATTTTAATAAGAAATATTTCTTGAGCACCAATTTAACAATTACAATGATTTCTGAAGGATCATGTAACACTGAAGACTGGAGTAATGGCTGCTGAAAATTCAGATTTGCCATCACAAGAATAAATTACATTTTAAAATATATTAAAATAGAAAACAATTATTTTAATTTAAATATAATATTTTATTTAAATTAATAATAAGAATAATTAATATGAATGTAATAATATTTTTTTTAAAATATTGATCAAATTAATTAACTTAGATTAATAAATTCTTTAAAAAAAGAACAATGTAAATTGTAGTTAGTAACAATCTTGGTTACTCATTTTAGGTCATGTATTATGACTACATTTTAGATTACTTTTTACCTAACTTGTTTTAAACTTACCATTAAACGTACCATATTAAGATAAAAAAGCAAAGAGAAAGAAAATATATTACATTATTTCATATCAATTTCATGAAGTGCATTAAACATTACATTATGCCAAGGTTTCCCAAACTGGGGTTAATATAAGAACTGCAGTGATAAAAAATGTATAATAATTAGTTGTGTCATAAAAATATATAAATTAATATATAGAAATATTTCATTTTTTACCTGTGACCATTAACCGAAAAAAAAAAAGGTGAACTTCTTAAACTCTGAAAAAAAAACTCACATGCTTCAATCTTGTGGGCGACATTTGCTGTCCCAAACTCATTGGCAGCACTGCAATAAACTGTGAGTTTAGACGTGTCCCTCACAGAGATCATGCTGAGAACACCAGTGTCCGTCTTCTGGTCCTCCACTTCTGGCACAGGGACAGGCTGCCCAGTCTATATATATTTTGTCATGGTAATATCAGTTTTAAATTAAAGTCCATAAAACTGACAGGATTCCATTAATCTAGAATAATGTAACTCACAACTGCACATCATGATTTACGCAAGAGGTTTCTTGAATCACCTCATCATGCACATTTCTTATCAAATTACGGACCTGAACTTCTATACAACCATTAACTACCTATTAAATTACAAGCAGAAGATCTTTGTGACTGTGTGATGGTTCTTGATTGGTCAGAATCTGAGTGATATAAGAATACCAATTGGTCAGAGAGGCTCCAGGTGATGGTGGGGGATGGGTAGCCTTCTGCGTGGCAGGTCAGGTTAACAGAGCGGTCGGCTTTATTCACTGCTATCTCCACTGTGATCTTAGGCTTCCCTAAAACAGGTTTAGATGTTTAGTCATCAAGACACTTAAATACCTATTGGTTTTTCTATAATATTGGTGATGTTTTATATACTGAGCTAATATTTTTTATATTATTTGGTATTTTTATTACTCTAAATCAGGTTTACTTCCCCATATGGACATTCGGTCCTCACAATGTAGGCAAAGACTCACCTCGCACACTGATTTGCACAGACTTTAGTTCTTGTAGGCCAGGCAGGGAAGGGACTGTCACTTTACACATATACATCCCAGCAGTGTCATAAGAGGCATTATTTAATTCCAAAACATGTCCCTCCATCAGCTCCACGTCATGCTGCAGTGAAATACAATGTCAAAAAGGTCAGTTTACATTCTTGAGTATTTCAAAAGCTCCGTTTAACAAGCAGATTAATGCTATTTATGTTGGATGTTATTTACATTTTGTAGTTTTGATATTGGGTCTTGGTCTTGAGCTCTTTTGAGACCACATGGTATTGGTCAATATTTGGGTCTTATTAGTCTAACATTTCCTTTCAAAAGTTTAGGACCAGGACAATTTTCACAATTGTTGTATTTTCTTCTGAAAATTTATATTTCACAATATTACTGTTTTTACTGTATTTTTGATCAAATATATGCAGCCTTGGTGACCATAAAAGACATAAGAGAGCATACTAACCCATGCAGCAAAAAAAGTATTTATAAACAAAATGTGTTTTAAATATATGCTAAGTATATGTTTTAAACTGAGAATCAAAAATAATATGAAATACATGTTTGAAATGGGAATACAAATATTTCTTCAAATGTGACATATGTGAATGTATTTTAATGGACTGAAATATAGAGGGCAAAATATATTTTTAAATCTCTCTCTCTCTCTCTCTCTCTCTCTATATATATATATATATACACACACAAACTTTATATACAAATCCATATTTTATCCATACAGAAAAGGTGATAACCTCAACTACGGGTCAGCGTGGTGTCACTATCAGTTTTGACTGCATCTTATTGTTGTACCTTATACCATGCTGTCTGTGTGGGTAAAGAAGACAAGGCGTTGCAGGTTAAGGTGAGATCACCCTCCTGGTCCAGAACTGTCTTCTCTGGTGTCACCACAATATGATCCAGATCTAAGAAAGAAAGAAAAAAGGTGTTAGCCACCATGAAGATAAAAGCTGACATCATCTCAGCACATGAACATCAGAGGAACATGCTCTTACAGTGCACTGTGATATCAACGGAGTCCTCAACAGAAGTTCCCGTCTCTAAGTCAAATGACTGGCACACATATGTCCCACTGTTTGATCGATTGACATTTTCCAGAAGCAGCATTTCCTCATCTGAGCTCAACTCATCCTGGAAAAAAATGAGAATAATTAGAACTGCAGGTGATCTAATGACTATTTTTCACATGCTTCAGAAATTTCAGAACATCTGACATTCAAGTTCATTTGCATAGCGCTTTTTACAATACATACTGTTTCAAAGCAATCTTTACAGAAAATGTTACAATCAGAAAGTATTCTGATATCAGTCAGAGAGGAGTGTGTCAAAGTAATGTCCATATGGCTAATAATATACACCTATAAGGTAATATTAGTTATGTGGTTAGTAAACATGTATTTAGTTAAGTAGACATAATGAACGCGATGATTTCAGCAATATTACCCCATTATGTGTGAAAGAAAAAATGGGCTGAGGTTTTCCATTTCCCACACATCGGATCTCCACAGTGTCGCCTTCTTTTATTAACCTATCATGTGGATTTACGGACAGTGTTACTTCTGTTGTAGGGTCTGAAAAATGAAATGAAATGGTAAGACACTGTTGTGCTTTGTGGATCCAACAGATGGCAGCATGGACCACTGTACGCTCAAAAATCAATCAGTCGACAGAAGAAAGTCAGTCATGGAGATTTGGATGACACAAGAATGAGAAAATTATGAATATTTTCATTTTTGGGGTGAACTATGCCTAAATAGTAAATGTAGGCTAAAAGAAAGTTGACTCACAGTGAACTGTGATGTTGATTTTTTTGGACTCTTTCATTCTTACTTCACCAGGGACAAAATACTTGACCTCACAGTAGAAAAGGGCATCTTCATCTGTCTTGTCAACCTTAATGTACAGTTCACTGTGGACTGTGAACAGGCCGTTGGGTTTGGTTGTCACTAACTCCATAATCTTTACATCTAAAAGGGATGCAGATGTTTTTTGACACTGTCAAATAAAATGTTATTTTGTTTGTGAGAAAGTTCACTTAATTGTCCTGTATTACCACCTTCTGATTGCTGGAGAGGGAATCTGCCCTTGTACCATGTGATGTTGGGTGTGGGATATCCATCATCCACTTTACAGTGTGCAACCTGAGTGAAAACACCATAATTATACAAAGTTTATAAAGTGTACACAAACTGATTTATTTTTTTGAGCTCTACCTTTGATGGCTCCTCCACAGTAACAGAAACCCCTGTGTGCATACCTTCAATCACAGGTAGGGATGGTGAGTCTAAAGGACAGAGAGGTTTGGCGTTAGCATGAAGCTCGCTATAGGTCAAGAGGCATATTATCATGATCTCCCAGCCTGGAAAGGCTCTTCTAAAACAAAAAAAAGTCTGTTTTGTCTTACTGAATATTTGGAGACGAGTGTGCCCTTCACCAATGTCTGTCGACACATTATGCACGGTGCAGATGAACTCCCTCTGGTCACTCAGTTGCACGTTGTCGATGATCAGAATGGCACTTCCGCGTGCATTCTGTGGTTCATGAGAGTGTGTGACTGTGATCCGCCCGACGTATTCACTGCCTTCTTCAATAAACTTTTTCTGGCCATCATAGTAGTAGATTCTCCTCCTGCTTTGGTCCCTGCCTGGCAATTTCTGTACAGTCAAAAACGCTGATGTTCAGATTTCAACATTTATTGTAAGACTAGATTTGTAAACTACCCTTCAAAGGTATGGGGATGTTGAGATTTCTTAAAGAAATTAAGACTTTAATTCAGTAAGGTTGCAATGAATTTATCAAAATTGTTAAAAAAAACATTTACAGTACATTAGAAAAAGTTTATATTTCAAAAGAAATGCTGTTTTTAACTTTCATAGGTGTGATCGACAAAGGACAAAAAAGCAGGAAACTATACGGTGCACTTACCCCCCCCCCCCCCCCCCCACCACCACTACACGCACACAGTGACATAATTTATAATAATAAATTAATAAAAAATATTGTACTTGTTTTTTTGTTTAAATGAATTTATAAATTAAATAATTAAAAAAGGGAAGAAAAAATTTAAATACACATCTAAATTAAATGATTGAAAAAAAAATCATAAAAGGAGTAATGTGGGAAATATGCTTCAAAGACTGGGCAAAATAGGGATGAAATCCAAAAAATCTGTCAATAACTTGCTGCTGCACGAAACCTTGCCATTTATTGGGCATTTCTTGTCCTTGTCCTTTTTGTCAGATTGTTTTGTTTTTCCTTATTTCTATGGTGTCCTTTACATCTATTAAAAATAACATCTTTATTTGCCTCTATATTTTTGAAAGGTATCTTTTCTTGTGTTTTTGTTCAGCCATTTTGTCAGTGCTTTATTGCTAATCCACAACAGATGAAGATTATGAGGTTGAACGTTCAGAATACGATTCCATAGATTATATTTCATCACGAATTTTGCGAATGGACAGCGACTCTTAAGTAGCACGTAGAACACGTTCATGTCAAGTAAAGTTTTTGGGAAAAGCGCATGGAATTGCGGCGAGCGTTTATAACCTTGCACGTAGAGAGCGCTCTTCAGAGCTAAGATACATTGTTATCGGGAAACTCGACCCAGATCAGATTTAAGCATTCATTAAAGTGAATCGGTTCAAAGGAGTCATTAGTTCGCAAATCGGACGAGTCATTAGTGGACAGATATGCCGCACATATAACGTAACTCCCAAATATATTTTTAGGTCACACAGATTAAATTTCAGGAGCATATGCGACAAAAATGTTGGCAATTTCGAGCCTTGTAGAAGCTGCTAAACTTTCAAGCTAGAAGTAAGCAATAACCAACATGGCGTTACTTTGCTAAGTTAGCCCAGAATCGTTTAACATTAATGTTATGGAATCATGACAAAAGTGATCAATTGATTGGTCAAATTTTACTAGACCTGCATATAAAAATGAAAGACAATAAATATATTGGATTTGCTTACATGAATCACCCATGTTCACGGTCTTCATCAGTCAACTGAAGCTGTTCACGTGAGTTGATGGTTGGGTGCACGTACACTTTGAACTTCAATCGTGACAAATTATTGGACTACTTGCAGAGTGACATGACGACATGATTCAAAGGCACAAAAAACGTTGACAGCGGTGAGCGATCATTATGTTTACCAATACCCGACCCATCGCAACCGCCTACACCCCGTACATTTTTGTGCTTGATTTACGAGAGCATCATTTTCAGGTCGGAAAAGCCGGATCTCAGGATTTTTCCGGAAGAATCACACCCCTGAACTTCACATTTATTAAATAATCCTGAAAAAATTACGTTTTCCATAAAACCATAGTACAACGCCGATAATAATAATAAATGTTTCTTGATCAAATCAGCATATTAGAATGATTTCTGAAGGATCATGTGACACTGAAGAGAATGGTGTGTAGTGTACATTCTATTGAAATTCCACTGAAAGAAATTGCCCAAAAATTTACTTACTACTAAACTTGCATTTACTTATATTAAATCTATTTAAACACTCCTTTCTCCTAGTGTAAAGTACTTATTTTAGTATTTATTTTACAATAAGTATACAATAAGTATTTATTGTAAAATTATATAATTGTTTTTAATAAATAAACTACAATATACAGTGCAGTAATTGTTATACTAATCTTAAGCTTATTTTAATTTAAACATGATATTATTTATATTAAAATTTATTTTTTATTATTATTCTTAATAGCCTATTAGCCTTAATAGCTTCATTTCTTAATTGATCAATTTTGGGGGTGAAATGTAAACCCAGGCATTATTCATAATAATTACCCATTTAGCTGATATTTGTAAATGGAAATAATGTAAAGTGTGAATATGCCTGTTTCTCACCGTAAACCAGACTATCATCTTGGCTGGTTCCTTCAGAGTGTAAATACAGGGGATCTCAGCATGGCCTTTTAGAGATACATCCACCCAGTCTTCCATGCTCACATCCACCACAGCCCATGCTGAAAACACATCAACACACACAGAAATGTCAATAGACCTCAGATTTATACTGACAAAGTCAAGTCAAATTGTTAACCTCCCGGTGTTTAGCCACACTATTATGTCATAAAGCGAGAGTAAAAGAGTCCACATTTGCTGGACAATTTTTGTGAAACCTATTCCCTAAGCACCTTATTAATATCCTTTGAATGGAGTGACCCCTTAACAGGAAATAGGGCACGGCACGGGGAAGACCACTTCTGAGCACCCATGTTCCCATGTCAAAAGCCCGATCTAGTGGGAGCAAAGCACTTGCAGAGCAAAGCACTTGAAGTGAGAAGCTATTATGAGTGGAATTCACTGAGCCCACCCATGTCCAAATTCATATGTAGCATTCCTGCATGTCACGCCTCAGAAGGAAGAAAGACTCGACTTATCTAGAGAATAAGTGATCTACTGTTTGCCAGAAATGAGCTGTTCTCTCTGTTAAAGCTCTGTGAATCCAGAGGAGGCTGAAACTATTCATCCTCAAAAGTCTGTTCACTACAAGACACTACAAAAACATCCATCTGCTGTCATTCTGGCATGCTGTTTGTTTGTTCTATGAGGAAAATAGTTTGCTAACATGCTTCACAGTGTGTATAATCTGGATTCACATTTCCCATTGATTTTGCTCCAGTGCTCCTCTGCAACCTTTTAAATATATTGTAAATTGCCTTTCTGGACTCTATGAGGTCATGTGGGCACTACAAGGGAATAATTGAGTATGGGGGATGCTTTCACATTACAGAAATCTGATTAGTTTCTCCCAACAAAGGCATTTCCTGTGCATTAGCGCATTAGCGTAAGACTTGCGTCTTTTGTTGTTGCCATCAAACATTTACCTTGTTTACGGAATACGAAAGGTAGGACCAAGCTATCTATAATGGCTTGTCTCTGAAGTTTCTGAAGACTCATGTGGTGAAAAATCATCTTTTTTTTGTTTTTTACAAAATTAAATGAATCTTTGATAACTTTGATTTCCAAATATTTTTCAAAGTGGTGATGTAGTTAGCATGCTAATGCTGTGCCCTCTTTTCAGTGTCTCACGCCAATAAAATATTGCCCTTGTTGAACACATTGCAATTTATATATGTAGGTTTAAGAAATTAATATTCTTATTCAGTATGCAGTAAATAAGCGACAATAAAGGCATGTTAGAAAATATTTAGGTTTCATTTAAATGCTGTTATTTTGAGCTTTCTATTCATCAAAGAATCCTGAAAAACTATAAATCACAGTTTTCACAAAAATATGAAGCGGCACAACTGTTTTCAACACTGATGATAATAAGAAATCTTTCTTGAGCAGCAATTTAGCATATTAGAATGATTTCTGAAGGATCATGTGACACTGAACACCGTAATAATGCTAAAAATTCAACTTTGCCATCACAGGATTAATTTACAATTTAAAAAACATTCAAATAGAAAACAGTTATTTTAAATGATCATACTATATTTCTGATCAAATAAATGTAGCCTTGGCAAGAATAAAAAAAAAAAGTCTGCCAACATGCTACAGCAGACATTTTGAGGGGCAGTGGCACAAACCAAAAAAGGGGGCACTAAGGGGGTGGGTGCTTGTGAATACAAGTGATACAGTTGTTGCAGATATATAATTAAAAGAGAAGACAGCTCTGTAATAATTTCAGACTTTATTGTAGATGTTTTGATAAGGATGGGCTCTCCCTCACTCTCTGAGCCTGCTTCTGCCTCATCTTCAATTGAAGTAGGGGAGAGTGGGGTAAGTTGACCCACCCCCTGTTTCTTGGCAACTGTACACATTTACTGTCTTGTGACCATTTATTTTGGAACCACCCATCATTTCAGAGGTGATAAGGTTGTAACATATGTAATGGTTGTTACATCAAAGCAAATTTATCCAGGTCTTAAAATATTTATGATACATATAGGTGATTTAGCAATAACACCATGCCAATCATTTAGCTAAATATTAGCCTGAACTGGTAAGCTACAGTAGCTTTTTTTTCCAAAATGGAAGCTATGGGAAAAAGTGAGCCAAATGTTGTGTGGTAAGACACTCTAGTTAAGATAAATCTCTGAATAATGAATTGATGTTTTAATGTGATATTACTGGTTTAGTTGTTCATATAGACATATTATTAGTAGTTTATTTGATAGGGACAGTGTACAAGGGCACCAAATCCTTTTCTGATAAGAACAAGAAAATGCTTTTCACATTATAAACAGATATATCTTTCCACCTTTAGTCAAAAATGACCAACAAACTCACTGTTTAGTCTGTTTTTAGGAATGCTACAACTTTGGTGTTCAACATATTGTTTCAGAAATGCAGACAATTAAATATAGAAATGTAATCCTCATTTGGTTGGTTTTATGTTGTTAAACTTAACTTTATGAAAAGAAATATGACTGTTTGTAAGAGGAAATTATTAAATTAGTTTTTATATTGTCATTTATGTAACATGGGTTTGAATCAGATGGGTTTGGTCAGATGGTCATTTTTACTTGGGTTAACTTACCCCAAACCCGGGGCAAACTGAGCCAAGGGCACTTTTTTATAAGAAGCCATATTTTTTAGAACCCTTTGTCATGGATACATTCTGATCATTTAAAATTGTATGAATACTTTCATTAGGATAGGATTGGATAGGATAGATACTTTCATTGTTCTTCTGCATCATTTTCCCTTATCTTGAGAACCACAATAGTAAAAAAATGTAATCTTGCCACACTCTCCCCTATAAATCATTTAATGTAATATTTTACAGCATAAATCTATGTTATATACCAATAAACAACTCATTTAGAACATTTATAGTATTTTTTAACTATTTATAGGCCTACTGTTAATATGGTTTTAATAAAATATGATGTGTTGTAGATTACTTGTATCAAACACAAGTGTTTATAATGTGAAATATACTTCATTACAAGAATTAAAGTGTGACAAACTGCTAAATATTCTGTATGATGAATTGCCTGTTGGCTTGCCTTTACCAGCCTCCCTTCGCTCTTCAAGTGTGCGAACAACAGTGGATTTTGTGTTATGTTAGATCTGATCGGGTATAATAATTTTGTTAGATATTCTAATTCTAAGAACGTGGATATTTTGTTGTAATCACTTTTTTATCACTTTACCGACAGAAATACAAAAACAAACTACCAAATGACTAATTCAGCGAATCATCCACTGATTGTAATGTGGATTGTAATACATCTACCTGTTAATTAACAAACTTCGGTAAGTGTGGTCTCTACTCTAGAGAGCGGATTGTGAGCGATGCTGTGGAGCGGCAGGAAAACACGGAGCGGATTCGTGGAATCAGTGGATCTTTAGCGGAGCGGTAACAGAACGCTTTGAGCTCAGGTGAGGGTGGGGGTGTTGAGAGGGGCACCTCAGCCGATAAAGTTAAAGGTGCAGTGGCTTTATCTCAGACAATGAATGGCAAAGAATGGGCAAAAAAGGAAGCAAGAGCTTATAGTGTGCCTATGAGCCACTGTTGACAGTTTGGTGTCTCCACAGTCTGGAGTGCAGATAACCATTACACATGGGCTTCTAATATAAGCTCTCTTTCAGAGAGGCAGTACTGGACAAAACCTGGACATATGAACAATTAAGCCAAAGATTTTGCAAGGGTTTCAAATAGAAGACTTTGAGCAGGAAGCCCAATACTAAGCAGCTGTTCCATCTTTTAAACCTTACACAAAGTCGACAACAAAAATAGCACAACTGAGAAGAAAATAAGAGCAAGTCCCAAATTAAAGAATTAATTTTTCCTCAGACAATAGAAATCACCCCATGAAATCCTGACTGCACAATAGGAGAACATCTGCCACCAGGAAGTTACAGATGCTAAGGACGTCTTAGTACAATTACACACGTGCGTTGCATGCATGCAGGTACACTTATACACAATAAGGAGGAAGTCTCTATTTTCTTTTCTATGCACAATATCTGGTTATCGGCTAAATTTAGGATTTTTTCCCATATATCTGAAATCAGTCGACTTAATTGTTCAGGCTCTTTTCTTCTGTTTTAACACTTAGATCATATTTGCCATAATCTAAACATTCAATTACAGTCCATCTTTAAAAACACTAGAAATGTAATAATGCTGTTTAATGTTCACTTAATCACAAAATGAATATCTATTTTTTATACTGTACAGTATAATGTTGTGATGCCTAAATTCACTTGTAGCATTTAAAACGATTTTATTGTGAATATTTTAACATTTTAAAATTGGTATTTATCATTGGGCATGGCATTAAAGTAATTTTTGGTTTCAGTATTCTTCGGAACAAGCCATTTCATGTAATTTTACAATAAAATGCTGTTAACTGTAAAAATTTTAAGTAAAAATAGAACAAATCAACATATAATTTACAGTAAAAAAAAAACTGTAAACTGATATTCCCAGAATTCCCTGTTTGACAATCCACATTTGAAAGTGTTTTGTTGTCATAGTTTTGTTGTCATAGTGTTTGTTTCTTCATAGTTTTGTTTTCAGTTCTGTCATGTCAACTCTCAGGAGGATTGGCATGGTAATGTACATGACAATGTTAATGTATTTGATCTTGGCGGAAAGATCTGCTAAGCTGCTGCTGCGGCTACAATATTATCCATAAAACATGCACATTAGAAATCACAAAACATCCCAGACACCTTTCAACATTTAATAATGTGAGATGCACTAATTCTAGTCTGATTTGAACATTCAATCATTTTAGTTTCACGTATTCTAAATAAATCAGACAACCAAAGCTCATTTTAATTCATGGATCCTGCATTTGGGGTAGCCTTGCAAAACTAAGCTTCTCTCTAGGAAGAGGAAAAGGAGCCTCCAAGCCTTTTATCATGTGCATTAAAATCATTCTACGTATATATAGTACATCTTCACCAGTAAAACATACATCTCAGAATGCTGTCTGTCGAACAACAGAGTAAAGAGACATGTGCTATGAAGATGAGTAGGACTCCTTATTAAAGCACAAATAGCAGGCGCTTCTTCCCAGCTAATTATTGCCTTGACCTGAGGTTCAGAGTTTCTTTTAAAAGGCTTTAATGGGTTTAGAGTGGAGTTCCTGTACTCCAACCCGGGCTGCTGAATGACACGGACAGACTATTAGAGGGCCTTAAGAAGTACAGATTGAGCCAAATGTGAAACAAAGTTTTTGCAAGATCTTTACAGCAGTTTTATGGCGAAGTTAAAGTAATGACAACATAATCACTATTTATAAGCCCAAAATCTTACAGTGACTAAGCTGGAGCTAATGTGACAAAACTGTACTGTATTGTAACCGCTGTCTGCGAGATTGACTGTGTTTTATTATTCCTCTCAAGTGGAGAGATAATACATACAAACGCAGCTGTTAAACTCTGTCTCACTTTCCCAGAGTGTCACACACACCAGAGACCTACAACATGGCACGTCAGCATATCGCCCCCCGCAACAACCTCCAAGATTTAGAATGGTAAACGGTGTGCTTAGTCTTGGTTGGTTTAACAAAATCAGCTGACTGAGCTTACAAACACACACACATACATAAAACTCAAGTCATAACAAATGGACTTCTTCTCTGGAGTGTATTAGAAGTGATCTCTGCGGACTTTTCCCCAAACATCCTTCCATGACCTCCACTTCCCCTCTGTTCCTTTTTCCTACATCTTGGAAAAATATCATGGTAAAATTGCAGGAAAAATAGCTGCTGATTTCTGGGGTGTGGGAACAAGCAGTAGGACATTATTTATGCTGCACTGATTGTGATAACTTGCCCTGAGAAGTATGGGATGCGATGGAGATCTCTCAATGGTTAAGCAGATCTAAGCTCTAAAGATAGCGAGTAACCCAATGTGACGGAGCACTAGAGAGTGGCCCGTTCCTTTTTTGGGGCACTAGAAAGTGGCATGATGTTGGATTCTGCATCACAAGCCTCCCAGTGTGCCAAAGGAGCGGCATTTACCATGTGACACACAAGTATGCGGGACAGCTATTAAAGACGCCTTTTATTCAAAGATAAAAACCTTTAAATTAAACATCTTTTAATCTCCAGAAATGGAATCTTGTGATGACAGAACAAGTGGAAGTCTCATATTCTGAAGGTCAGAATTATCTAAACAGGATATCACAGAGAGAACTGGTCTGACTGGGAGAAAACTCACAGAACTATTCACTTGAGTTATAAAACACATCTGAATTATCTTACTTAAAAAATTAGTGAGACCCTTCAGAAAAAAAATAGACTCTCTATCTTAAAGTTTTAAAATGAAACAGGAAAAATAAATTACAACATGCTTAATTTCATTTAACTATCAACATCTAAGTCATATATCATTCATTCTTTCTTTCATTTATTTATTGTAAGAAAAAGACTGTCCCACCAATTGTGATCCTAATAAAGTTTATTCAGAAGTTAGTACAGTTGTTCCCAGCTAACAAAAATATGTTCCAAGAACTGTTCCTGTTAACTTATGAAAATATTATTTCTGAATGTTCTTTAAATGATCAAAATGTCCAAGTTCTTGGTTATGTGAACATTAGGGAAATCTTTAAGGAAACATTCAATTTTATCATTTTGCGAACATTATGAGAATATTTCTTTTGAACGTTGTCTAAACCATCTGAAATATATAACTTGTATTAATATGTTAAAAAGGTTAGCAGAACATTCAGCTAAATTTTTCAAAACAAAACATTCCATGAACAATGTATTAAAAATGTTTTTGTGCCAACATTTTGAGAGCATCATTATACCTGAATAAATGTCCTATTAATATTAATAGTGTTTGAGAGAACCTTGCCAGAATGTTAGTCAAAGTTCTGGCTACCAAGGAGACAACAGAGTCAGAAAAGAGCTTGATAATAAATATGAGACTTGTTAGAACACAACAAATATGTGATGTGGTGGAAATGACACTGTGGTGGGAATTTTCATTACTTTCATAAAAATAAAAAGATCCTTCTGCTAATGGACACATTAAATAAACTAGTGAAAGTGTGAAAAGTTTTTTTTAAGAGTTTATTTTCTGAAAGTCCACAGGGTCAAAAGTAACAATAGCTGATGAAACACCCATTCTGTATATAAAATTGCTTTGAGAAACATTTTTGTATGGCCTAATTGTGATTAATTGTGATTGTGCGCATTTGTGTAGGCACCGAAATCTCAGTTTACTCCTGGAGAGTCAACTATTGATGACCCATTCTAATGCAGCAGTGCAGTATCAGAAGAATAACTTTGAGCTCTTGCCAAACCATCCTCAATAGAAAAGCTTAATGTCTGAAAATTATAAATCATCGATAATTTGTCCAACAAAACTCATTACGCTGTCACTAGACCTTTATAAACCTCTGAAAATGGAAATGATGAGAGGGTTCATTCATTACATCACTCTCTGAATAAGACACTGATTATATTTCAAGTTTTTTACATTTACATTCCAAGATAAATCTCAAGCAGTTCATTGATTCAAACAGCCCATTCCTGTTGGCTCAAGACTGTGAGCTGTTGTGTTTGCCTGAGGAGGAGACTTTCATGCAGGCCGTAAAAGGCTTCTTAGAAATCTGTGATCAGCACAGACTGGTGTTTCAGGAAACCCCATAAATTATTAATTTGCATAAATGAAGGAAGAGAAGAAGCCACTTTTCCTTGTCAACATCAGCTCCCTGAGGAACGTCTATCCCTGTTCACTAGCTAATAGCTAAAGGGGATCAAAGCATGAGCCAGTGGCTGTTTACAACCTGCTTCACTTCATGGATGCAATTGGATCCCTGCAACTAAAAAGGTTCCCCAGGGTCTACACCAAGATGGAAGGAAGTCCATAATCAAAAACAGACATGAATGTAGTGTTTGAACTGAACATCAGGAGGGTTTTTTATTCTCTTAAGAAATGCACAGTGATTCACAGAGGTTTGCATGTTTGCAGTGCATTTTTCTATTATATTGACAAAAAAGTATTTCGTAAAGATAAGATAGCTACAAAAAATCTGCCTCTAAGCTACTTAAACCAGTAAACTCAAATGTATAGCACTGCCACAAAGACATTTCACCTGCTTTGCTCTAACAAATTGGGTAACATGAGCCGGGGCTGAGACACTCAATGGCCAGAGTGGCATTTGCCCACCCAGAATGACAGCTGACGGAATAGTTTCTAAATAAAAAGACACTGCATTTTGTTGCACAGAAAATAATCATATTCAAGCATATCATTTGCCACATTTTTAACAGTCATTACTCCAGTCTTCAGTGTCCCATGTTTCTTCATAAATCATCCTAATATGCTGATTAGATGCTCAAGAAGTATTTCCTATAGGAGTTGGAAACAGTTCTGCTGCTTAATATTTTTTTGTGGAAACTAATACTTTTTTGAAGATTTTTTGATGAATAGAAATTTCAAAAGAGCAGCATTTATTTAAAACGTAAATCTTTTGTAATATTCTAAATGTATTTACTGTTACTACTGGTCAATGCATCCTTGCAGAATAATGATAACGTTTATTTATAGAAAAACGTACTGTGAATTGAAATGACCTGTAGGACCATCTAAGCCAACCGTGAATTTCAGAAAGCATGTCAATGGTTTTAGGTCTACAGTAAAGAAGGTGAGAAGGTGCCAGTGGATGGGGATTTGATATGTTGTGTAAAGAACCATCTAGAAGGTTTTGTGGTAATATGCATCACTGGAAAAGACTTTAGTTGGGGGAGCAGGGAAACAGTGAGGAAAGTCTCTGAGGAATGCCTGGCATCTTTGGCCATACGATGGCTGGGTTAAGATGACCATTATGGAGCACCCTCTGTCCCGCAATCTAGACCCTACACAATTCACGCTCTGTCATCAGCCACTAACCCCACAAGTGTCCATTTCAATTGCAAGTGGGAAAGGAGGCACCATTCTACAGAGATTAGGCACGCCTGCACTAGATCAGGATATATGAAGGATCTACAACGACAAAACTATTTTTCAGGTCATGAATCCATGAGCTGAGAACACAGAGGGGTGACAGAGGTTATGAGGTTTCCTCATAAATAACTCTACTGTGCCTGAAGAGCCTATGAAATTCCTTGATAAGTTATTTCTTCTATTTAGTGTTCAAATTTTTTGTTATATGAAGCAGAACATTTCAACTTTATTTATCAACATGATTGGCTACATGATAATGCTAGTCAATGCTGGTATTAGGGTGATGGACATTCTCATAGAGGTTTTAATTAGACAAAAACTGTGTATAGTACAGGATGAGTCATCAATATTTTTGGTCAGTCTTTCCCAGAAGAAAAAGACTTTAAATTGAAAATGTATATGCATAAAATTTATAAATTAGCTAAAAAAAAATCATCATAATTATATGCAAAATCATGCTAGCATATAATTATGATTTTGCATATAATTATGATGTTTTTTATAAACTAGCAATTATACAAAGTGTCATAGCCCCATAGTAATCACAGATGTGACCATATCAGTAAAATGCAGAAAAACAGCAGGATTTCTCATTATAACAGCAAGCCAAAGCAAATAAATCAACACTTCTGACTTATATTTGGCCTGCTATCAGAGACAGTCAGGGATCTGTTTCAAAAATCAGATCACACGGCCGAGCTCTTTAAGGTTGTGAGTTTTTCATGCTGGTATTATGAAGGTATTTGAGCCTGAATTCCTCAATAGTTGTCTGTTTTTTAACCACTGCCATCTCCACATCTTACTAATTTGTTTATCTGTCTTTGGCCTAATCAGATAAAACTTATTTCAAAAGAATTTCAGTCTTTAATGATGTCAGAACTGCTGTGACCATTAAAACACTTTCTCCTAAGCAGTTTAATGTGAGGCACAACTATAAGTAAGCCATTCATAGGCTGATTTCCCAGAAGAGTGTAAACACTGTGGCTCTAAACCATTGCTCTGTTTGAGCGATCTAACAGCGGTCAGCTTTAGGCTTAACCAGTGCTGTAGGGTTTTAAGAAGCGATTTCTGAACACAATGGCACACGCATGACATGGTGTATTATTTTAGTAAATAATCATGATTTTCATTAATAATCAAGACTCAATTAATCTATCACTTTGTGATTTGTAACATATTTTACTGCCCATTTGTCAAAATGTATTACTTCTACATGCATGACAAGATAAAAATAAAACAAAATCAGTAGCTAGATACTTAATCAGGAGGTCTATGGTCTGATTAAAAATAAGGCACAAAAAGTGGATTCAAAGAAAAAAAGATAAAAGATAAAAACAAAAATGAAGAGTACGGTTTCTAAAAAGGGAGAGACACACATCCTTTATGCAGATGAGAAGCCAATTCCAAAATGCATTGCAACAAGCTCAGAGAATGGATTACTGACAATGTTTATGAATAATTGTTTAAATGTTTACAATAATTGTGGTTAATAAACTTTTTTCCATTCCATACTGACAAGTAGGCCTACTGATAAAAAGTTTCATCCATCCAACCATTTATCTTTCAAACCACTTTTCCTATGTGGGTCTTGCTTAAAATGTTAATTAAAATTTTAAATTTTTCCCAATATTTCTCTATTTTTATTTTTACTTGATTACCCGTTTCTACTGTTAGTTTAGCAACATTCATTCTAATGTCAAACTATGGAAACTAAAAATAGAGTCTCTCACGCAGTATTGTTGCCTTTGTTGGGCTTTTTAGCTTGAACACTTATAAGACTCCTTACAAGGCAGCTCTTAAGGTTTTGAAAGGGGCTTTAATTCCAGATTCATTGCCATGTTATTATTTGTAATTAATATCCAGTTGTGTGCGTTTCACATTTTAAGGGCTATTGAAAGACACTACCTCCGTTCAGAGGACAATCACCCTCTGGCCTTACCATACACAACTCATAATTTCCACCCCAATCTCCTGCACAAGATGATCCAGAGCTTTATTTTAAGAGCACATAATGCTAAATAGTTTCAGAAAACCACAAAAACGAGGCCAATCACAATGCCAGTTAACTTAACTGCTGCCATATTGCCTTCCTATTGAGCATTAAACCAAGGCTGTTAAAATCTGGTTCCAAGCTCGCAGTGATTCTCAGTGGCATTAGACAGCAAATTCAACAGAACATGACTTACAAACATAAAAATAGTTTGGGCTCAGGATTTGTATGCTGACAAACTGATGTTCTGCAAAACTGCATTGTGGTTCTGTTTAAAATCATTCGGCCGTGCCCTAAAATATTTAGATTTCTAAAGTACACATTTTAAAATATCACTTGCCAGCAAAATATTCTGAAATTAACTCTAATTTAGGGATGGGACGATAACCGGTTTTATTGATAACCGTGATAAAATGTGCTGAAGGTTAGTAATATCGTTTAAAAATGAATTATCATTAAAACCGTGTTTGATTATCGCGGTTTTAATAACTCACTATTAAATCATGTCCAGCCAGCAACAGTCTGACGCAAGCGCAGCGCACAATGTTTTTTTTGTTTTTTTTCGAGAAGGAATGGCGAAAGTCAGTGACTTTTCTATGCTTTTCTATGCTTCTACACTTTTCATTGTAAGGAAGGAAATGCCACAGAATTTAATCTTTCTTTAAATTAAGTGCATAGAGTTGCTTGTTTTATTAGTTGTTTGTTGATTATTAAATATAAAACTTGCTGAAATGTTTTCAGTGTGAGCATCAACTATTTTTGAACACTTTCATCTCGTTTCAACAAAACCGTGATAATATTGATAATCGTGATAATTTTAGTCACTATAATCATGATATTAAATTTTCATACCGTCCCATCCCTACTCTAATTACAACTAACTACATGACGTATCATGCCCTGCAGTACTACATTGTTACAATCGGAACCCAGAGAAACACAGGAGACGAGAGATCCAAACACAGTGTGGTATTTAATGGGTAATCCAAATCAGAATCCAACAAGCAGGGGTCAAAACCATAAATCCATCCAAACGACAAACAAACAGGGAAGGAACAGGAACGGGAATAGGAACTGGAACAGGAGACTCGGAAGACGAAGAAACTCGGAAGGCGAGGAAACTGGGTGACGGAATGAAAGGACTCCATCAAGACAAACAGAAAAAGACCGGTTAATATAGGCAGGGTAATGACTATCAAGTGAAGACACCTGAGTGCAATTAACAGGAGTGCAATTACTGTGATGAAGGGACAAGGCTTTGTGAGAATTGTAGTGCCTACGGTGAGGTGCCTATGGGCAGTGTTGGGAAGGTTACTTTGGAAATGTAATAGGTTACAGATTACAAGTTACCCTGTTTAAAATGTAATAGTAGTGTAACTTTTTCAATTACTTTATTAAAGTAATGTAACTAATTACTTTTGAGTACTTTTTGATTACTTTTCTAAATTTGTGAAAATTAAAGAATAATAAATAAACGCATATACATCAACTTAAATACAGTTATCTAATAAGCATGTGACGTATTCTTTGTACTAAACTCCTGAAACATTGGTGTTTTTTTTAAACTGCTGTCTCTTTGTATATGATGATAGTTTTCTCAAAATAATTAAAATTCACATGAAGTGACACAGAGCACTTTTAGGAATTATGTTTATGTGCTCGTGTACTCCTATATTGAGGCGGAAGAGGTTGAAAACACTGCGAGCTTCAGTAGGCCTATGTGTAGTAAATGAAACCATGTCTTTGCCATTAATTTACAGGAGGGACAGACTGGGAAAAAAATTCAGACTGGAAAATTCAAACTCATACAAACAAATTCATGGACAAAACTATTTTTTTGTATGGACCTGACATAAAAAAAAGGTTTAAATCTTTAATTTGGGGACATGCAAAATAATTAAAAGTTCTCTCCTGAACTGCACCTTCACTTCCATTTTTCACTTCAGTCTCTTTATTTTGCCCTGTTATCCATCCCTCTCATGACTTTAATACTCAAGATTGAACAAAACTATACTTTACAATACAATACTTCACAATACTACAATATCTTTATAGAAAAATCCTAATACTGTACACGAGTCATGTTTTTCCCTTACAAAAATTAACCTTGCTTTTATTAGCCTATATAAAAGTAAAATAACCTTGTTTTGTTTTTGTTTTTTTGCAAATGGATTTGTATTTATTTTTAAATAAATACATTTGTAAAATAATTTTACATTTTGGTTACCACATTTAAACAATAGTAACCATTTTCTCTGGATTTATAGTTAAATATTAAAATGTTAATTTTCGTAAGGGTTGTGTTGTTGTCTGTCGTAGCTCCCCCTAAACCTATAAAGAAATCTGATTTTTTTTCAGATAAATTCCTACTGTAACATTACAACTGATATAATATATATATATATATATATAATATATATATATATATATATATATATATATATATATATATAATGATGTCCTTTATATAGTATTTTGAGTGATGACTGATGAGCCACATGCTATTGCTTGATTAAATAAAATAAAAAAAACAAAGACAAAAAAGCATCTTTACAGATGAAACTGACCTGAAACCCTGAACAGTAGTTCTGCTTCTCTGCTCCAGCAGTCCACTATATTCTCTCTCTCTCTCTCTCTCTCTCTCTCTCTCTCTCTCTCTCTCTCTCTCTCTCTCTCTCTCTCTCTCTCTCTCTCTCTCTCTCTCTCTCTCTCTCTCTCTCTCTCTCTCTCTCTCTCTCTCTCTCTCTCTCTCTCTCTCTCTCTCTCTCTCTCTCTCTCTCTCTCTCTCTCTCTCTCTCTCGCATTGATTACTCGGAGTCTGATCCAAACCGTTTGTCGGAGGCGCGGAGAGCGCGCGAGTCACGACTAACAATTCATGACTTATTAGAGATTTAATTATCAAATGGCGGATTCGCAAATGATCGCTTTAGTACATTCGGCAGGCAATTATACAATAATGATATTAAATAGTGGGGCAAAATCAGCTGCCAGGCCACCGGGAATTGTCCCGGTTCTCCTGGTGTCCAGTCCGCGCCTGATTTCCACAGACATGCAGAATGTGCAAGTCATATATTGCATTTTTGGGGCTTAATATTCACAGACACTAGTCCATGTCATGTTTTGATTCAAGTGTAGGCCTACTGACCTACTTTTGATTTAGTCATCCAAAATGTGGCATATTCCGTCCGCGTTAGGCATTCCGTTTTTATGACTGGATTCTACGAACCAGACTGTGTTTCCGCATCCCGGAAATTAGGGCATATGTCTCAGAATAGTCAGTGCAATTTGGGAAAGAAATCAGTTAAATCTGTATGTGGATGTGTGTAAATATTCAAATGTAATCCCCTTTGTAATCGTTAAAAATTTCATAAGTAACTGTAATTTAATTACTAATTTTTTCGTAGTAACTGTAACTAATTACAGTTACAATAATTTTGTAATTAAATTACGTAACGCCGTTACATGTAACTAGTTACTCCCCAACACTGCCTATGGGGAAATCACCACCAACCTAAAGTGGCGTGAAATATTTGAATTCATTCAACATGTGCAAATCTTATACTGATGTAACTTAGATCCCTTTAAAATGACAAACCACTGCAGACACATGAACTGTAATCCATTCATTGTGCAAGTCTAGCAAACAGAACAGCTGTAAACTGATTTTTCCCACAGCACATAAGCATTCTGATTCTTTTTATACTCATACACAACATTATACAGTACATATTGCACATTTAGATGTACTTAAGCAGACAGTTGTAGTTTAACATGATTTGTTCTTATTGAGTTAAAGTAGACAGGGGTTGCAAAAGCTGTTAGACTTTGGCACATGGCCAGAGCTGAGCAGAGTGCACGATGCAGCCTCCAGACCTCCAGAACAAGAGCCACATTCAGGCCTCCTGAGTTCCCAGCGGACAGGTCTGCAGGCCCAAGCAACTTTTGTAAATTAAAGACTTCTGTATTCAGACCACAATACTGTTTCCTCTAACAATTACAGTATACATCTTGTGTCCCCAAAGTAAGCAAATGTTCTGTAGGATGAAATCAATGGGGAATTAATTTTTTGTCATCTGTCTTTCGAAACTCGTATGACTTTCTGTCTATTGTGGGTCACAAAGGAGAATATCCAAACTGGTCAGAAGACTTGGAATTTAATGCAATATAGAGTCATATCATGATTTAAAGGTGCTTTTTGCTTTTTAGAGCTTAACAGGCCATGAATATAATTTCCCACAGATTAAATCATACAAGTTCAAAACAACATGAGGACATAATTTTAATATTTGAGTGATCTATCCCTTTAAGAGAGGTTTGCATATGAAACAAGTTGCTTCTTAAACCCTCCGGTAACACTTTATTTCGATTGTCCATTTTAGACATTCTACTAACAGTAAGTTACTTTGAAACTACTCGTCAACTAGCAGTTAGTAGAGTATTAGTAGACTGTCTGCTTAATATCTTCTAACACGTTCTTTGTCAACTTATTCAACTAAACCTACTCTAACAGTCTACTCTGAGAGTTAGTGTAGTTGCAAATAATGAGATTTAAATTAAATTCAAATTTTAGATTTAGTTGATAAGTAGTTGACGTAGTTACAAAGTCACTTATAGTTAGTAGAATGTCTAAAGTGGACTTTCTAACCCTCCAATCTTTAAAATGGACTTAAACAACAATTTACAGCCTACAGATTCATTATTTGTTCATCATGCACTAAAATGCATGGACTAATATAATAAAACTACAATGTTTATAACCAAACAAAGAAGAATGCATTTATATAATCCATTTATATGATGCATTCATTTATATATAGTGTATATATATCACGGTTTAAAAGTCTGGGGTCAGTTATTTTCTTATAAAGAAATTAATACTTTTATTCAGCAAGGATGCATTAAATTGATCAAAAATTAAAGTAAAGCCAATATTTTTTACTGTTATTTTGAACTTTCCACTCATCAAAGAATCCAGGAAAAAAGTATCATGGTTTCCACAAAAATATTAAGCAGCGCAAGTGTTTTCAACATTGATAACACATAAAGATAAAGACTGGGGTAATGGCAGCTGAAATTTCAGCTTTAACATCACAGGAATACATTACACTTTATAAAATATAAAATAAAAACTGCTATTTTAAACTGTAATAATATTTCAGAATATTACAGTATTTACAGCATTTTGGATCAAATAAATGCAGCCATGGTGAGCATAACACACTTCTTTCAAATACCTGTAAAATAAATAAATAAATATCTTACTTTCAGACCCCAGACTTCTTCAAGCTTTTATTGAATTGTACTGTTTATAAATGAACCTTGCAAAACTTCACCGATTCGTTGGCTCCTAAAATGCAGCACCTTAATGTTGATATCCAGGGCTTAAACTGCAGCCTGTTCTAAAGATCTCAAATGCAAACAAATAGAGGTTTGCCTTACACAAACCGCACAATGGGGCTCCTTTTCCAGCCCACGAGTACAGTCTCCTCTTCCACCACAAAATATTTCAGTGCTGCCACAAAGTTACAAAATGATATTTCTATATCTAACTTCACAGTTTTTATTTCTTTGATTACAATAGTTATAGTCTAAAACTACTAAAAAAAGAGGTGACAATTACAATGGGACATTACATTGCTATTCTGAAGATGTGAAAAATACAACTCCACTATTGACAGCTATTTTCTAATAATCCATAATTAAAAAAAACGTTCTATGATCTATGAGTTTCATCTATGTAGACATTGATCAACAGTCTCTATTACAGGACTACCCTCTGCAGGTTATGTGATCCAGAGCTATTTTAATGAGCGTGACCATTCATAGTAATTATCAGCCACATTCCCAAAAGTTGACTGTACCAAATGGTATGTGTTGGTCATAAAAGGTAATATCACAGCCACTCACAGTAAGACTGTGTTTGAGCAATCAGAGTGAATCATATGTCTCATTGCTGTAACCCAGCAGGAGAGCTGTGTTGTGGGGGCGGATTGGACTCACTGTCTGAAACCTAAACTTGAGCTCGTTCTTGAGCATGTTCTGATTGTTTGAATGCCAGGTGTGGCCAGCTGTTTGCATGGACCCATGTGTAGAAGACAGAAAGCAGTATGAGAACGTGTACAGACATCTGAAGTAAGGTTTGGTGACATTAAACAGCTTTAGTAACTGCAAACAAATCTCTTAAGTTTTTTTTTCGCTCTCTCTCTAAATCATTTTTGTCTTTTTTTTAAAGACATTTTTATCTTTTTTTTAAAGTAAAGATATATCATTAAACATCCTTAAAACATGATAAGAATTTGAAAGAGATAACCCGCATAAATATTTGTTTTACAGAATATAACTTGAATAAAGTTTTTTTTTTTTTAGCAAACTGGCAATTTAATAAGAATACAGCTAATGATAATATTTAATTCTAGAAAATCCTCCACACACAGCTCATATGATAATATCCAAAATGATATCTGATTTCTTTGATCACCATGTCATTAACACTTGCTTCAAATCTTACAGTGCAGTTTAAATATAACCATTAGTGAAAGTGAAGTGAAAGTCGTGACATTTGCCAAGTATGGTAACCAATATTCGGAACTCGTGCTCTGCATTTAACCCATCCAAGTGCACACACACAGAAGTGAACACACCATGAACACACAACCAGAGCAGTGGGCAGCTATAGATCCAGCGCCCGGGGAGCAACTGGGGGTTCAGTGCCTTGCTCAAGGGCACTTCAGCCATGGGTATTGAGGGTGGAAGAGAGTGCTGTTCATTCACTCCCTCCAACCTACAACTCCTGCCAGCACCGAGACTCAAACCTGCGACCTTCGGGTTACAAGTCCAACTCTCTAACCATTAGGCCACAGCTGCCAAAATTAGTTTAAAGCATACTCCTTATTTTAAAATTAAAAACTTTTGCCATGCTTGAAATATTATTCTTTGTGCCATATCTAATGGAGGAATACGAATAGGAAAAATACATACACTTTGTTTTGTTTTTTGGAATTGAATAAGCTGCAAGGAATCAAACATTAAGAAATCCAGCTGGAAAGGAATTGTGGAGCCTCTGATCTCACTGGTCACTTACAGAGTTCAATTCCATCTACTATCAAGAGTTTAAAGTCACAGTTATCTTGATCTGTTCTCTCTCTCATTTAGTCATATCCACTCACTCCCTCTGAAGTAGTTTTATGCTCTTTCTGGGATATGAAAGTATTACATTAATGGTCAAGACTTCTGCGAAGTGATGAGCGCCATGCCTTTACCAAAAACTTTAAGACTGCAAAGTTTATAAAGTCTGCTCACTTACTGTGTTTAGGTAAACAACACTCTTGACAAAAGTAGAGCAAGTGACCATTAAAACATTATGTATGCTGTGTATATCATACTGGAAGACATTAACATGTTATCTTTAACATGTGGAACATGTTTCTAAAAGGGTCAGAAACTGACTCAAAGGTCTTTACTTCACAAGATGTTAATCGATCTTAATCGAAGAGATCTGGATTCTGTCAGCGTTATCTCAACAATACTGCATTGCACAGACACATATTTATACAAGACTGAGAAATACAGAATATCATATGCAGAAGCAGGTTTCTTCTTCTGTTATAAGGACAGATATTTAGAGGACTGATTTGGATTGAACAAAAACGCAGTGCATATCTAAAGTCATTATAAGCATTTGGATTATTCCTGGAAACAGAGTGGAAAAGTGCCACACTGGAGATGCTCTCTAAACAGAGACAGAGAGCAGAATGAAGAGGAAATGACTCTCAGTCGTGCACAGTGATTGAACACTAATGGATGGTCAGCTGCTATCCATCACTCAAATAAACCAGGGCTCAGACCCAGAATGCCTCTCATAAACAACAAACACTGCAGAATGACTGTAGCACACAGTGAATGCAAAACAAGCAGTAATTATCACTCATTACATGTGCTTCAGCCTCTTGGAACGATTCTTTCTGATTTTTTCTTGCACAAGGTTTGACTGTATGCTCATTCTGAAAAGGGAAAGTGACTTTAGGCCAAGAATCCCAGCACAAAAAGCTCAGACAGAAGGTGCTGTCAAATCTGAAGTGGTCATATGCCACAGTTTACTTTTCAGACTCACAGACTGTCAAACAAATAAAATAATGCTCTAAAGATTTCCCCGAACAATCTGTTTGGAACAAATACATTATATTGAAGTTGTAAACCATTATCATATAACATATTATTAAACCCAGACAAGGTTATCATGAGCTAATCAACACGGTGCTATGATTTTTAAACACATTTCAGATATTTCGATATAAATCATCAGTGTTTCCCATACACTGATTTATTTGAGGTGTTCGTTTCGACTTCATTGAATAAACACGAGCACTGCACGTTTCAAAATCAAAACGCGGCGCAGATTTTTTTATATGAATTTATCTCTGAAGAGAACTGACTTTCTTCAGAAAAGTTTTGATGACATTTTCATTTTTATCTGATAAAGTAGCGTTTGGAGCTGATTTGATTACAGCCGTTACTGGGGATTTAAATTGATCAAAAAGTGATGATAAAGGCATTTATAATGTTACAAACAATTTCTATTTGAGATAAATAGTGTTCATATTAATATCAGAATTATATTGTATTGTCCAAAATTAAGAAATTTACATTAGGCCTACAATATACAGTAATAATTTAAAGGAATTTTCCATGTTTTCTAAGTTTTTCCGTATTTTTAAATTACGCTTTGCATTGTGAGAACAAGAAGCTCAGTAAACAATCGGCGCGAAAACAGTGCTTGAGTAGTCGCCATTATTCACGGAGACAACCTTGTTCAAAATCTCATTTTAAAATCGGATTTCGGGTTTTGGTGAAACATTTGGGCACTTTATTTGTAATAAACCTCTAGAACAATATTCAAAAAATACTATATTTCCTTGTACAGAGAGTGTGCGTTAAACTCGGAATGCTCTCGCAGCTGTCTGACTGAGCGGCCAGTGGAAGTGACAATCAGCTGCCAGTTGGGATCATGGCCATTTGGGCACTTTATTTGTAATAACCCTCTATAAAATGTTGACATTAAAAGACTAGATCCATGAGAATATATTAACACAAATGTATTACAGTATATATATTTAATATGTCCAAGCAAAAACTATAGTAAGATTATCATTTAAATGCTGTTTTTCCAGAATGTATTTAGACTTAGGGGTAGGACACTTGGGATTGCATTTTCTACATAATATCGCGTGATAATTGTAGCAAAATGCAGTGAGAATTTCAGAATGCATTCTGAGCCAAAGGTGCAGCAAAAGGGTAGCAAAATGGTGGTACATTTCTTTTTTTCTTCTTAAATGCATTGACATTTAAATATAAGATGTTTCAATTGCACTTTAATTTAATACGCACGATAAATATAAAGTCAATGTGGATATGAATTGCATTTGAAAATGCAACACGCCCTTGACCTGTCAATCATTAGGCTACATCAAGGCAGGGCTCGGCAATAGAACGCACAATAAGTCAATATTCACCGTCAACCAAATGCTTTCCACACTGACTTAAACTAAATTAATCACTTTTGAAATGTCTTGTATGTAAGTGTCAATGCTTTCAAGAAAAGTAAATCACCATTTTGCTGCCCTTTTGCTACACCTTTGGCTCCGAATGCATTCTGAAGTTCTCACTGCATTTTGCTACAATCATTACGTGGTATTATTATGAAAATGCAATCCCAAGTGTCCTACCCCTAAGTCTAAATGAATTTTGGGAAAATAAGCAATTATACTTTTGCTACAGTTTTTGCTTGGACATGTTAAACATATCTAATCAGTTTAGGTAATACATTTTCATTTTCATTTTGCAACTTATAAAGTCTTAAAATAAAATTTTATTTGCATATTAAAAGTAGTGTAGAAAATGGCAAATGTAAATTATATAACTGAATTTTCATTTTGAACTAAATTTTGGACACGTGTATAGTAAAATCTTAATTAAAATACAGAACTTAATTACCATTTTACATATTGCATTGGCATTTTGCATATTTAAAATTGAATTTTGCAACCCATATGATTCCATATTTATTTACATTAGGGATGTTCAACACTGACAAAAAAGTATTAATTGAGTCGTTTATTCAGTTGACTATGTTATTGAAGTTGTTTGTGTAGGAAAGATTTAATCCATGTTTGGAGTGGTTTTCTGAATTTACAATGTGTTTTTTATCATTTCTTATGTTTATTGTTATTGGTGATTCCAGATTGCTCTCATTCAAGATGCTATCATTTCCTCCCCCATTGTGGCTGAGCTACACATTCTGCTTGCTTTATTTTAAAAATAAAACATCCAGAAAAGAATGGCACCTACGCTGGAACTCATACAAATGTAAGGAACAGATGTAATGAAACTGTGCATAAAACATTTTTGCTGAGTTGCTGTTTAGTTGAAAATAATCAAAGGGTTAGTTCATTCAAAAATTAAAATTCGCTCATTAATGACACCCTCATGTCGTTTTAATCCCGTTAGACCTTCGTTCATATTCAGAACACAAATTAAGATATTTTTGATGGAATCTGAGAGCTTTCTGACACTCCATAGACAGCAAGGGCCCTACCACGATCAAGGCACAGAAAGTATAAAGACATCATTAAAATGGTCCATTTGAAATCAGTGGTCCAACTGTAATTGTATGAAGCTATGAGAATACTGCGAAGTAAACAAAGAAATAATAACTTTATTCTTGTAGGGTCTACATCAACAGCACCACATGCATTCGCCGTGGGTCAGAGAGCTCTCGGATTTCATCAGAAATATCTTAATTTGTGTTCTGAAGATGAACAAAGGTCTTACGGGTTTGGAACGACATGAGGGTGAGTAATTAATGACAGAATTTTAATTTTTGGGTGCACTCTTGCATGCACTCGTGCATCTCTTGAAGTATATCATAAAACATTGTTGACAAGATCATTTGACCGATGCAGTTGGAGACCACTGGAAATGCAAGTTTAGCATTTTATAAGCAATGCTTGAACTGGAACTTGATAATTCAATCTCAACCTGTTCTGCACGTTACTCTGTACTTCACTTTCATTCATTGCAATTCTTGTCATTTCCAGTCTTCCTGTGAAGAAATCCTGAACAAGGGTCAAAGATTCAGATGAAGGGAACCTATGATTCCAAGACTTATGTACGAACAACTTCGAGAATCCATGTACAGTTTGAGGTTTTTTCACATCTCAGCAAAGAACTTGGACTGAACATACAGCAAAGAAAAAAAAAGTAGTTTCCTCAAACTGGCACATGGCAAGATTTATTAAAAGCACACAAACACTTGAAGCCCTGCTCTTAATTTAGATTGTATAGTTCTCTTAGTTTCACACTGAAATGTCAGGAATGAGTGCTTGAATCTTTGTTCTTTATTTTCAACTTCTTTAACTTCTTTTTTTTTTGCAGTACAATGTCAATTGTAAATGAAGATAATTTAGCATTAATTAGAGGTTAGTAATCTAATTTAAAGAGTTAGTTCACCCATAATATTATATGAAAAATCTAATTATAATCCTGTTAGATTAAAACTAAAACTAATGAAGATCCTTTTAATGAAATCTGACAGCTATACCGTATTGAACCTTGAAATCATAGTTCCATAGGCTGTCAATGGAGGGAGAGAAAGCACAGAGATTACATTAAAAATACTCTTCATTTGTGTTTCAAAGATGAATGAAAATTGTATGCATTTGGAACGGTATGAGGGAGAGTAACTGATAGAATTCACATTTTTGGGTGAACTGTCCTTTTAAATAATGTTGTGTTTTATAGGAAAATGGTGTCATTTCACTTGACTATTGACTGTAGTCTGTAAGTCTGTAGCAATTGTTATTAATGACAGCCCTGTCTTTGTATTATTTTTTTCCCATGTATTTGAAAATGTTTTAAATCTTGACTGTTCCACAGTGAAGTTTATCCTTGTGAGTGAACACTATTTGGTGCAACACCAATATTGTACAAGTACCTGCCCATGTTTGCAATTTTTCTTCCTGTTGCTGTTTAAAACTAAAAAGTGTTCCACATTACAAGAATTTTCAATGGTGCTTTACACATTGTTAAATTTAAATGATGTTAATTTATTTGTTACTAAAGGTAGGCCAACGCTATATATAAATCTTTTTAATTTCTGCTTAACAGATTGTCGGGAACAGAAGAAAATGTGAATCTACAGAATTTTCTATTTTAATGTTGAAGGAAATGTTCGTAAATTTAACAGAAAATATCCTGGTAATTTTCTGCCAATACATTATCTGTTTTTTTATGGAATTTTTATTCACAGTGTAGCTATGGGTGAAGGTGAAGACCGCAATGTGCCAATCAGAATCAAGTATCTTTTGAACTTTCTATTCAGCAAAAAATCACTTTTCACAGTTTTCCAAAAATAATTTATTAAATTAAGAAATGTTTCTGTGTTCTTAGTATAGATTCAGTTTCACATTTTCAAATTTTATACACAAAAATTGTATACAGTACTAAGAAACTTTTTCTTCCCAAGCAGTGCAACACAACTTTCATATTACTATCACCACCACCAAAAATAAGTGCATCAGTTTAAATATCAAGAGAATTAACATAGACAGGATGGAGATAACACCAATTTAAACATATTCTAACTCTAATGCCACAGCTGTTTTACATGAATTAGTTTTGGAGCTACTTTAATAGGCTACTTTAAAGACATATTTTAGAGATGCTTCTTCATTACATGCATTATGTTCAAATACATACATAGATCTTTACTGTTTGACATGCCTTTGTAAGAGTAAACATACATCATCTCTGACAAAGTCCTGAGATAGAAAATGGCCTTTAACCCTTAATTAGATGGGGTCCAGAAAGGCTTTTTCTTGCTTTATCGGCTAAAATGTAGAGATTCAAGTGCTGTAAGTCTTTCAGTGACACAGAGAGGTTCTTCATACCATGCACATAAAAGCGGCTCCACTCACAGAAGCTTTGTTCACAGCGTGCTCTTCACAAAGGCCATGTTCAAACCCACTAAATCTGACACAGTAAAACAAGACAGCTGCACAACACTAGCAAACACAAACCATATACGAGTAGAGAACATGTTCATATAAAGTAATTATTAATCTCTTAAGAAATGCACGAGGGAGGAGAACATCTCTGAATATGTATGCTATTTTATCTCATGCATTATCCTTTTTAATCTGCTCAATGATGGATTCAGCTAACTTGGAGTAGTAACTCTAAAATAGTCCTAACTGTGGGCTAGGCATCATGAATAGCAATCCATATATAGCATTAATTACCTAATGCTTTTATCGGATTTGCTGTGCACTTAGAATTACTAAGGATGGTTCTGGATAACGTTACACACATAAAATTCACCAAAAACAGACCAAATCCATTTATGTTAGACTACTGATCTATATTGGCCCTTTTTTCATTTGGAAAAGCAGGCAATGTAAGCAAGTCCTGAACTGAAAGAAGTGTGTTAGTGCACTCCAGAGTCTATTTCTCCCATTTTTATTTCTATACTGTATAGAGCTATTAATTAATTTATATAATATAAATATTCAAATATAAATAAAAACATACTTTTTTATATATACTCAGAAAGACACTACAACCCTCACTTCTGTACGCTGTAAAATAAAGCAGAGTCAGAAATGATCAGAGCAGTTTGTAACTCATATTCTCAGAAAGCTACTACAGATCGAGCCAGAAAAGAGAAGGAGAAAAGCAGGGGGCTGAAACAGGAGGTCAGTACAATGAGGAAAGGTGTGAACGGTGGTCAGAAGAAGGGATAATTACGCAAAAGAATAAGGAAACATGAAGAAGCAGTGAGGAAGTTCAGCACAGATGTGGAGATTAAAGGGTGAATGGAAACAATATGAACTCACACAATTAAGTTAACAGATGCTTCTGAACAAAGACAATGGCATTGCTGTGGAAGCAGATCCTTCCTTGTTGATCCTTGTGTCTATTATACAAAAATATACTGTAGGCCACTGTCATATTGATTACAATACACATCTGCAAGTTATGATCCAGTGCTTCTTTAAAAATTAGATCATCTTATGGTAAACAGTCTTAAAAACACTAACGTTATCCAACCACTGGTCTGTGAAGAGAAAGATAAACCTGTTACTGTGTCCTCAACACAATTCCCTTCACTGTTCTGACTGAAGCTCTTCCAGTTATGAACATCTCCTGACAATAAACATAAGCACAAAGTAGGCTCCATCGCTTACACATAATGCTAGAATAATGTTGTTTTACCCACACTGAAAAACATGGTGTTGAAACAATTTTCACTCAAAAATTGCTAGTAAATTTTGTAAAACGTACTCCAATAATCTTTGTTTTATTTACAGTTCAAAAAATGTTTTTACAGTGTTTATAACACTGTTTGTGTCTCCTAACTTAAAGCATATTTTAGCAAATTACATAATTATGAAAGTGTTAGCTGGCTAAAAATCGAAATTGAAAATAGTATAATAATAAAAGTAAATAATAATAATTAATAATAATACATTTAAAGATCATTAAATTCAAGTTAGTTTAACTTTCTGGCAACTTTGATAGCTATAAATACAGTTGAAGAAAATGACTTAGAAATGTTTAAATCAGATATCTGAATGCACAATTCTTTTCACTTTCTGTTAATGTTATTCAGCATGTGCGGTGTTGGCTTTTACGTTGAAATGTAGTTCAATACTTTCCTGCGATTTGTTTACAAACTTAACATTCATAAGAAATATAAATTTAATCACTGACTTATCGTATAACCTTTTTATGATCTGAATTTGCTTTAAAAATCATTAGAATTAATTACAATCATAGCCTACTAAGTATTTGAATTGTTGAGCTTGTTGAACCCCACATGCATTAGCATTAACGGTGTTCAGCATTCATAACGGAAATACACTACATATATGTACAACGTTCTCATTAATTACTCATGAATGAGGAAAGCATCTCGCACTTTTTTGAACAAGAATGAACGACACAGCTTACATCACTCCAGGAATAAACTTTCCCGTTGACTATTTACCTGATCCTGTCAGGCTCAACTGAAACTTTGACTTACTTTTGCACGTGAGGACGCTCAGTCCCGCAATCAAGAGTGCGATATAACGGAGGGTCATGTCTTCCTGATCCGAGATTTGATGCGTGATTGCCCCTTGAGAGCCGAAGTCTCCTGCAGATCATCAGAGAGGGCAGATGTTCGCACTGAGTGCGCGTGAAGCGCGGATAGATGAGTGGGCGGGGCCTAGAGGGCAGCGCCCTGTGCTGCACATCAAAAAAGGTAATTAACTATAAAACCCAAGAACATTTTTAAAGCGAACATATAATTGTCATATCAGAATTATGCAGGTGTTTTGCTGGGAACTACGTACGCATAATGTCTGTGAACCCCTAAAAAAATGTCTGCATAAATTTCATAAATATCTGCATGAAAGAAATTGCCCCATTTATCTTCAAACAATGCTTCAGTTCAGAGATGCTGTCAGGCTTCCAGACATAAACTGTTCTTCCACAACATTTCTGGTGGAAAAAGGTCGGGTCTTGATTTTGCGATTTCAGACCAGTAAAAGCTTGGGTTGTTTCTGATTTGCTTCAGTTCTGACAAACTTGACTTTCTCCTGTAGCTTCTTATTTAAAGTGAATAATAGCCTACTGATACCTAATACTTTTTTCATCTATACATATTGGCCAATATTGCATATTGATTGATTGGATACTTTATATACATTTTTATAGATGACCGTACCCTCACATTAATAAAAAAAAAATGTTGTACTGTATAGTATAATGTTATGATGTTATGAATTTATTTAAAACAAATGTATATAATATTTATATCAATATTTTTAATATTCCTATTCATATATTTTATTCCGTTATAATGTTAAATTGTATATGAATATTTAGCACATATTGGTCTTAACATAAAATTATTGGCTTATATCGCCAATAATAACAACCCCCCAGAAATTCTCATTAAAGCCAAAAGGCTCTATTTTTTTATTGATTGGTCCCACAAAATATAGACCTACTTCCAACTTTTCTGGCTCATCCAAATTGTCTTTATAGCAGGAGCAATGTTTTTCTTGGAGAGCATAGGCTTCCTCCATGCTATTCTGTCATTCTTTTCCCCATATATTTTCCCCAACAACGATATTTACTTCTGGATCATTTTGTTTAATAAATCAGTTAAAATAATAAAATGACCATTTAACTGGGTTCTCTTTATTTAGTTAATGAAGACCTTATCACCATGCAGGTAAAATCAATGTAGTGATACAGAGTACAAAATGTAGGTGTTAAAAAATTCTAGCATCAGCAATACAGTATGCACAATATTGACCGTTTTCTCTTGATAATAGCTTTAGTTACTGCTGTTTGGCTGAGAGATATGGGGGTTCGTATGTCTTCTGAAGTATATAACGTATATTTTCTGACATGCAATCTAAGCACGAGCAATAGCTTGACTTGATATTTATTCAGATGACGGAGCCTGAAGTCTAAATCAGTGCCATATATATTTATCAACGGTTATTATAAATGTTATTATTCTTGATATTGAGGCTTTTAGTTGGCTCTAAATTGACTTTATTTGAACTGTCTACCATTAGTGGATGAAAAACAGATTCGGAGAGCCTGTAATCTGATCATCCATCCAATGATCTACTGTTGAGAACTAATTACAAGACAAACCAAGGAATATGTATTTGAAAATAGGCTGAAGATTTCCTGTGGGACTAAAGTTGAGATTTAATTTGACATGGTTTACTCCCTCATACGACCCACCAAGTCAAATCCCCTTTGAGACGCTGATTTTTAGTTTTAGAGCTCAGAGTAATAGGTTGCTGGCTGTAGTTTGTGAGTATGATGTTGACAGCTGTGCTCTGGAGACCTCAGGTAATGTTTGCACACCTGAAGGAGAGTGTGGCGTTGCTCTGCTGACTAAAAACAATGCTGATGCTGATTCAGTTGGTCACATTCATACCTCATGTTACATATAAAATTAACATTTTGTAGTGATCTGTATAGAGTTTTAAAAATTAGTTTGGTTTAAATTTAATTCCTGTAATGCACTTTTCATTCCATGGTATAAGCTAGAATAGAATAGAATAGAAAATGCTACCTTAAAAATTATGAATGAAAATGTATTAACACAATATCAAACCAAAGACATTATTTCAAGAAAGCACAAACACGTTTTTCAATAACAGCTCACAAAAAGAAGTTACACTTCAAATAGAGTTAAATACGAGGAAGCATTAAGGATGGACTTAACGCGACTTAATGATGTATTAATTTCTTAGAAACGCACAGCTTTTCGCTTCACAGGAAGGTAATTGATTGACTGGAGTTGTGTTTTGGATCACTGTGAAGTTTTTATCAGCTGTTTGGACTCTCATTCTGACGGCACCCATTCACTGCAGATGATCCATTGGTGATCAAGTGATGTAATGTTAAAATTCTGCTTATCTGTTTGGATGAAGAAACAAACTCATCTACATTTTGGATGGCCTGAGGGTGAGTACATTTTAAGGCAATTGTCTTCTTTTTTTTCCTTTTTTTGAGTGAGCTATTCCTTTAAATGTGTCTGAAGTGCCATTCTAGGTTTGGAGTGTCACATGCTCCCATTTTATAAAACAACATCAATTTGGGTTTAACATGGAGAAATACCTATAATTGTGGTATTAGCAAAATTAAAAAAAAAAATTAAAGTACTACCAATAAATTATGTTGTAAAATGCCATATGAACATGTTTAAAAATACAACATTTGGGGTATACATGTCTCTCTTTTCAGCACATTAAAGATGGATCATGTTAGACAAGTTCTGTCTAACACAACATGTTGCTCTGCAATTAGCACCATACACATTTCTAGGAGAAAAAGCAAAACAGTCCTTTTTTTTTATCAGCAAAAACCACAATACACTGTGACCCTTTTATTTGGTTCAAAATATGGGGACAATCATTATGTTCAGGATCAGTTGACCATAACTGGATTCAGTAAAATTAATCAAAAATCACAAGCATGAAAAACAACAAAATCATCTGTTAAAAAGCAATGTTTTATTTTGACAGTCCATTTTAGATATTCTACATACTCACTAAAGCTGGCCAGAGCCTGGTTAGTTCACTAGTGGGAGACCATTTGTGAAAATGTAGCTTGTTGCGGCAGCTAGTTTTAGTCCAGCCAGAAGGGAGTGATCATTCCCTGGCTTGAATGGGTGCAAAAGTCCTAGTGTAATGACGTGGACTTTAGACCGTGAAAAGGAGCATCCTTCAGATGACTGGCCTCCAGACATTCTGTTGTCATGAATTCCCCATCTCAATTAAACAACGATGGACGTATTGAGCTGGTCAGGATGCGCTACACCTCTAATGGAGCAGCATTATTAAATTGCAGGCTAAGAATGCAGCTGTAGCATGCAGTAGGCAGAGTCTGGTTCTTCTAAGCAAGTTTACAAATCTGTATCAATTAACAGCCATTACCCATATAGCAACATATTTTCGGCCCACATCTGGCACATGCGGAATGATGTTCTGGCCCACATGTAGCGTGGAATGATGACATTTGAGGGACTTCTCCTGTTTTCCAGATCTAGACCAAAAGCAAGCCATAGCTATGCCACATGTCAGCCAAGAGCAAAGAAATAAACCACAGTGAAGCTTTTCTGAGCCACAAAATCTTAATATATTGTTTATAGAGCCTTCTCAGCTTGTCTATGTTTGTTAACAAGCAAAACCACTGAAGGAAAAAAAAATTTGTAAGCTGACATGTAGTTTCAAATTAATCAGAGTTAATTTACTTAGTTGCAAAGGTACTATTAAGATAAACTGTTAAAAACAATCAACCTTTAACATTAATGCTCACACATGGAAAAACTTTTTTTCATAAACTGAATATTATAAACAGTATCATAAACCATCTTTTTTTATTGACAATTTAAACAGAAGTAAGCATTTAAACAGTAGAGCATCCACTAGTAACCCTTAATTTCCAGCAAACTGATCCTGTAAAATCTGAAAAAATTTACTGTGTGCCTTCAATGCATTATAAGTTTCTTCTGACAAACAAAATACATTAAAAAAAGAAATTATTTCCGGTCTCTGCCATTGCCTTTAATTATGAAACATGCAGATCAAATTGACACACAAGGTTTATAATCATATTATAAATTTCAAAGTATTACACAACACATCAGAGTGTCTACAATTTGTAGGCATGTTCATGACCCTATAAGTGAGAAAAAGTCACTAAATTTCACAATAGGCATTTCATAAGCAAATAAAAAGGAAAAGATCAGCCATACAGCTCTCTTTATTAATAACAGGTTTAATGTGCTCAAAACAGTTTGCTCAATGAAGTGAGAAAAACCTTAATTAATCGAAACTTGTATAACGAGTCTAAGACAAGTCGTTATTTAGTGAAGCTTAACTAAGCCTCACTAAAATTAGATTTAGCAAATTCTGTTGAGGTTCTTCCAGCAGTTTACTAACTACTGTAATAATGACACATGGTAGCACGCTAACAGATATTGCTCAATGAATAAAACTCCTTTCACTGTCATTATTGATTAGCCAACAAGTTACACAACAGTAGCCACAAAAACTCCAACATCACAGAAATATTTCAAAATTTCAACATAGCTGAAGATAAAGCACTAATAAATGTTTCCCATTATTTAAACCACTTTTACAAATAAATTCAACATTTAATCCCCTGATCTAGTCCATGCAATGCATGCTGAGAAATTCACTGTACAGTTTCATTTATCAACAAACATGATTTATGTATTCTCAATAGAAAAGGTGGACTGCATAAAACCACAATACATAACAACTGCTATTATGTTACCTTGAGCTGTAGCTTACACTAGACAATCATGTGTGATTTTACTGATGATAACCCACCATAATGATTAATATCTGTAAAGCCCACATATCATTGTGCTTTCTTGAACAATGAGCTTTCTTGAAGTTGCGGAGAGTACCATGCTATTCTTTCAAAAACAGGAAGGAAGTAGGAAAGAAGTCATTCCTTCCATTCTGGACCCTTGGGAATGTTTTTTGGAGTTGTTTGCTTGTATGAGAGGGGCTATTGTCTGTTAAACACAAGGGTGGTGGCTGTGAACGTCTGAGGGTGAAGGGGCTCAAGGGCAGGGAGCAGAAGACATTTAGGGTCCTATATGTGCGCAGAAAGAGTCTCCACAAAAACAGGGTTTGTTTCAAGAAGACCCTGACATCCATGGTCTTGATCATTGCGTAAGGATGTTTCTGTGGTGATGGGAATATATAAATAACAAGTTGGATGTAAAAATGTTTGGCCTGGTCTTTTGGGCACATACATGTGTTATATATTTTTCTAATGATTTATACTTAAAAATATATATATATTTATTTATATTGAGAGTTCTATATATACAATATATATTATATATTAAAAAAAAAATATATATATATAGATAGATATATATATATATTTTTATATATATATATAATATATATTCTCTCTCTCTCTCTCTCTCTCTCTCTCTCTCTCTCTCTCTAACCTTTCTGGCTTGGAAATCTAATAGCTGGGAAGGCAAATTTTCACAGACCAAGACTATAAGCCCAAGGGATTGTCCAACTGAACATATCAATATTTTCTCTACCCCCTTCATTCTGTCCTTCCTATCCTTCTTTCTATGCTCACTCAAGTGTTGAACTTGGCTGGAGCTCGTGGGTTGCTGTAATATGTGAGGTCGTAGCCGAGGTTGTGACCAGACAGCACACCAGTGGTTTCTTCTGTTGAGAGTTTGTGTTTTCCCATAGAAGCTTCTGGATTACTGCACCAACAGTCTGTTTCTGACTGACTATTGATAGTTCTCCTACAAACTTCCTGTGTCAACACAGCACCAACTTCAAATTGACCCTTTTATTTGGTTCAAAATATGGGGACAATCATTATGTTCAGGATCTGTTGACCATAACTGGATTCAGTAAAATTAATCAAAAATCACAAGCATGAAAAACAACAAAATCATCTGTTAAAAAGCAATGTTTTATTTTGACATTCCATTTTAGATATTCTACATACTCACTAAAGCTGGCCAGAGCCTGGTTAGTTCACTAGTGGGAGACCATTTGTGAAAATGTAGCTTGTTGCGGCAGCTAGTTTTAGTCCAGCCAGAAGGGAGTGATCATTCCCTGGCTTGAATGGGTGCAAAAGTCCTAGTGTAATGACGTGGACTTTAGACCGTGAAAAGGAGCATCCTTCAGATGACTGGCCTCCAGACATTCTGTTGTCATGAATTCCCCATCTCAATTAAACAACGATGGACGTATTGAGCTGGTCAGGATGCGCTACACCTCTAATGGAGCAGCATTATTAAATTGCAGGCTAAGAATGCAGCTGTAGCATGCAGTAGGCAGAGTCTGGTTCTTCTAAGCAAGTTTACAAATCTGTATCAATTAACAGCCATTACCCATATAGCAACATATTTTCGGCCCACATCTGGCACATGCGGAATGATGTTCTGGCCCACATGTAGCGTGGAATGATGACATTTGAGGGACTTCTCCTGTTTTCCAGATCTAGACCAAAAGCAAGCCATAGCTATGCCACATGTCAGCCAAGAGCAAAGAAATAAACCACAGTGAAGCTTTTCTGAGCCACAAAATCTTAATATATTGTTTATAGAGCCTTCTCAGCTTGTCTATGTTTGTTAACAAGCAAAACCACTGAAGGAAAAAAAAAAAGAGTAAGCTGACATGTAGTTTCAAATTAATCAGAGTTAATTTACTTAGTTGCAAAGGTACTATTAAGATAAACTGTTAAAAACAATCAACCTTTAACATTAATGCTCACACATGGAAAAACTTTTTTTCATAAACTGAATATTATAAACAGTATCATAAACCATCTTTTTTTATTGACAATTTAAACAGAAGTAAGCATTTAAACAGTAGAGCATCCACTAGTAACCCTTAATTTCCAGCAAACTGATCCTGTAAAATCTGAAAAAATTTACTGTGTGCCTTCAATGCATTATAAGTTTCTTCTGACAAACAAAATACATTAAAAAAAGAAATTATTTCCGGTCTCTGCCATTGCCTTTAATTATGAAACATGCAGATCAAATTGACACACAAGGTTTATAATCATATTATAAATTTCAAAGTATTACACAACACATCAGAGTGTCTACAATTTGTAGGCATGTTCATGACCCTATAAGTGAGAAAAAGTCACTAAATTTCACAATAGGCATTTCATAAGCAAATAAAAAGGAAAAGATCAGCCATACAGCTCTCTTTATTAATAACAGGTTTAATGTGCTCAAAACAGTTTGCTCAATGAAGTGAGAAAAACCTTAATTAATCGAAACTTGTATAATGAGTCTAAGACAAGTCGTTATTTAGTGAAGCTTAACTAAGCCTCACTAAAATTAGATTTAGGAAATTCTGTTGAGGTTCTTCCAGCAGTTTACTAACTACTGTAATAATGACACATGGTAGCACGCTAACAGATATTGCTCAATGAATAAAACTCCTTTCACTGTCATTATTGATTAGCCAACAAGTTACACAACAGTAGCCACAAAAACTCCAACATCACAGAAATATTTCAAAATTTCAACATAGCTGAAGATAAAGCACTAATAAATGTTTCCCATTATTTAAACCACTTTTACAAATAAATTCAACATTTAATCCCCTGATCTAGTCCATGCAATGCATGCTGAGAAATTCACTGTACAGTTTAATTTATCAACAAACATGATTTATGTATTCTCAATAGAAAAGGTGGACTGCATAAAATGTAATTAATTGTGAGAATTGTGTAGTGATTATTGAGTTTGAGTTTGAGTTTATTAGTTTATAATAACGTGGACAATCCCTTTTAATGAAAAGAGCAGCTTTAGCCTCTACGGCTAATTTCCAGCTGTAGTCCCCGGCCAGTTGTTAAAAGGCATACAACAAATAAAAAACAATACAATTATATTTACAACAGGGATAAGCAAGATGGAATAAGACATACAAACATGTGGCACACAAATGAGACAAGCACAAACAAACAAGCAGAAATTGCAAAGTCATATAAGCAGTTTATGCATTAAAACAGTACAAAACAACATACACGATAATAACAGACAAAACCTAACATTGAAACAGACAGCAGAAAAATCTAATGGCAGCAGCATGACCATGTCACATCAAATACACATCACAACTTTAAGATTAATGTATGCAGTTATAATTGTTGGACAGCCAGTTTTTAAGGTGTGTAGCAAAGGTGGAATATGTATGTATGTCTTTAATTATAGTGGGCAGTGAGTTCCAGTTTTGTATTGCTGTAACAGAAAACGATAATTGACCAAATGTGCTTTTCCTGAATGGGATTAGAAGGTCACCTCGTGTGGTGCTTCTAGTGATCTGACTGCCATTATTACGTCGGATTACAAATGAATTAAACGGAGCAGGAGCGGTATTAAAAATTTTGTAGACCAGGCAGATGTTTTTATATTTGATAACATCTTCCCAGCTTAACAGTTTATGGTTTTTAAGAATAATGCAATGATGTGAACTGTTAGGCTTCTGGTCCAGGACTTTGAGAGTTTTTTTATAAAGAATAGCTAATGGCTTTAGTGATAAACTGTTAGTTTGTCCCCAGCTTGTCAGACAATATGTTAGATGTGACATAATCATGGCATCCATAAATAATTTGGCAGCATTAAAAGTAAGTGCATTTCTAATATATCTAAAATTAGCTAAGCTGAACTTGACCCTATTGCATACTTTCTTAATATGTGCTTTAAAAGAGAGATTAGAGTCAATAATGACGCCCAAATACTTAAATTGTGTCACAATACTAATGTTTTGACCTAAAATCGTTATATTTGGCACAATGTTACATTGTCTCTTTGTAAAAAACATTCCCACAGTTTTGTCTAGATTTAGTTGAAGGCATGAACAATTTAGCCAATTGGTGATCTTATCCATAGCTATGGTCAGTTTGGCAGCAGCCAGATGTTTTGTCTTGGCATGCGCATAAATGACAGTGTCGTCTGCATACATTAATGTATTGATATCAAGGCAAACTGATGGCAGATCATTGATATATAGACTAAACAAAAGTGGGCCAAGTATCGATCCTTGTGGTACCCCTGTGCATAGATTAAGAGCTAATGAACAATGGTTGTTTACATATATATAACATATTGAGTTCTACCAGTTAAATATGACTCAAACCATTTAATTGCAGAAGTGGAGAAATTAAAAGTAGAGAGTTTGGCAATAAGGACCTGATGGTTGACTGTGTCAAAAGCTTTACGAAGGTCTAAAAACACAGCGCCAACAACACCTCCCTTGTCAACCATTGCTCGTACATTCTCTAAAAATAAACAGTTTGCTGTTTCTGCAGAGTGATGGGCCCTGAAGCCAAACTGCTTCGGATGAAGAGTAAATGGACTATTATTTAAAAAAGAAACAAGCTGCTCTGATACACATTTTTCAACAACCTTAGAAACCACAGGTAGAAGACTGATTGGACGGTAGTTAACTATGTTCAAAGGGTCATTTGACTTAAATATGGGAGTTACAATTGCAGTCTTCCAGGTAGTTGGAAATATCCCCTGTAGAACTGACTGGTTAAAAATTTGTGTAATAGGGTAGGATAGATGTTCATTCAGGGATTTAAGCATTTTAGAATCCATTCCATAAATATCTTTTGATGTTGAAATTTTAAGAGAATTAATAATTGCCTGGGTTTTAATTTCAGAGAAATTAAAAAATTATTTTGAGTATGGATAACGATCTAGCCATCAAAGTTACGAATATTTCTAATTCAACAAAACGTGTGCTGAGAAACTGACGTTAAACATTTTTCCATGTTGTTTGAACAGAATCCATCAGCTATCATCACGTTTTCTTAAGAAATGGGTCAATGAAACAACAAAATAGCCTTCAACAAAATGACCAGTTGTTGCAATCAAGTCACCAGTATTTTTGTTTCCCTTGTGAGAGAAGATTTTCGCAAGGAGCTGAGAGGAGCACTTGAGGACTGTCACTGAGTTTAACAGTGTGGAAGTGACCCGTTGGAATGTAGAGTACAGTTATGTTTTGCTTTATGCTCCAGAGAAGCCTCAGGCCTCAGATGAAGGTTAAAGAGTGTTCGACCGGCCCTGACAATATGTGTATGTGTGTGTGTGTGTGTGTGTGTGTGTGTGTGTGTGACTTTTGCCCTTTAAATATTAATAGAGGCATTCATAAATGCAATACTAGGTAATTTGGCTGTTCTTCCTCTATTGGCATTCTCTTTTGTTCAATAAGCCATCCATAAGTCATTTTCTTCCATTTTAACTGACATAAATGGAAACAATCGTATTGAGCAGACAAGATCATTATTTACTTGGAAATGTAAAATATTTTTTTCTTATCAAGTCAAGACAGAACAGATACTGTGATGATTGAGCTATGAAATGTCAACAACCAAATATTCTTAATTCTTCAAATAGTCTTAAAAATTACTTGGTGTGACTGGGAGTAGTTTTCACACTTTTTACTCCAGTAAATATTTCTCAGTGTACAACACTGAAACAGTGAAACAATTATATACAGTACAAGACAATTCATAAAACGGCAAAAAAGAAAAAGAAAGAAAGGAAACATATATCAAACATTATACAAGTTGTCTGAAAGATATTATAGCATATGAAAGACATATGACATCTTGCTATAGCAATAATATGATAATATTGGTATTTTAGTCTTTAAGAGACAAATTTGTGTAACTGGATTTTTTATTTTAACCCTTTATTGTATGTTCTGTCCTGTATTAGAAAATGTTATAGCATTGCTTGACCATTTTAATCAAAACATTTCGAATGGCAACGAAGTGCATATTGTAGACCATGTCCAACATTCTAAGGACAAAAGACAATTGCCTGAACCAACCAACCATCCAACAGACAACAAATAAATGCAGTGATTCAATCAAGCAGACAATACAACTGTTCGACAATAAAAATAGCATATATAAGGATTTATTTGTTTTAACTATCAATCATCAATGATTACATTTTCCAAACCCTCTAAATCTTCACAAAAAACGATAGTATTATTTGTAATATAATCGATGCATGCCGAAATTGGGTTAAAAGAAGGTGGAAATGCACATTTCTGCGCAGCCTGAGCGCCGGGTTGATCCACTTAAAACATGTTGTAAAGCGGAAACGACGGACTGAAACCGCGAGAAGCTTTCGATTCTAACTCACTAATGATCCAAAACAAATAAGATAATTTGTCGTCGTCCTGGAGCTTTACAAAATAACGCGGACGCTTGAATTACACCCTGTACCAAGATGAACATCAACGTGGGATACAGCTTTACGCAACCAGTCAACGCTAGCTTGTTTCGATTTTCAAACGTAAACATCCGCCGAGCAGTTCCTGTCCATGTATGAGCAGACGCTTCACTGTACTACACATGTTAAGGGTCGTGTTTTGATCCAAAAAAGAGGATATGCCAATCCCAGCTAATGGTCAGTTATGATACGACTGGAGTTGACTTTATTTAACCTCAAGTGCTTTGCCAAGGCGTCAGCGTTACTAAAGATGCGAATTGGTTAGCACGCACGCTAGCTTGGCTAGGAGAGCAGTTTGTTTATGTAACTAACGTTACATACTCAACTATGTCGGTTGACGGCACAAATAATAAGTCAGAATATATATAGTCCGTTTTGGCAAACAGTGGTGACAGTTTCACAGTCGGACATCCTTATTATGGCTCTACTGAACTTTGTTTTTAGTTCAATTGGAAAATGCATAGACGTCATTTGCCTCCTTCTGGATTTAAATTTTGTGATTGTAAACTCAATAATTCAGCTGTTGGTGGCAGTGATCTCCTTTATCAATAGTTTGCCCATGCTACTCACAATTTCTGTGTCGGAGTGCTGGAATCTCAGTCTGCTTTGCATCATCACCATGAGGGATGGAGTGGCCTTTGTGACCCATAACATGTTTGGAGGTGGGATGCAGCTGCTGGGAGGCGTCCTGGAAAGCTTTAAGATGATCGGATACCTGTCTTCACATCTACTGCTCCGCACCAAAGAGCTTCTCCACCGCGGACTTTTGTCGGGCCACGGTTTACTGCGACAGGCCTGGGAAGGCTGTGGGATTGTGTTCAGCTTGTTGCTGTATTTCATCAACACTATCATCAACTTGCTCCTCATTGGCACGCAGAATTTGTACTCCGTGTTGGTCAGCACGGTGGAAGCAGTGTCCTGCCCTTTGCAGAAAGCTTTTGAGCTGACTTTGACGGTGTTTACGTTTCTTTACAGCAGTCTTGTCGGCACCTCCATCCTGCTGTGGACTCCGTGTAAACTGGCAATGGAGTTCCTGGGATCTGTGTGCCATGTATTTGTGAGCATGTTCTTGCTCAACTCTTACGGGCTGCTTCTCACATTGCTCATCATTGCAAGTGCCACTGTATATCTAAACCCTGCACTCCCACGACATGTATGTTTGTGTGTGATCAACTACATCAACACTGTTCCCGTCCTACGGTGTCTCCGGAGGGCTCTACACGGCCTCTATGTGCTCGAGAGGAATTTGTGGCAGCGATTGGCCTGGTATCACAGCCAGATAATGGTTCCTGCAAGGATGGAAGTTGCGGAAAGGGACGTTAGACAGCCAGATCCCGACCCTGAGCCTCAAGTTGACCCGAACGCAGCAGGAGAGGTAGCAGAAAATGCACCTGAGGATGCCCACCAAGTGGACGACCCTCTAGACCTGCCGCTTCCCAGTTCCAGCACTCGCAGGCCACTCCGAAAATTTCCTTCGGAAGACAGTTGCAAAGGCCCTCCGGCTGACAACCTGCTGACTATTCTGCAGGAGCAAGAGGAGAGGAAGAAGTGCGTGATCTGTCAGGACAGCACCAAGACTGTTGTACTCCTGCCGTGCCGTCACTTGTGCTTGTGTAGAAACTGCACCAACATTTTGCTCAGCCAGCCTATCTACCAACACAACTGTCCCCTGTGCCGCCACATGATCCTTCAGACCATGGATGTGTATATCTGAGGGAAGTGTTTATGGATGTGTTTCTGTCATCCTCAGGTTTTTTGAGCAGCACTGTTCTTGAAATGTGGGAAACCACTTGTTCCTTTTTCACAGATGGCCATTCCACTTCCGAGGCTTGTATATAGATTTAAATCACAACCTTTTGTAAATCGTTAAGGCAAGAGTGTGCTTTCTCATGATTTTATATTCATTGTCACTTTTTTTCATCAGCTTGTAGAAGCAATATCACTTGAATGTAAGCTTTGTATAAAGAAAAAAAAAAACATTAAAAATGGGGTGTTAATTGTGAAGATGGATGATTTATGATGTAATTGTCAAGTGTTTATGGGGAACATTTGTATGCTACAATACTAACATTGGGACTTCGTGGGAACCTTTGAAACCTCACAATAATCCACAAGTAAATTGAAGTCTTGTCAAGACAATTACCTATGGATTATTGTGATGTTTAAGGGGAATATTTGTATAATACAATACGAACATGGGCCTTAGTATGATTTGTTGTCTGCATAATTTGTTGTGTGACTGTAAAGGTGATCTGAGGTTTCATGGGAGCATCTACTTCATCAGATTGATTTTCTATTGATTTTGTATGTTTTCTGTGTTGGAGAAATCTGTTTTGCTTTACATACAAAATGTAATCATTCCTCCAAAGTGTCACTACAATATTTTAACAAGTTATTATGCAATCTGATGATGTATTTGTGCTGTTTTTGTCATTTATTATTGAACAGCATTAAGGCTTTCTCACTGCTCAAGTGTTATCGATCAATGCATTTTCATATCGAAATTTTGTGCTTGTTTTTTGTTTTGAGAGACAGTAATTCAATTCGGTTACCGGTAAAAACAGAGTGGAAGAAAAGCTTTTAGCTCAGATTTTTCCAGAGGATTTTGTTAGAAATCACTATTTTGGAAAACATCTTAAGCATTAGAGAAACAAGGTACAGGCTTTTCTGGTTTATCTCAATTATTTTGGTCTTACATGACCCATTCAGAAAGGCACAATGCGCAAGACAATCAGGTGCATTTAAGAGGAAAAAAAACATTTGCAAGGTCCATACATGCTGTTGTCCTTGCTAAAATTATAAAAAATGACTATGTAGTCCCTAATTATTTCTATCACTCTCAATTATGCACAATGCAGGTGTCAAGCACAAACCCATGGTTTATTATTTTACATTTTTTAAACAAGCTGTGATTTAATTCCCTATTAAGCTCCAAGCCTTTTTTATTCTTGTACCACAGACATTTGTTTTCTATGAAGGTCTCCAGTGATTATGTTTGTGGTTCGAGCAGATGTCTGTCTCTCCAGAGGCCTGGGTAATATCAAAACCACATTCCCTGACTATCCAGATGAATAATAAACCGTATTTGACAGTGCGGTTGTATTGTCTTTGTCTTCAGCACAATTTGTAGTAGTTTCATCGTTGGAATAAAATGCAATTAACAACCATGTTTTTGATTTGAATAAATGACTTATGCCACTTCTAGGCTGATATCAGCACACAAGCAAAGATTTTAAGCAGCTTGTCGTGGGCGTGGGACCATATGAACCAGAAAGTATAATGGACACAACTTCCACTAGTTGTTAAATCATGGGAAGGGAGTTTCCCAAAGCTTGATTTAAAACATTTAAATAAAAAGCAATTATTTAAAATTGTAATAATATTACACAAACAATATTACAAAAAACAATCCTTAAGTTATTTCAAACGTTTGACTTGAAGTGTTAGGTATACAGTTTAAACATTAGCCAACCATTAGGGAATCTTTAAAAGTAGCTTTAAGAGAATTAGCTTTAAGTTGTTCATTTGATATAAGATGTGTGAAATGCAAGCTTTACTCTAGAAGTATAAAAGGAAACACATTCAGCACTGGACAGCTCCACATTACAGCAATTTTAGCAAATAGAAATCTGAATCTCACATTGTTGTGCACTTAGAAACAGCATTCAACCAAATCCCAGAGTACTCACATTCAGATGCATCTTTCAGATCCACTGTCTGTAACTGCATCCTTGAGAACAATGCTTTAAAAATAACCTAAAGTTTATTGAATCACTGTAATGAATTCAACAAAGTATCCTTTTATTAAACAGAGATAAAAGGGGGTTTCCTTATTTATTTTGTGCCTTGAAAGAAAACTAAGCACCACTTCATTGATTGTTATTTGCACAACAATGCATTGAGTCTTTAGAGTAAGATCTTTTGAAAGTCTTTTTTTTTTTTTTTTAACAATCCTGTTAGTCTAGAATAGATTATAAAGTATGGGAATTTAACTTCAGGCACATGTGGAATATATTTAAACATGTTTCTTATTTGTTGATTGATTTATCAATTTTAGTCCAGCTACAAGTTAACCTTTGCTTCCTTATTTGTAATGGTCTACACCAGTGGTCTCCAACGTGGTGCCCGCGGGCACCTGGTAGCCCGCGTGGAGTCTCTGAGTCGCCCGCCGAGCACCTTCTATAAATAGCCTGAATTGTAATCTTTCATTTTTTTAATGATAATGTTATAAAATGAGAAAATAACTATTGGTGACATTTCATATACCATTAAAACATAATAAAATAATTCAATAATTTAAAATATTTAGAATCTGCACGTCTCTCTCTCTCTCTCTCTCTCTCTCTCTCTCTCTCGCTCGCTCTTCGTCTCGCGCGCGCGCACCTCTCTGTCTGTCTGTCTGTCTGTCTGTCTGTCTCTCTCTCTCTCTCTCTCTCTCTCTCGCTCGCTCGCTCTTCGTCTCGCGCGCGCACCTCTCTGTCTGTCTGTCTGTCTGTCTGTCTGTCTGTCTGTCTGTCTGTCTGTCTCTCTCTCCCTCGCTCGCTCTGCGTCTCGTGCGCGCACCTCTCTAGTTCTCTCTGCGTATCGCGCGGCAGAGGAGCAGCGTTTTAATTTAGTTAAACACAGATATTATGTTGCTTTTCTAATTTTACATCATGGCTGGACTGGCCATTGAGCATACCGGGCATTTGCGCGGTGGGCCGACGTGCTTTTTGGGCCGATATCTCATACTCATACTTTTTTTTTTTTTTTTTTTTTTTTTTAACGGCCCATAAAATTTGTACATCGGTGGCCCATTCGTTTTGTTTTGTTTTGCTTAATTGGCGGCGCTGGGTTTGTGCCGGTGTAATGCATTGGTCAAAGTCAGTGTTAGTTTTTTTCTCTGACAGACCAGCCCATGAAACACGAAGATCAGCGGCCTTATTGGCTCTTTTCTTGATTGACACTGGGCTGGCCCAATCACAACTTTAAACGAGTGAGCGAGCGGCAGCAGTGTCAGTGTGTATCTGTAAAAAAAAAGATGGAGAAGAAACGCAAGGAATGTGCAGATAAATAGCGTGAAAAAATAGAACCAGGGCCTTAAAGCAGACACTGTAAACTGTGTCAAAATATATGTTTTCTGACCTTCATCAGCTCCTGTGGCAGATGATGATAGTGAGGACGGAGGATCAGGAGAGAGATGAGAAAGTGTAGAGCCTGCGGTAAGCATAACTACTTTCAAAACACTGAGGCCATGTCATGAGTGTAGATTATTTATTTCCACATCTGCATAGTTGACGATTACCGCAATTCACTAGAAATTTAATAAGAGGCGTTTGTAAACCATGTTTTCCGCCAAAATAAAAGCTTGATGCAGTTTGCGTCAAAATAAAAGATCATGTGCTTATCTCTTTCAAGTATAGAAATTGGTACAACTAATTAAGAAAGTCTTTTTTTTTTAACAATCCTGTTAGTCTAGAATAGATTATAAAGTATGGGAATTTAACTCCAAGCACATGTGGAATATATTTAAACATGTTTCTTGTTTGTTGATTGATTTATCAATTTTAGTCCAGCTACAAGTTAACCTTTGCTTTCTTATTTGTAATGGTCTACACTCAGACTAACCCTCAGATAAAAGATACTCGTGCAGGGTCTTCTAAGTATAAAACAGCTAGAATAGAGTCATTCAGAGGGTCATCCAATTCACAGTGTATGAGTGTGTCTGGCCCCTGTTCAACATGTACATATTTAGTGACTTCAATAACTGGGTAATAACTAGGTACTAATCCTAAACCTAACCATAGCCCATTGTAACTACCTCATATCACACAGTTATAAGTACACTGTAAGTAAGCGATTTTGAATTAGACCGTGGTAAGTCCTGCTTCAGTGTGCAAAAGTTGTTCATAAGTGCGGTCATGATGATGAAAGAACGCCCCCTGCTGTTATTAAAGCAAAGTACATAACCAATAATAGGAATAAATGGAAACTAAATCTCTGTAATACAGGCGCGAGTCCTCCGAGGAAAACGGAAGGACGCCCTCTACTGATATTAATAAAAATGGAAGCATAATATGATCCCTAATGAAAGCATTAGAGCTACAAATGATTACACAATCAGAACCTGCGATGTTATTTAAAATCCCCAAAACAAAGAACTACAGATAATTCACTTTATAACAGTTTAGGTTTTCTAGTTTTAGGACATGTATGTCTATGGTAGACTGTGTAAATATAACATGGTATATGAACGTATATATATATATATTCATATATATATATATATATATATATATATATATATATATATCATACATAAATATATAAAATATTAATATATGCAAAATAAGTATAAATTGTTAGTCATTAGTGTGATTTAGAAGAGTACACTGACTTAAACATTCAGTGGCACTCAACTATTAATATAATATAGATAATGCCAACTTGCACTACTGGGACAGGAAAAATACATTTTAAAAAATGGTCCTTAAAAAACATTTTTCAAATAAATCCTGTCTGAAATTCAGATTGCTTTTAAAATTGATGCATGTAGGAGAAGCTGGACATTTAGACACGGTTTTGATGTTTTATATGCCTGTTAAACCAGCTAATTCAAAGCCCTGCCATTAAGACTTATAAATAAGTAACATATGAATAGTAATGAGAAAAGTTTTGGGGAGTTTCAGGACTTGGATTCAGATGCATTTCTGAGCTTGTTTCTGTCTGGTTGAAGTGTTCTGTTAACAGCTGTGAAAGGGGGAAGGCCATGGCCTCATGGAAATTGACTGCACAAAATGATCCTTTGTACAAATGTACCTCTCATTCTTCTCAATGTTACTGTGAAAACATTGCATGGACATCTCTGCCAGCAACCTGGGGAAAATTGGAACTACTTGTCTTAAAACAAAAACTTGCAGGAAATCAGGAGAAAGAATGAAAAAGAAAGAGAAAGCCATGTTTAGACCAGGATCTGTTTCATTTAAACAAAGTTCAAGCTTTGTTAAATGAGGCTTGTTAACATGATGTCTGCGTGACTCCACAAAGAGGTTACCAAACATCATGGATTTTGGCTTTCTATAAATATACAATACCAGTATGTAGTTTAAGCCTTGGTCACATTAGCAAAACTGGCAAAGAACCTCCATTGTCAATAGAGATGCTAATATATTTAACTTAATCTTAATAGTTATTGTTCTTGGTGTGAATGGAATTTTATACAGATTTGGAACAACTTGAGAGTTAATAAATAATTACAGCATTTCCTGTTAAAGATAAAGTATTGCTCTAAATCCACCATGAAACCTGAAACCACAGCTTTCAGTTTCCCAGTAGAAGAAATTACTTTTTCTTGTAACATTTACTGACAATTTATGCAATTATGGGTGTCTTTTTATTATTGTTATTATTGAAGTCATATTCCAGAGACATGTTGGAAAGTATGTATTGTGCTTTTTCACAAAATATAGACTGCCACCAGAATAAACAACTTCTGTAAAAACAGCAGGTTTTCTTTTTCTGTATATTCATATTTTTTCATACTTGAATTCTTTGCATGGAAATACTCCAGTAATTTTATTCTGTATGACTACATGTGCTTAGAACGTAATCATTTGTGCAGTGCTGATCAAATTCGATTCTAATGAAATTATTGCAAATCAAAGGCCAAAGACCCATTCAAATATTTTTCTAATTCATGAAACCTTTATTAGACAGAGAAAGGTTAGTTGCAGTGTACTTTAAATCTATGCAAAAACAGCAGAGTCTTTCCAGTCTGAGTACACTAGGAAACCAGTGAAAGTGCTGTCTGTCTTCGGGCTGGAGTAAAAACCAGTGTACTCGCCCAGGGCCATCTGCACCCACACCTGATCTCCTGGAATCGAGTGTACTAGTGTCCCTCCAGACAGAGAGGCTGGTTTGGACCAGTTACCAAAGATCTGAAAGTAGGAGGCCACAGTGTGTCCGTTCTTTACAAGGTCAAACTGCAAGCTGGAGCGGTAGACTGTGGCGTGAACGGCGAAGTAGTAAACACCCGGCACTCTGCAGGTGAATCGTCCCGTTTCGGGATTGTAATCCCCCTGCTCATTCAAAATGATTTTGTCGAAGTGCACCGCGTCCCCTACCGCCATTGGGCTTGTGCGGGACTCAGACAGTTTGGCGCTAAAAGCTGATTTGGGGGCCACCGCACACTCACCCGGACTTCCTCTCTCTCCTTTTTCTCCTGGATCACCTCGGTCTCCCGCTAGGCCCCTCACGCCCGGCTGACCTGCAATAAGTATCATAGAATTTTCATGTTTCACTGTTGACCTTCAATAGAGTGCTGCAGGGATGACACATTTTGGTAGGCCAGAACCTGGAAATGAGCACTTTAGCACCGTTCTGAAGTCAACTGGCTTTTTTATTGTGTTTTTGGTTGAATGCCTGAAATAAGGTCTGTGGTTAACACAAGCTCAAGATATTTTTTCACTGTTGGAACAGAAAAAGATTATGTGCTTTCCATACATAATGAAACATAATTTTGTGACAAACACATGGAAATAATCTGTTGTTTTTATCCTAGTGTCTTTCTGAGTTTTGGTTCTTTTGCTGTTGAAAGCTGTAAGGAACTTTGAAATAACTGAAATCATTTGGCGAAGTGATGTGGGCATGTAATGCGGTCAAGACCTGCCTGAAACTAGGCTAATTTAGCCATAAGTTTCCCTGAAAATTATTGCACACCTTAGAATGTTAATGAAGAATAAAACATGAAGGAATCTTAAACTTTCACTGGAGATAATTTTCTGCAATAATCCATAAAACAGTAAAATAAAATCCTATAGTATTTTTGTTGAGGGAACTAGGGTGATACTAATTTCCAAGGAAAAAAAATAAAAATTCATCACTGCAGCACTCAATGGGAGGAGAAGGTGCGAAAACATCATTGGGGTTGTTATTTTTGTACCTGGTTCTCCTCTGTCCCCTGTTTCCCCTTTCTCTCCGGGTCGAGCATCACGACCGTCTCGTCCATCCCTGCCGGGCTGACCAGGGCTGCCGTGCAGTCCAGGGGATCCTGGGATACCTGGGCTTCCGGTGCACAAACTGGGGATCTTGTTGTCTTCAAGCGAGTTGGAACAATGTACTGCAATAACAAGCAGCAATGAAAGAGGACATGTCTGCAGAGATGTCATTGCTCAGTCTGTGGAGAAAAGAAAGAAAGATAAAATGAAAAATTAGCCTTATATTATTATTGTTTCAAGATGATTTCAGAATTATTGCAAATGGAAAATAGATGGTATGAAGTCTGGACATATTGTGAAAAGCACAACTCCTGAGAGTTGTATGATCTCACCTCTCAGTCAATAGGGAAATCTGACAGTACATCGTATTTACTAAAGCACAAGCTCTGCTGTGTAAGTGTAAATGCAGATGAAGAAGACTTTGCTTAGGAATTCATATCATATACTCTTCAGCCTACTCAAGCCTTTAAAAAGCTTTTAAAGTATGCAGAAGCACCATAAAAGTACCAAAAGTTGTCTGCTTATCTTCTGATATATTGCACAAGACAAATGGATCACTGTTATAGTGGTTTTATTTATTTTAGAGCCTGACAGCCTCAGTCCCGAATCACTTTCATTGATATTAAAAAGAGTGACCAGAATATTCTTACAAAATGACATGAGGCTGAGTAAATAATTACAATTTTAATTCGTGGGTAAACTATCCCTATTTTGTCAGCTATAATCAAGTTGATTCTTCACTTAATGCAAATGTTCTTGTGTGACCAATAAATTCAGTATAATTGTTCATTAAATTATCAATACGAGTATTGTTTATAACATCAAGAACATACGTTATTAACACTGCAGTGCATGCTGGGAGCTCCAACACGAAACAAATTAGCAATATTTTCTATATAAAATTGGTTAACTCTGGCTGTGGGACAACATTTGGGGAAATACTGTTGTCTTAATATGCATTCTCTGTGGATTTAATAAGTAATTCACATTTCCTAAAAAAGCTCAGTATATGTACATATCACCTACTGTTTGAGGGGTTGAAAACGGAATGTTTATATTTAGCGAATAACAAAAATGCTGAATGTGTCAATTACTATAATAAATGTGACTGTCGACCATTAGTCATTGATGAGGTGCTGAAGGCAGTTAATAATCAGCTTGCAAACACAAAGTCTTCAACAGGATGTATTCATGGGCTTGTCAGCTCTCGTAATCCTGCCTAGAACAAAGCATTTATGCCTTGCTGTAAATCAGCAGGCTCTGTCCAAGTCCACTGTCTGTCAAACAGCTGTTTCTTATAAGCTGAAGAGAAACTGCTGATGATTCACCTTGAGAAATACAACCAGACCACCAAAGCATTCTTTAAAAATTATGCATAATCCGTTAAAGCACTTCTATCTTCAGTTTAATAGAAACAGTTGTTAAAGGACATCTGGACAGTTATCTCTCAGGACCTTGTTTATGTATTGTGGTTCTTAAAGCTTCGAGCAACTCAAACTGTGAGCCATGTTATATTAGGACATAAGAGGAATGACTGCCAAAGAGCGCTGAACAAATACCGTCATTCCAGTGTCAACTGAATAGTCTGGTTTCCAAAGAAAGCACATTACTCACTCATATGCTTCACATCCTTCATTATTGCAGCATTGTGTTATTTGTAAAGAAGGCAACAAATTATTGCAACAAACTATTAGCATTGGGGTACATTCCCACAGTATCACAGCAACATTTGCACTATACTACAAATTACCTTTGGGTCGAACAATGGGAAGGATCAGGTTTCTCTTTCGGTGCTTATCTTGAAACTTCAATGCATTATAAATGGGTGTTAAATGTCAATAATCATAAATTAGTACAATGTACTAACAATCCAAAACACCTAAATGGTGCATACTGGTACCTTAGAGGGACATATTATCACCTAAATGATACATAAGGTATTGTAAGAAAAGCTCATTTCTCAGTTTTCAAATATTTGCCTCCAGAAATGCGGTTTTGCAGTAAACAGAATCTTTTTACTGGAAGTAAATGACCGAACTGAGATTCAGAATGAGCAGAAATGATAAACGATCTTGACAAAAACAAAAGTTACGTAAAAGATTGGACAATCTTTCCTTTTAGAAACTCCATAGTAAGGAACATTCTTGGTAAAAGTTTCCATAACACTTTATTAGTGAAAGCAGTCAGATCTCTTATGACTAAACAAATTTTAGTTATGGAAATGTTAGTTATGGAAGAAAAAAAAATTCAAACTCACCATTTACGTTTTTTGATGCTTCACTGGACTGACAGTCTTGAGCAGGCGAAAGAGAAACGAGCAGTGAAACTCCTCTTTTCTGTTGCTGTCCAAGGCGTCTGGGAAGAAATGAGCACTCCTAGTCTCAGAGGAATGGGAAGCTATTGGAAGCCTTAGAAATAGGGAGTCTGGGAGATGGGGAGGGAGAAAGAGGGATCATCCAAGGGACGGAGACTAAATGTTTGTAGCTTGTCCAACTTTATAAGCATAAGCATTATCTGATACAGTAGAGCCCTAGAAAGGGGGTCTTGGGCGCCAAAGAACATTTAATTTAATAATTTAATAACCATGTGCATTTAATTAGTGTGGGGTTTAGAAAGGAATGATGCCAGTTCAATGTGGCTGGCAAATTTGCAAGAAATAAACCGTTCAGGGATTACAGCCCTGTGGTCAAGTAAGAGATTGAACTATTCTTGCTTTAATAATACATAGCATATTTTATAAATGGATTCAATGATCATGTGACACGGCCGCTTCATGTAAACAAATCTTCTGGATTCATAGTCGCCACATTGAGAGAGAGAGAGAGAGAGAAATACTCATTGCATTTGGAAATGTGTTTATTTCTGAGTTTAAAGGAACGGTGAAAACCCGCAGACATGAATGAAAGATGATGGGATGTGCTGATGTGCGTGGCAGTTCAGACACATGGTTCTAGTTACTCTGGTAGCTTTATTTAGATGGCAAAGCTTCCCCATTCTGGGTATCCAGGCCTGTCTAGAACACTTATTCAGCTTTTTAATTCTCATTATAGGTCTAATGGCTCATAAACTACTTCCGGCGAACTGTGGCTCCTTCTGGTCTGTAAAGTTTCATGACACCAAGTATTATAAACAGATGGCTGGAACTAGACACCCTTTTCTCAATCTTTTGCTGTTAATGGTTTCAATAAAAAGTTATATTTTAACATTTTAATGCTAGATAATTTTTTGTCACATAAAATTTTAGTTTCTCAAACCATTAAAACCAAGCAACTTTTTTTTCTTCCTGTTGTACCTGCAATTCAAATTCTTTGCATGTAAAACCAAGGCCAAAAGTGGTTAATAAAACCCTTTTTGCAAGGCCTGTTTTATATTATGACAGGTTGACAATTTGTTAAACAGTTTAGAGCAGACAGAAATTAAGAAATCTGAAAATAAACTTGAGCAGCTCTTTCCAGCAATGTGATCCTTCAGATGGATATGCAGAGCAGTAGGTGCTACACAGAACACAAGAAACAGCAAATTACTTCTCACGTTGTTGTTTTTTCTCTTTTCTCTTTGTTTAAGAATAATATTATATGATGTAGTTCCTTCTTGCTGGTTAACATGACTGGTTGGGTCAAGTTCCCGAACACCAATATTGAACAAAAACATAATGGTTCTTTTCTGGCACCGATAGTTCAGTGAAGAACATTTAACATTCATTGAGAATTTCCACTGCACAAAAGGTTCTTAGAGTTGAGAAAGTTTTGTCATTATATTTAGGCTCTTTGGGGAACCCAAAATTGTGGTATTGCTGTGAAATTCCCTTTTGGAACCATTATATTAGAAGTGTACCATTCCACCATTTGTGGTCCAAAATGAAATATGGGTCTTGATGCAAAACCAGAAAACTACTGGTCTAACAACTCTAGGAAGTTAAAAACGACACTATCACAAGTTTGAGTAAACGAGACATGTTTATTATTTAAACTATCACTTAAATAAAAAAAGTGCATAGAAAATAAACATGATTAGAAATTTTCCTTTTTACAGTTGTTATGTACAATTTTTTTCCTCATTATACATTCATCCTTAAGTAGTTTGTGGTTGAATATTTTAGATGGACAAATTTTCCTTCATTTTTCTGTAAAATGGTAAAACACTGATGAGGCAACTAGGAGGAAAAAAAGAAGAAATATAAACCCTAAAACTGTCAGTATTAACATCAACATGATTTCTCGAAGCTACAGGGGAAAGGAAGTGTTGGTAAGACAATGGAAAACTTGTGTCCTCCAAGAGGAACGAGTTAAAATCTCTCTCTCAAGACCTCTCTGACTCCCTAAAATACCTCCAATGGTCCGCAACTCATTTCTGTACAAAGTGAACCATGTTAAAATTTCAAAAACAGGGAGCGCAGTCACCTGCTCTCAGGAGGAGTTTTACCTCAGCGTACATCTAGAGATGTTTGCAGAAATAAATAAATAGAATGGTTACCATTACTCATTACAAAACATCACATAAGAAAAAGTACAACTTAAGAAGCAATAGGAGAGAGAGGTATAGGTGACACGGCTGGGTTTAGGCAAGGACATGTTTTTCCTGATGTCCACAAACTGTTAAAAATGTACATAGTAAAATAAAGCCAACTACAACATCAAAAACAAACAAATTATCAATGCTCAAAAAGTTTACAACCACATTTTACACAAACTTGTTTCATAATATAAATACCGCTCCTTTCCAAATAAAGTTAAAACAAATGAACAAATTAAAAGAAAAGAAAAAACTGCAATGCTCCATTGAGGGAACATACACAGGCACAGGAAAACTGGTACTTGCTTTTGATATTAAAAATGATGCACATTAGTTACTCTAAAGTTTATCTGCAACACAAAACCATTATAGGTTATACACTGAACATTGCAATTAACCATTATGAAGCTGCTGTTTGCTACTGTAACTAAGTTTGTCTGTCCATTCCGTATATTGTGTAGATATTGAAGTACAAGTTACTATTAATACACGTTTAGTTTATATATATATCCATGTATAATGTGTATACATATATAATGTTGATTATAATTACAGGAGAAGGTGTGTTACCACTTGTGTGGTGTGGAAGAGTAAAGTCCAGGAAAACGCCAGAGCATGTCTGCTTCTGAAACACTGACCGAGCGCTGTTATACCAGTTTATGGAGCATCGGACGTTGTATTGATGTCTGTGCAGGAGTCTATTACAAAGCCCTTAGGATTAGTAACTGCATTACGAAAAAAATATATTAATAAAATAAAAATCTTATTTTGTTAGACTGAGCAATAGTTTCTGTAGAACCCTGCTGTATAATCCTCTTATTTTATGCAATAAAAAGCTGTCCTGTATCTTCCCAGCCTTTCATGTTGAAAAAAAATAATAAAAATAAAAATGAAAATTCTACAATACATTCAACAACGGCCTTGTTGCAGTTCAGCATGTCCTGCTCCACAGGAGTGCCAGGGCGAGAGGAAAGTTGGGCGAGACCCCCAAGAATCCCTGAAAAATGGCTAAACTGCAAATTCTGATCAATAAAAACACGTATACAAATATGAGGCAGCAGCCAACAAATGTTCAATGTGAGGCAACGTACAGAACTCTGATCTTCAGTGCCATAGTTAAAAGTGAAATGCTGGGAAAGGTCAAAATTATTGCAGCCTAGGTACAGTGAGGGCTGGAGGGGGTCTGCAGTGGCCAAGAAAAAAAATACAAAATACTTAAAACTTGTGAGGCAATGAGAGAGGAACTGGCCTTGAAAGTGGCTTGCTAAGGAAGCCACGGTTGCACAAAGCAGCTTCGTCTAGAGGTATGTACAGACCCCGAGCCATTCTGCGATACCCCCATACTCATGCTACAGCATCCCTTTAAAAATCATCGTAACTTTACATGAAAAATAAAACAAGAGACAAATTTCAAGTGGAATCCGTTTGTGCCCTAGTTAAAACAGCTTTGAACGTTTATCCATAGTCTGGAGCTCCTCGGCTGACCATCCAATCAAGTTCTAACCCCTAACATCCAAAAACTAAAACAACAACCAGAGAAATTTACACACAAGGCACCAAACTTCTGATCAGAAAGATGGAAGAACAAACCACAGAGCATCCACAAAAATAATGAAGCCACATCAGTCTTCGCATTATTCAAACGGGTCAAACAAAACTCGAGCACAGATGGGAACAGATGTGAGGAGTGTCAACATTTACAAGAGAATGAAGAGATGATACGAGCAAATAATGTGCATTGACTGAATGGCTGCCTGGAGCGTCCATGCAGTGCCAAGGCAACATGTGTTGAAGAAGACTGGGAAGAAGACTGATCTTCAGTGCACAAGACCATGAGGAAAACAAGAGCCCTCCGCCCTCTCCTCCTCCATATATAGTGCTTTACAAGTCATTTTACATGGGATAGTCTCTGTGGGAATTCCTTGCATTACACCAATCTCTAAGAAAATATTTTGATATAACAAAATATACGGAATAAACTTTGGGACTTGTCAGTTGCTAGAATGCTAGAGAAGGATTTCATGCATCTTTCCTCCAAGTTTAGAAAACGCAAAGAGGGAATATTAAGGGAAGATGGGCAGTTCTTGCATGTGATTTTAAGGCTGGCACTAAAAAAAGGAGTAGAAAAGCTCACTGAACCTACACACCTCTTTGAAATGATCATTTGAAATGTCCATGCTTGACCTGGGTTGGCAATGAGAGCCTCTGGTGGACCACACTCTGTGGGAACAGGAACTGCTTCAGTCTTTGGAATAGAACAAAACATTTGGGCTACAAAAACTAAAAAATACAATCAACTAAAAAAATCTTGAGACAGTGCTTTAAAAATGTTTGGACAGAGCATTAGTGTTCTAAATCTATTCTTTCCTACAAAAATGTTGATAAAATAAATACAATGTATTCTTAAAAATAGAAATACCATTGTTAAGTGCTATTCACCAATGAGTGCTTTTAGTCATTTGTATAGAAAAATATACATATTATTTACATTATTCAACGAATGATTTTTCTGTCAGTGACATGAGACAACAAAAACAGTCTTTTTTTTTTAAATTGGCTAAAAAAAAAACTCATTTTACACACAACTACGGGCCTAGGGAGTAAAACAAAAAAACTCCCTAATGGTCAGAGACAATAAATAGACTGGTAATAGCATTAGGACTCAAAATCATACCATGTTTCATAACATGCAAATTTTACTTTTTTTGAAAATACAATGCAAGTAAGCCACCAAATTGCTCTGGTCCTTTGTCTGTCAGTCCACCAGGATCTCAACCTGCCAGCCACACATCTCACAAGCCCTTCATGGCCTACTCTTCATAACATTTCTTTCAACCAATGACAAAAAGAACATTTTTCTTCAGACAACCTATTCCTGGGACCACTGCTCCCCCTAGTGTTTCCCCTCATCATCTCTACTATGAGATATTTACAGTGATATTCCATACAGAGAATCAGGCCCAGCTTGGCAAGGACGACCATGGATGCTCTGAAGGCTTCAATGTACATTCAAAAAGGGAGATATGTCTAAACAGGTCAGGCTAAAAAAAGGATTATGCATCGTCAATCTAAAAACATTAAATCTTTCCCTTCCAAAATTGCACTTTGGTGTAGAATGGAACGATGTGGCATTTTTTCAGCAATTTGTCACATTCTGTAAATAAGAGCAGGCCAGACTCGACTTCTTACAAATTTAAAACTTTTCACAATATCCTTCTAAAAAAGAAAAACTAAAACAAAATAGTAAAAAAAAAAAAAGATAACATACAAAATTTAAGAATGAGGGGTCACTAATCTCTTAAATTGGGCATTAATAAAGGGGACACAAGGGCAATCTTCTCCATTGCTACTCCACTCAATTGTCTTTTCTAAAAGTCAAACAACTTAAGAGGCACAATACCATTAACTTTCTGATAACCTGAGCCTGCTTCAGTTAAAAAAAAAAAAAAGTCTCTTCCCTGGCAAGTATACACTCTTGATAGCATTCACAGACAATATTAGCTTGCAAGTTTGCTTTCAATTGAGGAACTTGCGACACTTCTTCGCCCCGCAGTTGCAAGGCAGCTTATTGCCTGGTTCTTCGATGGGGAACTTGTAATCGTACGTGAGCTCCTCGCCTTTATAGATTTTGCGTGTGGCAAAGATGACGATGTGCTTCTGACCGTCAACACTGACCACGCGGGAGTAGCAGTTGGGCTCGCAAGAGTGGTTTATGAATCGGGCTGCATTGCCGTGCATGGTGGCATCCACCACCTCGTAGTCATTGATACGAAACATGTAGCAGCCAATGCCCTGAGTAAAAGCAAAAAAAGACAAATCCATGAGGAACACCAGTATTATTGTTTTAAATTCATTCCACTGATAGACTAAGTATTAGATTTCTACCTTGCTGTCATAGTATTTCTCCCGCTTGTCAGTGAGGACAGAGCGAATGACATTGCCAGAATACTCGATCACCATCTCTCCAGCGTCAATGTTTTTCCTGCAGAACAGACCTCTGCCGTGTATGGCTGATCTGCAAGCAATACATAGAATGCAAAAGATGGTATGCTTTTCATTCCTCAATCCAACTATTTTTGGTTTGAATAAAAAGCATTTATACCTGTAGACACCCACAGCCTCCCTGGACACATTTTTTAGGTGCCTGAACCTCATAGGCAATGGTAAGTCCATGCTGGTGGCCCGTCTGTGAAAACACCGGGTGTTTTGTTGTTTTAATCCATAAGTGAAAAGAGGTTAGTACAGGGTGGGTAAACCCCGGGACACACCAACCAAGGCATAGTTCACTGAGAAGATACGCATACACCTTTTCATAATCATACGATTAGATCATCTGCGATTATGAACACAATATTGCATAGCTTGTCAGTGAACAACGGCTCTGTGTACTAAATGCTGCTCCACCTGAAAGCAGGTGATGGAGATTCACTATTAATCACAGAACTGGTTTTACTGACTAAATGCGCATGACAATCGCAATTAATCACGTTCAGTTAATCGTGGAGTCCTACTTGATGTTATTCTATCCGTTTCTTTCTTTATCAACAAGACGATGATCCAAGGGCTGACAATGCCAGTGCCATTTGCAGCTTAACAAACATGATTGAAACAAATCTGTTAGTAATAAGCGCTGCTGGTGTGAACAATATTCAAAGTGCTGCTTGCTTGTATATCCATAGTTCTAGCTCTTCCGTTTTCCTTGTTTGAATGCTGAATACAGACTACTGGCACATGCTGGAGTTATGTTCTCTCACTCAAGTGCAGATCTTACTCACTACTGGGCTGCAGACGATGCGAGGCAACGCAAGGTGAAGCCACAGTTGGCTTTCCTCAGCGCTAGTTTTTAGCCATTGGTTTGGTGTGTCCCTACTCTCCGGTTACTCACCGAGCAGATTTCTGCAATATCTCCTCCTCATCTTCCTCCTGGGGGTTATATACAGGAGGCTGACGGTGTTTGGATGCCAGGAAATTAAACATATCCAAAACTGATCGCCTAAAAATGTATTCAACAAATGAAAGTTAGGGAACTGTTAGAGTGTTTAAATAGTTCACAATCAACACTGCATTCTCCATTATATAAAAGACTTCAAGGTATTGACTAAATAAACACTGACCACCCTGGCCATGACACACACCTGTGGTACACCTCAGCACGGGCAGATCCGTGAGGGTTGACAGGAGGATCTTTTGGCTCCTCGGGTTTGTGAAAGCGGAACTTGTAATTTCGGCAATGCCTGGCTCCATATAGCTGCTCCAGTAGAAACACTACAGCATCATGAACCACACCCAGCATCTTCAACCCATTTACTCCTGAAAAATGATGTGAAATACAAGATGCCCTTGCCAAATTAACATGACCGGTAAAAACAAATGTGTAAAGATGAAAATAAACACTTACCATCAAATGAAAGTGCCTTGAGTCTAGCATTGGACCGGGCTTCTTGCACTTTATCTGTCAGAGACTTCCAGGCCTCTGAAAAGTAACGGGAAAGAGGAAATTCATTTCACAGAAGACTGACTGTACTTATCAAAGAAAAGAACATCATAGTCCATACTGGGACTATAACTCCACATTAAACTTAAAAAAAAAAAAAAAAATATTATCTTGATCTCACTTACCCTCAATACTTTCACAGCGAATCTGAAATCCATCATCACTGCAGATTTCAAATATGAGCCCTTTCTTGGGCTTGCAGTCCAAAGAGGAGTCTCTCCCACTGTCCCTCTGATCAGGTGTTTCCACTGAAAAAGCATTAGATCCTTTCCCATCACCCTTACTAGACAGTCCTGCAAAAGAAACAAAATAAATAATCTATTAGCCCTGGGACATGCTACAAAGAGATGGACAGCTAGACTTAACATTATAGCCACCTGCAGTCTTTGGCTTCTCATCATGAGTGTCCATGGTTGTACGTTTAAGAGAAGAAGAATCAGTCTTAGTGGCAGAGTCACTGTGAAGGGAATTTTTTTTTTAACAGGTTAGATATAATTAAGTACACTGAAAAGTTCATCTTTATCTTTATAATCGTTTACCTTGTTTTTGAACCAGTTTCATTTGACTGCCCTGTATCCATTGGCTCAGGTGATGAAAGTTCCCGGTCACTACAATAAACATAATTTTTAACATGTTTAAACATTTTCTTTTTACAACAATATGCAATATGCATTATAAATGGCAGGCTCTTACCCTGGAAAATATGATAATTGGATTGCAGATGTGTCAACAGTTGGTGTATCTGACTGAAGTCCTTTGCGTTTCTTTCCACTGCTCTTATCTGGGCTTGGTCGAGATCTTTTGGCCTTTTGTTTTCCCTTCCCAACAGCTGTGGATGCAGCTCCAGCAGGTAACTTTGAGGATTGTTGCTGATGCGGTGGTCGAGAAATGGGAGAGGTTCGTGAGCTCTGAGTGAGGATGCCAACAACATGACTTTTATTCAAGTCTTGAGTGATGGGATTACGGGCAAGATTTACTTGACCAGCTGAATTGCCATTTGGGTCTAGGTTTTTATCTGCCAGGACTCGACTGACCGGGTGCTGGTGATGAACGCTGCCCTCTTTCTCCACCTGTTGGTTGACAGACATGCTTATGCTTTGGTTTGGGGGAAACACACAGATGCTACTGGCAATGGATGTCTGGGCAGGATTAGTAAGATGAGACATCATGGGAGGTCCTGAATGAAGGACCATCTGTTGCTCTGGAAGGCCTAGGTTGTGAGGGTTGGCTTTGAAAAGAATGTTACTTATAGATCCTGTGATCTCCGTTGAACTTATGAGGCCTGGGGCGCTCAACGATACGGAGTTTGCTCCCAAAAAGTTTCCTGGTGCAGTGGGAGGCACCGACACCACATTCAAAACAGACTGACTTGGGTTAAGCCCTGACATAGTACATGGGAGCAGGTGAGTCGACGAATCATGTCCCAACATGCCAGGCTGAGTTGTGGTTGAAATGGGCATGGGCTGTGGAAGGAGAGTTGGCTCCAAGTACATCACCCCTTGCTTTGGTCGTTTTATAATGTTAGGAATCTTTCGATGCGGTGTTGCAGTTATAGTCCCAAGTTCCATCAAGCCTGTTTGAGCAGGGATTCCTGCAGTAATCTGTGAAGGTGACAAGTTTATGAGGGTCATATTGGGCCCAACATCGGAAGGAACAAGTGTAGGTTGGGTCTTTGGACGAGCCTGTTTTTTGCCCTTATTGCTCTGAAGACGAGAAATTAGGCGCTTCTTGCCATGTCCAGAGGGTAGCATAGTTGGTGCTGGGGTGATGGATGAAGCACTAGATACCATAGCAACACCAGAGGCATGATCATGCCTATTTCCTGCCTCTGTCACACCAATCTGGGGATCGTGGGAGGTGACTCCTATGAAGAGGCCTGATGTGGTGCTAGGAATGACTGGCTGGAAACCTGTCTGAGTAGTGCCTGTGAATGCATGGATTTGTGGGTGATGAGATACAGGCACTAAACCTTTTCCACCAGCAGGAAAAATGGACTGAGAGGTGGAGATGCTACCACTGAGGCCTGTCAAGACAGGGGCACTAGTGTTCATGACACCTGTTGCACTAACAGATGGTGCAATCTGGATCTTTTGGGTTACACCATTGGGAAGGGTTTGCAATACATAGAGGGGCTGCAGATGCTGGTTTAGCACTATTAGTTTCTCTGGGGCAGGCTTCAGTTGAGAGGTAGCAGCTTGAACAGCAGAGCTTGCAATCGGAGCAGGACCTGAGCTAACAGTGGCAGCAGGGATGAACTTCTGACTCTGGAGAGGCAAGTTGGGTGAGCTGGCAAGAACTGGCGTGCTACTAGTTCTCGTCAGGTCTTGGTTCCCGGTCTCTCCCACAGGTGCTACTCCAGGACTTGTGATATGGTCACCATCAATGCGTGCAGAAATGAAGTGTTCTGGAGTCATTTGACCTTCTGGAATCTGGGAATCGGCACATCTGTCCTGTGGGCTCTTGCTGGTTGCAGTGGGCCCTGTTCTTGTTTTTTTCCCACTTTTCTCAACTCCTGATTCTTCTGTAGCCAGAGCCAAAATGGTGCGGTCAGCGGTCTCGGAGATCAGCGAGACATGATTTTGATTATTTACAGTGGGACTTCGAGTTGTCAGCACAGAGAGGTCAGAGGGCAGCTCAAGGGGAAGACCATATGATTCTTCAACAGCAATTGAGGTGTTCACCACACACTCACCAGGTTCAGCACTGGCCAGTGGCTGAGTGAAATCTTCAAAAAGCATGTCCTTTCTTTGGTTAACATCCACCCCGTAACTCTCATCTAAAGAGAATGGTTCAGCAGAAGGAGCTTCTGTCTGTTGTCCCAAAGCCTGCATTGAAGGGGTATTGAGTACAAACTCCATGATATCAGAGGGTAGAATGTTACCACAGTCATCACTGTTGTTGTTATCAGAGTCAGACTTGAGGAGATCTGTGGTGAGTGACAACTGGGTTTCAAGGGGGTCTTGTCCTTGTGTTTTGGCACTTCCTAATGGAAGACAGTTATCCTTTTGATTTTTACGACTGTCACGACTGTTCACACTTGGTGTATTTTTTGAGTCAATGCTTATTTTATCTGTCCTGCTTTCTCTACCTTTTCTTTTTGTTGAACTTTTGTTTGTTGATGAAGTAGTAGCAGTGGTTGTGCTGCTGGTGCTTATACTAACATCGCTCTCAGAACCGTCATCCACACCATCCAGCTGGCCAATTTGTTGCAGCTCCAAATTCTTGGTTGCTGTTGACACCTCATCACTGTCATCATCTTGCTCCTTCGTCTGATCCCTCAAGAACCTGTGGATCTGCGACCCTCTTCCCAAACACTGATCAATACCTGCAATAGGTGGAAGACCAGAGTTGGGGTTTATTATAGTGCGTGTGAAGTTGTAATAATATGCATCCTTATTTGAACCAATTCCTCCTTCTTCATCCTCTCCACTATCTGCTGAAGATGATGTGCTCATATCATCTGCCCCATCAACTTGTCCTTCAGCTGAACGCTTGCTGCTCCCAGTGCGCTTTTTCATGGAGATTTCACCAGTTCTGTAGAAGGGTATGTCTTCCTCCCCATACGATCGCACACCATAGAAAGGGGTTAGCCCAAAGAACATGTTTGATCGAGCACGGGCACTCCGCCTTGGGTATCTGCGCTTTGCTGAACCTGCCGAACCATCACTATCCTCCTCATGGTGCTTATCAACGCTGCCTTCATCCTCTAAATTATGGTCCTCCCCATCATCTGCACATTGCTGCTGCATGAGGTGCTCCTCAGAATAATCAGGGTGAATGTGGCTGTCTGATTCTGAGCTTTCAGAACTTGCAGATGGTGAGAAAACCATCGCTCGAGAGGACCTTCTTTGGGGGCCCTGATTGCTAGGGGTTACAGAAGTGTACGTGTTTGTGTTGCTGACAGCTGGCATGCTGACAGCTTTGGTTCCATTAGGATCCATTTTTTGAGACATTAGAGGCAGCCTCTCAGTGTGTTTCTTCACCACTGGAGTAACTTCCTTACTTAATTTAGGTTGTACCTGTGGTGGTCTAATACCTCTTTCAGACCTTGCTTTCGGCTGAATAGCATCCATGGCCGGACTATGCTTTTTCTCAAAGCTAAATCTCTCTTTGGACTTGAATGGCTTCTCCATTTCTTTCTGGTCAAATTTATTAACTTCCACCTTGCTAGACCCTATGTTGCTGCTCAGTGCTGTGGCTTTATTGCTAGTGTTGTAAGGAGGTGGACCCTGACCTTGTGTTTTGACATTACTGCTTTTGGAGTTGCTGTTAAGAACTGGGTTTTGAGCAGACTCTTTTCTTTCTTTAGAAACATCCCTGCTGACATTCATTTTGACTTTGGAGTGTTTTTCTTTGGTGCTAGAGGTTCCATGACTAGCAGTGACAGCAGCACTTGTGTGGAAGCCACGCTTTAGGTCCTCCTCTCCCATCTTGGCACCAGATGACCAGAGAGGCTTCATTGCTGCTGCCACAGCTGGACCAGACGCATAGCAGTGAGACTTCCTACTCCCACTTTTGCTGTAAACTGGTTGTGGAGACACAGTCTTTCCTGTGTCTTTTGATGTGGCCACTGATGTCACATTTCCTTCCTTGACTGGATTTGCCTTGTCCTTAGGAAGTGTGGCAAGTGGATGACTAGACATACAAGTGACTCCGGCTGGTAGGTCAGTATCTTTTGTTGCTTGTTTCCCTTTCTCGGTTTTCAAACTGCCACTTCCTCTCTGATGTCCTGTCAATACTGCAGTTCCGAGAGGTGGTGATGCCTGGCTTATGCTAACTGGTTGCAATGACTTCAAACTCTCACCATCCGACTGCTTTTTGGTTGCTTCTCTACTACCTTCTATTCTTTCAGTGAAACCAAAACTGAGTCGACGCTGTGCCCCAGTGTTCACTGAATTTGCCTCTCGATTGTGAGATCTCTCTCCAGATAGTGCTCTTCCTTTGTCTGTGTCCCTGGTTAAAGGTTCCTTAGAGGTTGAGGAGAGGGATGGGGCAGATGAAATGCATGTCTGAATTGATACTGTGCCTCCCTGTTGAGGAGAGGAAATCTTTTGCCTAGATTGTTGAGCAGAGATGGAGGAAGTGCTGTGTCGACGAAATCCAATGGTTCTTAGAGTGGAGCTCAGCAGAGGGTCCCCCACAGTCACAATTTCATGGGATGAACTACTAAAACCATCTAATGAGGGGAAATGACATTGAACAACATTCAGAAAAGCCTTCAAAAAATTTGTTATAAAATAAGCAATATAAAATATAAACATATAAATGTATATAACACCTACCTGGGGAGGGAAGTGGTCTGGTTGATGGAGAATGATGACATGGAGGGTAGCTGGGGTGTCTGTTCCTAAAATGAACCCTTTGTTTTGGTGTGAAAGGCACATTTGATGGTTTTGTGGAATCTGTGGGTTCAGGCAAAGCAGCATCCACTTCAGCTGAAATATGCAATAATGATTCGTTTTTAAAATTCCAACGAAATGTTGTCATGATTAAAAATCTAAATCTGCTTACCTGAAATGGGTGGAGGACTATGAGCAATTGTGTAGTTCTCTTCTTGAGTTGCTGTGTTATTGATAGTTTCAGTAATAGAGGAGCGGCATACTAAAATTCGACATTTATAGACACATCGTTTGCGGGCATCTAGAGTGCTCCAGTAGACCCTTGAGCATCTGTGTAAATACATCAGGTGGTTACTGCATTTCATGACTTATTTTTATTGAAATACAATACTATAATTTCAAAGACTTACTGGTAGCCCACAGGAAACAACTTCCTCTCACAATCAGACAGTTCAGTTAGCATACCAAAACAGTCGATGGTCATTGACCCTGTACCAAAAAATTTTATATTTACTTATGATGTATTTTACTTTATTACTCATCAACGACAAGCACCCTGCAAAGACATACAAACCTATCATCATGTGGATGTTATCTGGTTCAAGCCCATTAACAAATTTTCTTCTCAGACTGATTCCCTCAAAGTCCACAAGGACCCTCCGAGTAACTTCAAAGCCTGACTCTGGCACCACCTTTAAAAAAAAAAAAGTTAGTTATTTGCAATAAATCCAGCACTTTACAACAAATATGTAATCATTACTGCATTACTTGCATGTATCGTTCCATACCTCGCCCTTTATGAGATCTCTGTGATGCTGACAGTAAACCTTCTTATCCTCTAAAAAGGCACACTGCTGCTGACGTGCACACATGAAATGGTAGTTGATGGTACAGGAGGTCAGACAACAATTCACTGTGGCTCCGGGTTTGTGACAATTCTCACATTGCTGAGAAAACAAGGCATAATGCAATCTATATTTGGATGCAGAAAGATGTGTTGCATAATAATTATACAAATGCATATTACAGCACTAATTTAATGAACAAACACGGCACATGGCTTAGATTACGTACCAGCTTTTTCCCTCTCCTAACTGCCATATGGACATTTTTGAGTGCACCATCAACATCCTCGAACACCTCGGATGACCACAGTGCACAGTTCACATGGGTCCACTCATTCTGGCCAATATAAAGCAGTCTCCCACAATCCTAGAAAGCAAAGTACCATACAATGTCTGACAAAATGATCATGACTGAAATAGTATAAATCAACATCTGTACATGCTAATGCATTCTTTTTGGTGGATGATTACTCACATTTGTGTTCTCATCTCCGTAATTCAGACAAAGTGCACATTGTCTGTTGTCACATACACCAGGAGGAGGGGCAATATCAGGGCTGTCTTCAAGGCTGTAGTCTGAACACAAAAGAAATATTCCAGTGTAACTTATCAACATACACTTTAACTCTCTTCTCTATCTTTTTCTCATTTCAGAAAATGTATTTATTTAACTCTAAAACACAATGTACCATATCAATAGTTCCTATACACGTTTGTATTTATAGTGCTTAAAAGTGACTTTCTCACCATGGATAAGCATGGGTGGAGGAGGAAGTGGTGTGAGGGCAATCAGGGAGTCAGGTTTCCCAGGTGCTTTAGGATGGGGAGCCGGTATGATCTTTTTCATTAGCACAGGCTGCTCAGCCCTGGCTATCTCCTCCCTCTCCTGCCACTGGGCATAGTTGTGATCCAAAGAAGGGGGCAACACAGCATTGGGAAGCAGTCCACTACTGCAAAGATACAACAATGCCTTGTTAGCCATGTCTTTGTTACAAAACATCAGTGTTTGATTAAAGCATTTATAAGACTTAATCTTTGAAATCTTTTGCAACATTATAAATGTCTATACCAACTTATCACCTTTTTATAAGTTTGATACATCCTTCCTAAATTAAAGATTAACTTCTTTTGAAAATAATCATTAAAAAATCTTTGAGCTCCAAACTTTGGAACTGTAGTGTAGGCTCATTCAGAAATAAGGTGCCAATGACAAAGTTCATAATCTGATAGCCATAACTCATAAGGGAAATAACATGAATCCTTGTGTTTTCTCTTTAAAGAAACAGTATTGAATGTCAGGCATGCATGCACACAAACAAAGAAAACTTGCTTCGCTGCTGTTAATAATTCATGGCAACAAATGAAGTATACAAACAAACAAACCAAATGCCAACCACAAGACTTGTCAAAGCACCCATGTGAAATGTGACACTGCCTGTTGACCTCAAACAATGGAACTAGACCATACAGACTGGATTCCCTAAGGAAAGGTGATATTTCTGCTCTAGAGGGGAGCAAAGAATAGACAGATACTCAGTGGTGAGTTTGTTCTCGAAGCTCATATACTAACTTCAATGGTCCCTCTATTCACTATCAAACTAAACTTATAGTTTGTTGCTTAATTTATTTCTGAAAATGGTTTCTGACAAAAGAATTTAAATAAAATGTTCAGTCAAAATTAAAACGGAAAAAAAATGGAAACAAAGCATTCAATAGACATGGGAAAGACTCACTTTGGAGAGACTTTGCGCACCTCCCAGAAATTGGACTCCTTCACCTTGTGCCATGGAAAAGTCCGCTCCATTTGCTGTAACAAATAACAGTGACAGTGCAATAAGAAATAATGATGTAGGACTGCAAGACATTCTTTTGTCAGAACTGTGTCCACCAGCTTTTTCTCACCTGAATAAAATAGGACTTGAGCATGCTGTTGGCCTTCCTACTCTCTAGCTGACCTCCATCTGAATTGATGGCTGTCTGGATGATTTTCACAATGTCATCACTGAACTCCAGCTGAATAACAGAAGCAGAAAATGACACCTGGCTCTCACATGTATTTGACCGCCATTTGAACCCTTCTGCAATAGATGCTCGAAAACACGACAAGGTAATCTTACAAAGAAGAATAGAAACATAAAAGCTACCTTTTTTGCTTTAAACTAATACAAAAAGGAGATACTCAAAAACTCTTACCACAGATTTATAGCAGTCAGAATCCATTTTCTTCTTCACAGACTCCAAATCGAGGGGTGAATCATTAGGTGGAGAGATCTCCGTCAGCACAGGGGGGTCAGGGCCCTCTGGGGAACGGCGTGAGGGAAGGCTTTCTTCTGTCTCTGGGTTCAGCTCAGGTGGCTTCATAACCGCCTTAGACAAAGAAAATCAGTATGTTAAGTGGTGAAAATAAAGCTGGTGGGAACTTCTAGGACTCCAGATGGCAACTCACCTGTCTGTAGCGAAGCAGGTGAGTAGACGTGCGGGAGTTGAGCAGGGCTGTGAGAACTTGCTGCATGGACTTCTGAATTTTTTTCTCCAAGACAGTGCGCCACTCAGCAGGATGGGGCTCAGTGCAGTTTGCGCAGGTGTAGGCCACGGTCTCAGGCAGGTTAGACAAGAGCTCATACATATCATCTAAATATAAAAAGGAAAGATCATGTTTGGAGTGTAGCATTACAGAAACATCCACACTGCAGAATGCTTTTTTCTCTGTTTAGCAAGAATTTCCACCCATCAGACCTTAACTTAAAGGGGTCATATGATGCAATTTAAAAATGTTCCTTTCCCTTTTGGAGTGTTACAAGCTTTTGATGCATAATGAATATCTGTAAAGTTGCAAAGACTAAAGTCTCAAATCCAAAGAGATATTCTTTATCAAAGTTAAGATTCTGCCACACCCTCCTAAAACGGCTCATTCAAACACGCCCCCACGTCTACGTCACTATAAGGAAATACTTGCATAATTCCGCACAAATGTTCAAGCAAAGAAAGAAGGAGTGGTTTCAGTAACCGCAGTTAGTGTTGAAGCAACCATGTCAGGGAGATGCTGTGTGTTTCTAGGTGAAAGCAAAAGTAGATGCATTTAGGAATCTTTGCAATAGAGGCTCAAAACTCTTTAAGATTTCTTACAACAGAGGAGCAACGCATTTTATGGATGACCGTTTCGTGAACCTAGGAGAGGAGGTAATTCTGACTTTGCTAGATAATCTGGCACTTCTGAATCAGCTACTGTAAGTATGTTTTGTTATTCGTTTAAGTATTCGTTGTGTGTGTGTGTGTGTGTGTGTGTGTGTGCGTGAGAGAGAGAGACAGTGTCACAGAGTGGAGTCAGTGGTCTTAACATTGGCTTGTGTTCTGCAAACACATACGAGCTTCATCACTGTGTCTGTCACATAACTCTGTTCCCCTTTATGGCTTGCACTGATGGTAAAACTAAGGACTTTATTAACTGTCTTTACATTTGTTTTGAAAGATGAAGCTCTCCTTTCCTTTGGAAAGGGGCGTAATGAGTGCGACGAGTGCTTGTGGTGATCGTCCAATCACAATGCACCAGATCAGTTGGCCAATCAGCAAACTGTGCTTGTCGAAGGAGGGACTTTGTAGAAAACGATGCGTTTGAGAGTCGGGGCATAGAGGACCTACAATAAATGTACATTATTTGAAAAATTTTGTTTTTTGAACATTAAAGCATGTCAAAATATTCTGTTACACCATATAAACAAAATAATGATCTTTAAAAAAAGCATCATATGACCCCTTTAAGATTTTGCACTACCATACAAAAAGTTTTTAAGTCTCAACAAGGTTACGTTTATTGGATCAGAATGGCAGTAAAAACAGTAATACTATGAGGGCTTATTAGACTTTCAAATAACCCTTCTATTTTAATATATTGTTAAAATTTATTTCTGCGATGGCAAAGCTGAATTATCAGCATCCATTCCTCCAGTCTTCAATGTTACATGATCCTTCAGAAATCATGCTAATATGCTACTTTGAAGGAACACTTATTATTATCAATGTTGAAAACAGTCATGCTGCTAAACACTTGGGAAAGCCATGAATCATTTTTTCCAGGATTCTGTGAATCCCACCTCCCCTGCTTACAGACCCTAAACTTTACAATAGTAGAGTACTGCAAACAAATTTTCTGTATTTAAAATCAGTTACTTAGTTAGTTCAATCTCATGGTGCCATGTAATATCACATGACCGATAAGAGATAAAGAGAAAAACTTATGACTCACCTGTTAAACGTTCACATTTTGCATGGACCCAGCAGTCACACTTCCTGCACTTCATCATTTTGCTATCACAGTCATCATTATCATAACACTTACTACACAGCGGGCAGACATTGCCTGGGAAGAAAAATAAATAAATTACACAGTTTAGTAATAGTTTAAAGGCATAGAATAAATATCCAGAATGAATAGCACTGACCTTTAGCTAAGAGTTTGGCACAGTCATGACACAAAGAGAAATCATGTGACCACTGAGCATCCCAGGCTTTCCCTGGTTTGGTGGCTCCACAGCTCTTACAGCGCACACACTTGGTGCAAATCTGTGGCAGAAGGAGAAATAATTATGGGAGAATGCAGCATATTACAGACATTAAGATTGAGTGTGTGTAAGTACCCAGACTCTTTTCTTCTTGGTGGGTCTAGTAGGGTGGTTGGGTCCCAGGCACTCAGGGTGATAGCTATTTCGGCACTTGTCACACTCCAGTAGCTGCTAGAGGATTAAAAAATATATATATTTTTCAATTTTGATTCCATCTGGGTATTGAGCGTTTGCATTTGTGAAGGTTTCAGAGGTGGCTAGGGGCTTTTAAAGAGAAATAAGCCCAAACTTGGAAGTTGCTTAGTCGGTGATCAAGTGCACCAAAATGAATGACAAGTATTTGCCTTTCACAAGGAGGTATTTTTCACTAGCACATACCACATGAGGACATTCATCATTTGTAATCCAAGCTGACTCATGCTTCGAATATTAAACTTCCATTTATCTCAAACCCTTACATCAAAATGCATCCCATCCTTTTAGATCTGATGGTCATATAACTTGACACTGTGTGAAATAAACTCTTTAGGAACAATTCCATAAATTTGTCTCATAATATACTGGTTATTGTAGTATTTTAAAACTTATTCCCATTAAATCTGAAGGTTTTAATACTTTCCTCCCTCTGTTCCAACACTCTCTTCCTTTAAAATCAATTCTGTTACTGTTGGAAGCACTTTACTGTTCCATTATCAGAGACTCTGAAACACTAAATCAAAGTGTCCTCAACGGTCTATAATTATTTAGGAGAAAAACTTGAAACATGCTAAATACCTGCCATTGAGTTAATCACATAGTAATACTTCCATTAGTCTCACTTATTTTATAAAAAAATAAAAATAACAGTAAAAAAAATTGTAATGCATTTCTGCTACATTTCTTAACACTCTTAAAGTGCTGTAATGAATATTGTGACACAAATGCAACTGAATAGAAAGTCTTACTTTGGTTTTCTGATACTGCCGGCCACAGACATGACAAAAGCGGCATCGGCGACAACACCAGTTCTCCCACTGTTCCTCATGGGGCCGTTCTGTCTCCCCCAAGCAGAAAAGGTGGAAGGGTTCACAGCACACCTGGCAGAAAACAAACTGAAGACAAAAACCATAAGAAAATATCACATCATTTTTGTGTTTTCAGTTCATCAGCAATTACAAACAAAATATAGCTCACCTCTACATTACCACTGCTGGCACAAAGAAAGCACACCACCCGCGGGGTGATTGGCACAGAGGTGAGAATGCTGAGCCCACCCATCTCCCACACATTCTCAATGTCATAGTCCTCCTTGAAATCTACTCTGATTCGATGCACTCCATCGCAGGGTGCTTTCTGCTTGGTGGTGCCCCTAGTCGAAGGAGTGCTCTTGGAGTTTAAAGTACTGCGGTCACATTTGGTTATCTGTTTCTCCTGTAAAAACAAAATCGGTGCATATGACCGATGCTTTTACAAAGTGACTTCAACAGTGTATTCAAGGTACATTTGATCAATAGGTGCATCCCCTGAGAATTGAACCTGTGACCTTGGCATCGCTTGTGACAGGAATATCAGCACCATAAAGAGTGTTAATCACTATCTAGATTTGGGAGAAGCAAGAGAAAGACAATTCACGGCATAAAATAATATAAAAGTCCCTGGAATATCTGCTTACCTTTTCTTTTGGTTTAGGCTTGGGTGGTTGAACACATCGAGTAGTCTGTTTCTTTAGCTCTGCTTTGGATGCTAAAAGATTCCAAAAAAAAATTAAGGCTATGATAAGTCAGGAGTGTCCTATCTTAGGCTGAAAGGTGACTGTCCTGGAGCAGGATTGGACACCCGTGTTAGGTTATCAACAGTAAATCATACATATATTTTATCTCCTCATCCATTTACCTGTGTCTGTGGCAGAACTAGGTTGACTTTGTTGCTGTGATTTTTTCTTGGGCTCAGTGGGCTGGGGCTTTGCAAGACCTTCCTTTTTTGCTGGCACTTGGCTTTGCTGCTGCAAGGACTGCTGGGACTGTGCTGGTGGGGAAGATGGGGCAATGTGTACAGGGGTGGGTGAAGAACTGGGCTGCTGCTTCCGTTCCTTTCTAAAGGCTGAGCTCAAAGGGGTTTGAGAGTGCTTGGGGTCATCAGAAGGACTAGAGAATGGAGGGTCCTTTGGGGAGGAAGCTGGTGAGGATGGTCCTGAAGGTTGTGTCTGCTTTTGTTTGTCTTCTCCCTGCGTAGGCGGTGGAGTTTCACCTTCCTTATCTTTTGGAGGAGGGGCTGGCTTGGGGCTTGCTTCAGAACACTGGGATTTGTGATGTGAATCTTTTTTTTCAGACGATTTATTCCTCCTCCTGTCCTTTTTACCTGTAGTTAATGCAAACAAACAATTAATTGACACATAAAAGCATCTCTGACTTATAAAAGGAGTATTCTCAGAAAACTGACCTTTTGCCTGCTTTTGAAGGAACTTTGATGGCATCCACTGCAAGTTCTGACACTTCCGTACTCTGTGATGACACAAGCACAAGGGTTTAAGGTGCAACTACACTTTTAAGGTGCAAAAGAATCCCACAATAAAAAGATTTCATACTTACTTGCAACACTGCTTTTTAATATTGCGTCCCCCAAATTTGGGCTTATCTAAGCAGTTAGTGCAGACCCCACAGTCATCTGGTACTTGGCAACCTGGACACTGCCCGCAGCGTCGAGAGCGCCGGCCCTTTCTGGGTGGGGCCTCATGGACCGTTTTCTGCCTTGTTACTGGCTTAATAGGTGGTGTGGATGGCTCCGCCTCCTCTGATCCCGCCACTGATGATTTGTCTATTCAAACACCATTAAAAGGTTACAAACAATGAAACACACACACAAAACAAACTAGTTGTTCTAACTAATGATCTCTCACCATCATTTCCCATGGAAGACAAGATCTTTTCTCTCTCCTCCCATGGCAAGGCACTAAGTGTAGGCATATCATCTGGGAACACAGCACGGTTGCGACCCAGAGCTACAGCTGCACGACGACACACATGCTTAATGCGTGGACCACGGATTGATGTCTCAGAAGAGTCACTCTCTTGACCCTGCACAACACAAACAAATGGAAATTGCCTTCTGTGCATTAGGGAAAAACAACCTGGGAACATTTTTCAAAGCAAAATGGAAAGGACAGGACATACCGGTAATTTGGGTTGATCGCCAGGTTGTACCTCTCTCTTCTCTATCTTATTGAGCTGAGCTTTAGCTTTCCTCAGCAGTCCTGCGACACGCCTGTCTGTGACTGGCTGTTTCTCGGCACGAGCTAACATGGAGCCCAGTGATGTGGTGGAAGGGGGTTTTCCCATCTGTCCTGCTTGGGTAGAAGCACTCAATTTCTCCTTATTCTTCTCCCTCTCTACTCCCTCTGATTCAATACTCCTCTCTGAAGGTCTGCCTTTTTTGGCTAGACGACCCTTTGAGGACAAGGCCCCAACAGGCTGAACTGCTACACAGTCACTTGGGGAGGCCTCTGCACCAGAGTCAACTGTGACTGACTTCTTTCGACCAGGTGTCCTTTTTTGGGTGAGAGATTCTTCAATGTCCCTGGCCTCCATTGCAAAAAGGCTAGATGTAGAATTAGGGGAAGCTTCCGATGGAAGACTCTTTTCTCTTTTATCCCAGTCTTTCCTTCCATCTCTTTTGTTTTCCTTTTCACGCTGTCTATTTTTCTCCAACTCCCTGTCCTTCTCTCTTGTACCTGTGTCTCTAGTAGCAGAGACGCTCCGTTCCCTTCCTGCTTTTCCAGTTCCTACACCTGATCCTTGATTACTGGGCATAAAAAGAGGGAAGAGCTGTGAAGATGAAGCAGAACTCCCACTCACACCGATACCCCCTGCTGCTCGCCGCCCATCGGAAACTCCGTGGCTCGTAAGACCAATAGAGCCTGAGGGGAAGCCACTGAAAGAAGCTTGTGTTAAGGCACTGGCAGCAAGTGGACTGACTGCGACTCCAGGCAATGGGCTGGAATTCCCAGTCACACTTATGGGAACAGAACTGCTAATCATGGATTGTTCAGCGGCCTTTCCTGTTTGAACTCCTGACTGACTGCTCCTGGTAGTCATAGAGTGTGAGGGTGATCTAGGTTGTCCACATGAGAACCTAGACCCCTTTCTCTTTTTGTTTGATGTTGGTGAGACCTGAAGGGGTGAAAGAGAGCCAGGGCTGCTCCCTGAAGAGGATGGGAGGGTGACCGACTCAAAGATGCGAGAATGAGCCGGACTTGGAGTGAAGCACGGGGGACGTAGTAGGGGGCTGCGCTTTTGATGTGGCGTTTCAAACCGCGACGAGTGGTGCTGGTGGTGATTGTGGTGAGGATGATGATGCAGGGGGGAGAAAAGTCTGGAACCTGTCCCAGCTGCACCAGCAGGAACTGGGAATCCTCCTGGTGCAACACCACCTCCACCAGGTCCAGGTGGCATGAGGCCCACATCCTCAGCAGTCAGTGGAGGAGGACGAAAGTTGTCAAAAGTGGGCTTGCGGATAAGGCCCTCCTTTGCATACTTGGCAGAGGAGAAGTACTTATTTTCAGCACATGACAAAGACTTCCAGCGGAAAGTTGGCTCTCGTATTATGGAACGACGTTTATCGTGAGAGCTGGAGAGTATTGGAGGGGTAGGCAGAAAAGGGGTAATGGAATGTGACATCATCCATGGAGAGTGGGAGTGATGCTCAGATGCATTAGAAGATGCTGCCTGGGGAGGCGGGGGAGGGCTAAGAAGAGGAGGAGGTGGTGGTGAAGAGGATGATGATGCCGTAGAAGAGGCTTGTTGAGAGCCAGCTTGTGAAAACCCTGTGGCTGGTCTGATGATGGCTTGTTTCCTTCCACCAATCAGGCAGCCCCTACCACGTGCCACTAAAGTACCCCGCCTATGACTCTGACTTCTGCGACCCCGCCTGCTGCGCTCCATCAAAACTACATGGTCTGGCTCCGGCTCGGATGGTGGTGATGGTGGGTGCGAGGTGTGGTGCATGCTGGCCTCTGTCTCTCCCTGAGAGGCAGGGGAATGATCTGCCTCTTCTGAGAGAGCCTGGGTGCCCTCAGACGCCTGGGAATCACAGGAAGAGTCATCAAGGCTAGGGCTGCTGGAGCGAGACGACTCACCAGAAGAGAGCTGAGAGGAATGCTGTGAAACAGCGCTGGAGCCATAGGATGCCGCACTGCTACTGAATCGCCCGTTGCTAGTGCTATTATTGCAGCTGCTGTTAAGAAGACTGGCTGCAATGTTGTTGGCACTGCCAGTCAGGACAGGAGGTGGGGGAGGAGGGAGAGAGTCAACAGCAGGCCCTGCTCCAGGTGTGGCAGTGGTTCCGCTTGTGACGGGAGATGTGGAAACAAGAGCTTGCGCGGGTGATGTTATGGGCTGAGGTGCTGGGGCAGATGCTGCAGAGTCCAATCGAGCAATTTTCATGTGTGGTGGTGGAGTGCTGAAACTGCCTTCATCCTCGATAAAACGCTTTGGAGTCTTGATTATGCGCAACGACACTGTGCTCACAACAGGCATGATAAATTGCCTGATATTTGTTAACTGTGTTCGCCTCCTGTGCTTCCCACCCTCAAGACCTGTAGTTCCCTGGGTACCAATGGTTTCTTTTTCCAAAAGTTTCTTTTTCTGGGCCCCCTTCTTTGCCCGCTGCAGCAGCTGCTTTGCAATAGTGGCATCAGTGCGTTTGGAGGGAGGGACGACCCGCACAGGTTTGATATGGCGAGGGCTCTGGCGTAACCCTAATGGCCTCCCATGTTTAGTTGGGGTCATTGGGTTGACTATAGCGGAGTCATAGGGATCTGGGCTAGTGCATTCATCAGCAGGATGAGAAGCCCTGAGCTGGAGATCATGTGGAGTGCAGGAACCCAAATCTTGTGCCAGACGAACCCTGAAGTCCTTATGTTTGGCAGTCCCAAGTGCCGTGTTGGACATCTCCTGGACCGAGGAGGCATTAGCAACCAGAGCAGCAGCAGCTTCAGCTTTAAGGCGTTCGGCAGAAGGTGGCCTGCCCCGCCTCCGTCTTTGCACACCAGAACCAGGAACTGGGACACTCTTCCTCACAATGGCCTTCAGCTTAGACTTCAGTGGGCTCAATTTGACATCCCGCAATCTTTTCAGTTTGGTCACCTTGGATTCCCGGTTGATTTTGTGAGGCTTAGCCTCAGATCCCTGATGGTGCCCAGACCCAAGCAGAGTTTGCCTTTTCTCCTTGTCTTCATCCTGCACACCGTCCTTGTGGTGTGTGGGACTGGAGCTGCACTCCTGTTCTGCATCCCCATCCTCTTCAGGGAGTGCATGGCCGCTCTGTTGCCAGCTCCTCTGGCTGGCAGAAGCAGGAGGGCGGCCTCTTCTTTTTTCTCCAGTGCCAGGAGGCCTCCCTGGTGGTCGTTTTACCTTCTCTTTAGGAGCTGTGGCGAGAGGCAAAGGGGCTGTTTCAATATCAGTGCCAACCCTCTGCGCAACTAGAGCCCTAGGAGGACGTCCTCTGGGTTTTTTTTCCGGTGAGATAGAACCTGACAGAAAGAGAAAACATTCCATTAATAAGCTCTACATTTCTTCATGTTTAAATGTCACAATGCATCTCAATTACACTTGCGAAAAACAATAAGTTAGGTTTTACAAGGTCCCAATTATAATTATTTTACAAAACAGTCAGAGAGAGACAGAATTAGAGATGTAAAATATATTTTACCTATTGACGTCCTTCCTGGGCTATGTATTCTTCTGTTGTCACTGACTTTGCTGAAGCCTCCAAATTCCTCCTAAAGAAATGAAAATGAAAAAAGGGAAAGTCAATTAACTCAGTGGTTCAGTGTGATTTAATTTTTTTATTTATTTTTTTCTAAATGAGCATCCACAAAACCAATCAGACTACTGTCGAAAGAGACATTCAGTTTTGCTACACTCCATCTCATGATTAAGAAAAATGTTGAGGCCAGGAGACCACTCAATGTTAGCAATTCTCATCCTGAAACCACCAAACAGTTGCAGACAGCTCTGGAGTCAAAAAGAACATTAGCTGTGCTTGGTGAATTTATGGATGAAAACACATTTGACAAGACCGAAAAGGCAATACGTTCCCATCCTGTTATTTGAATTTTCCTATTATCTAATTGTCATGCCCTCTAGTTCAAGGGGCATATTTCATTCATTTGTTTATCCACCATCTGTTCAAAACAACATCCAGTGTAGCCTAAACATGACAATCTTAAAATCTTTGGTTGTAACCTACATTTTAAATTTTTAGCCTGGCAGCTACTTGCCAGGTTGACCAAAACAACAGACTTTTAAGACTTTACTAAAAAGTAAGCAAAACTATTTCTACCTACAACTTGAGAAAGTAATCTCATCTGGGATGGCACCTCCTACTGAGATGACCAGTTCCACCAATTCCACTCAGGGATCCTTGCTACATGACATCAGCGCTGATCTCACTGTCAGGCATCTGTTGCAATGGCCGTATCACCTGATAACTGCTCCACCTCCGTCAATCAAACAGGCTAAGCCTTTCAGACGTCCTATGATAGGATTTTATAAAGCTCTAGGCTTTTATGATAGGCCTGTGCTTATCTCACACTTGACATGAGGGATACAAGGAGGAATGCTGATTACATGGCCCATTTGGGCTCTTGCCTTCCTGATCTAATTCTGTCACAACATTTTAGGTATGCCATAATTCCAAATCCATTTTTGAATCAACTTAACTTGAATCAACGCTCCATATCCCTTTAAGTCAGCCACATTTCCCACATTTATCAGATTTTTCAACAGGCTTACAGTGCAGATGATTACTGTAATTACTGTCTGCTCTGCAGCTGGGCGCGTTGTTTTATGTTGTGATAAAAATGTCTCAGTCATTGAAGTGTCCTTGGTGTGAATTAAGTTGTACACACAAGGACACACACTGAGAGAAAGCCTAATCGTGTGTGTGTCTCTGTGTGTGCTCAGAGACCAGTTCCACAGACCATTCAAAAGGATTTTACAAACCTGAAATTGAAACTGGGAGCACATCAAAAGGAATTCCCTGCAATTCTGAAATAGTGTTGTGCAAAACGACATTTTCAAGATCAAATAATCAAGTACTTAATTTTAAGGAAGCCCTGTATTGGACAAAAAGGAGGGAATTTAAATCAGATGCTTTATTTGCACTAAAAAGAGTAGAATGGGTAAATGCATTAAAAGACACATTTGAAATGTTAAGTTGGGCTATTTTACTTTGACAGTGCCTTAAATACAATGTTAATGGCAGAACGCTCATAAAAATGTGAAGACCAAAAAGCATCTTAATTTACATTAATGCCAATGTGCCCAACAATTTGCTTACAGTTTGCTACGTTATTACCACACATTGTAAATGGATCTTCATTAGATTGAACAAGCACTGACAAGATCTCACTATGCACTAAGCCCTACCTCTCAAAAGGTGATTAATGTCTGCAAGTTCCTTAAACAGCCTATTGTGTTGATTTTCAAGCCTTAGGGGGTGTTTCATTTCATACTCTTTATTTATAGTAGCATGTGGGGCTGCTGCTAAAATCCCTTTCCTCCAGTTTATAGAACAGATGCCGCAGGAGACTGCACACATACAAGTCCAATCTCTCTAACAAATCCCCATTCAGTTTTAATTTCAACATATGGCGACAAATTTCTTATGGGAAGCAGAACAAAATGAAATGACAGTCTGTTATCAGGCGATCAGTTTAACAGATCATCCTAATTGAGAATTTGCTTCATATCCAATCACTGATGGGGAAAAAGACCAGTACAAATTTTAATGAGGAGCTGAATCAGAGAAGGCAAAAAAAAAAAAAAAAAAAAAAAAAAAACACAAATCTCCAGAGACAGTTTACAGTGAACATTTATTGATAGTGAATTTGTCAGACTAATTTTTGTCCTCCAGCTCTTTTGAACGCAGGCTCTCAGAGCTACGATGACTTCATTGCACCTCTACTGTTGTGCCGAAGGTGATCGAGTACTAGAGAGCTGTGAGCAGTGGAGCTCAAAGTCAGTGTGACACCATGAGTAGCTCTCAATGACAGCACGACTCTGCCTCAGGCACTCAAAAGCACGCTTGCGCACACACACCCTCCTCCACCTCGTGCGTGCGGCACACTGCAAGGTGTAAACAACATCCCAAGACAAGAGGAAAAGGAGGAGGGACGGAGGGAGAAACAGGCTACAGAGCATCATTCTGACCACAAAGGCAAGGAGTGAAGATGCAGCATGATGAAAAGGCTCAGAGGCTAACAGTTATTATCATCATTAACCTTTAACCAGGCAAGTAATTTAAGAATGGATTCCTATTCACAACAACATCCTGGCAGGAGAATATCAATCTCCTGGAGGACATACAGACAGATGTAATATTACACACATACACTTCTTCAAAGCATAAAACACAAAAAAAAAAAAGATTAGTTAAAACATGAAAAGCTAATCTACAACGCACACCCACACACCACAAGTGCCCTGACTAACCACTCCGGTGGAGCTGCTCAATCAACACCCACAGCTGAGATGGAGGGGGGAGCAACGATACTGGGCTCGAGAAAGTGACACTCGGCCCGGCCAAGGCGCCTGAGCACCTGCTGCCAGTACAGGATGGGGGAGGAGAGACAGTGGAGGGGAAGGGGGTGACACAAAAACATTTGTTTGTTATTGTCTACTCACTTTATTTTTGTTTGGGCAAAAAGTAACTACAAAAATACAATAACATTAAGAGAAAAATGAAGAACTTTATTTTGAGAAGCATATTTACTTATATTTTAAAGAAATAGTACTTTAAGAAAAATAAAACTATGCAAAATAACTTATATGGGCAAAATAATAATAATAATAATAATAGAAAAGTGCTCAATTCTGTATGCTTTAAAATAATAGTTAAAATTAAATATAGAATTGCTATATTTGCAAGATAAATAAATAAAAATAAAAATTTTAAAACAAAAGTCACTAAAATATTTTGAACCAACAGGCCAGTTGGTTAAAAGTAAACACTAAGCCTACTTTATATAATAATAAAAAAATTCTACAACCATTTGTCAGCAGATGCAGCTTTGTTTGACATTTGACATTTCCAAATACTTTATGGCCACTGTGCTTTCGAGTTTTAAGAATGCATGGTTTTAAAAAGGCTGATCATCAAAACTGATCAAAATCATGAGAGCACCCCCAATAAAGGGACAGGATTACAAATTGGGATCCTCCTTTCTAAAAAGAGCAGATAAAGTACTTTTTTGTGCCACCTCTCAGTTCCCGTAAATAAAAGGTAAGCAAATAAGACTATTTGTTTACATAAACTTATTACATCCTGTTCTGAGCAGATGGACACAAACCCAGGAAAGTTGCTCAACATGGCATCTACAGTTCGCTTAAGAACTGGACATAAACTGGCAAGCACACTGCAACCTGGCAACTCTCCCTCCCCAGAGCGGGACATAATTGCACTACTGTGTGTGTGGCCAACTTAACTATACCAAACACACACACACACACACACCTATAATCACAGTAAGCCAACATATCCACATCAAGACATGTAACTGATTATCATCTCTAAGCCCGGGGATATGTGATAGTGGGGCCTTTCATAAATTCACTGAATCACCATTTTCTAAAACAATGTGAAGTTTTGACAACTGCTGAGGCATCAGTTTCCCTCAAAACTGCCCGTATAAAAGATAAACGCAGTGCATAAAATTTAAAATGGGGTCAGACTGATTGCATTCACAGCTTATCGTGAAAATGTACAAATCCCCAACAACTCATAGCAAAAGAAACCTGGTCATCTGACCTTGACCTTTTAAACACTTCTGTGTGGTCACATATGACAAATCTTTTAGGTTGCTTGAAAACCCCCAGGGAAAACACGAAACTGATGGGGACCCCAGTAGTTCAATTTTTCTTACTTCTCAGAACACAAAAGGCACCATTAGAAATTTCCCTTTGTGAGATGCATATCTAAGGCTGTGATGTTGCTCATGCACCCACATTCAAAGCACTCAAAACTGTGTTTCTGAAACAACTTTCAACACCTTACACCCATGCTAATGGTCTTGGCTTTAAGATAAAAACAAAGATGCGCCTTCTGCGAGGTGTAATGAGGGACGTAAATTCGGAGACAATTGCTCTATGCGTTCAATGGCTGCTGCTGCTGCCCCCCCCCCCCAGAGCAGAAAGCGGGAGGCAAAAGCCCTCTGCCCGCCTACAAAAGCGGAATAAAGCCATGGATGGGACTGCCTGTGTCTAATTCCCTCCCAGCGCTGTCCCAGGGGGAGGAGGGCTTGCTCTTCACCCTTTGATATCCACGTCTGTGCTCTTTCAGCCGCCTGCACTCCTTAAAGGCTGGAATAAAAGCAGACACAAAGCTTCCTGCTATGATCCACATGCTGTCTAGGGGACAGGGCCCTCACCAGATAAATAGGCCAAACACCTGCTGGACTTTTTCCCTCCGTATAGGCCACAGCATTCATTAGAAAGCAGTGGAGCAAAGATGTATCCATTCAACTGCACTTTTGTATGAGGCCTTGATATTGATCCTCATTCTGCTTCTGTAAGTGGGGCTTCACTCTGCACATTAAAAGGCAAGCCAAATGGCGTCCCTAACAAAGACCCTGATGAATGGAAACTTAAACAGGACACCTCCTGAAGTAACAGTTGTCTAGCAAACAGCCTTGGACTTGTATTTGCACTTAAGATTAGGACAAAGGTATCTCGAACGCAGTTCTGAAAATCAACAGCTTCATTTTCTGGAGCTGCGAGAACTCACGCAGATGTATTACCTCCATGTAAACATTTTAAGCCATCCAAATGGGTTAATGAAGTAGTCTAAAAGGCAGCCATCAGAAGTGAAATCCTTTTGGGGCCCTGTGGGCTCGTGCTGTTGGATTTGGGTCTGATGGGAAGGAGGGGCGGCGTGCTTCTGTTTACTGAGCATGCTACTGGCCTTAGGCTGCTCTGTGAGCTCAGCGGGCTGCGATGAACCAGAACAATCCTACCCAGCCACAACATCCCCTCTGAATGAAACTACAATGCTGTGTCTGCAACTCACATGAGCTGCAAGCTCCTCTGGGATTTTAGCCGTCTGTCTGGCTTGTACACTTCTTATACGTTTCACAAATGTATTCGCGTTTTAATTGAGCTCTTTTTAAAAAGGCTCCAAGGGTGTATTACAGCATTCAGAACTGCTACAAACACACACAATAAAAGCACGGGGAAGAACATTCAAGCTTTTGTTGATATTTTGAGAGACATTTCTTAAAAAGTCAACACCTTTTGACTTCTATATTGGGGAATATTTACGAATGAAACAGGACATTCATTGAGAATAAAAGTACGGCAGAACAATTTAGCTTTAAAAGTTAACAATTAACATTATCCAATAGCTTGCTTGGCCTAGGTGACATCACAATAAAAGGAAAGTTGTTTTAGAGGCGGAGCAAATTCATCTTGATTAAAGCCTGCAATAACAATGGTTTTCAATAACATGGCAAGAACGAGATCAATTTAAAATTAATATATTTTGGTTTAACATAAATATAAAGAAACATTTAAAGTAAATTGGCCATAAAACAACAAACAGTTGTATACTTGGGAGTGATTTACCATGGCATACAAACCACAACATATAATGTACACAAAACAGACTAAAGCAAACGCCATGTCAGCATCTGGGTCTATTTTCATGGCAAAAATTCAATTACAAAAATGCAAACATCACATAAATACAATAAAAAACCAAGCAAGCAAACAAAACAAACACAACAAGTAATATTAGACTAAAGCATTAAGAACAAGACCTACATATTTTCTTATCCTTATAAGACAGAGGAGTGAATAAGGCGAGAATGCTGTATATGCATAAATAAATAGACAAATATAAAACGCCACAATAAAGCATGTCTAATAACAATATATCGACGCTCTTAAATCTGCTCCACGTTTTCAATGGTAAATTACCCGAAGGCGAAACACATAATCAAACACGCGATTTTCATGTTTGTGGTTCACGCCCTCTCTCGTTTCGTTCTCCCCGCGTTTCCGATGCGCAGCGCTCTACTACTGAAAAAGGAAGATGGTAGTTAGTTTGTCACAGTACACACCCCCACACAAAACAACCTCCGTCCAACGCTGCCTTTTTAATGCAGCCGCCTTTTCCACCGCTCAAACCAATGCATTTGGCATCTTTGACTAAACGTGTGGTCCCTGTAGCCTCAGTGAGGTTTTGCAAAGGAATCACTTGATTCCAGACAAGAAATGTGAATTTTTTTTCGATTGCATACTGCTACTACGCAATATCTGTGAGGGGAAAAAAAACATGTCCACCTCCCATTTTCCAGTGCATCAGCGGATGCTAAAAGGCTAACGCGTTAGCCAGCCTCCTCTCGAGGGTGAAGGAGATCAAACTCGAGAGGTTTAAATTACACACTGCAAACTTTTGCAAGAGAATGAACAATTTCTGAATGTACGCGCCATTCCCCGCAACAACAACAACAACAAAAAAGCCAAGCTGCGTTTTTAATAGCAGCACTGTTTATGCTATTAGCATCATCCATTTCTCAACCTAAGCTAGAGGGCAATAAATAACTGGACAAAATATTATCATAAGTGCACACATGCACAGTCACAATAGTTTTAGGATAAGAGCATTACATCTTCAAAGCGCAATTCGCGCTTTCATACGGTAAAATACTTTAAAATGAAGTTTAATATCCAAACAGACTGCAGCTGGGATAGATGCACTGCGTGCTATCGCTAAATGCTCAGACAACAACAGCCAGCTGACACAAGGTACTCAGTCCTGCTCAAATCTGCTCGTTTATGCTTACTGAAACACCCCAAACTGTGTATTTCTCTACAAGAGGAAAGTTCCGTCATTCACAACCAAGCTTTTGAACCAAGTTGTCTTTTAGTGAAAGAAACACGGTGAGCGAAGTCAGAAGTCCAATATAGAGTCATCAAAAGGTATCATTTAATCTCTGTATGGGCGAAAAACGCAATTTAAACTGACCAGAGCAACTCAGAGGTGCTTAATATCTTTAAACGTCATCCTTTCTCTCTTAGCGCGTAATTCTCGGCATAAACTGTGCGTTAAGCATGGTATTTGCTATGCATCTAGGCTTAGAAAGTTACTTTCAGATAGTTTAAAGTAAAAAAGCAGTGTCACATGAAACACAACAGGCTCCAAATCAAATTGCAACAATTTCAACCCAAAGATCCATCAGTTATCTAGCTTCACATCTCCATCCTGTCAAAAATGGCACTTAACTCCTCAGGGTCCCAAAATATGACGCTAGAATGCCTCAACATAGACACCAGAAGCACAGCAACATCAGTCATTAGTTAGGGATAGGTAAGTGTTTTGGTGTGGGCTAGTTAGCAGTTTAGCCTGTCAGTAGTCCCATAGTGTGAAAAACAGCACATGGATGGAGACATGTATCTGCTGCGCAGCAAAATAACTAGCAGACTCACTCTCTCTCTCTCTCTCTCTCCTCACTGGGCAACTTACAGCTGCTACACAGCCGCGGAGTTATTTTTGATTCCTGCATTGATCATGAATGAGGCTAATTTAGTTAGGGTCCCGCTTACCTCCCCGCTGCTGGAGCCGCTCGTCTCCCCCAAAACATCCCGAAATTTCTGCAGGTTGCTGCCAATGGCAGCAGACACTTGCAACGCAGCGTCGAAACCGGGCCCGAGCCCATTCGTGTTCGGATTAGTCCCCGCGCTGTTTCGAAGGGAAGCATTGACTCGAATTCGGCCCGCTTTCCTCCCGGTGCCCGAGCTGCTGCTCCCTCCGGGCCGAGCCGGGAACCGCCACCGACAGCTGTGCGCCATTTTACACTCTGCCTGCCTGCCCTAGGATCAGGAGCTCAGTGTGGGCGTAGCCCCGAACGAGCGTTCTCAACGCACGGCCGCGCTCGTCTAGCGCTCAGAATGGATTATCCATGTTTCGGGGCGGAGGTACCGAGGACCCCGACAAGCTCAGAGATGTTTTTACGCAGGTTCGTCGTCGGTACTCAAGGGAGGGGGGGAAACTGTACATCAGACACAAGAAGACTGCTAAGCAAAATTTAACTAGGAATTCAGTCACCTTTTTTTGTAAAGGCCTTTATATGTGTGTCTTTAAGAACTTAATTATATTAAATAGTTAAGTTTTTAGCATTTGATAATTTCATTTGTTGATTTTTATTTAATGTCTTTTTTTCTCTCATATATTTTTAGTTTGCAATAAATTGCGTGTGTAATTTCTGCACCCCTACCGTCAACCGTCAAAAAAAAGTTACTGTTTCCGAACAGGTTTCTTTGAACACGCTCCCATCTGCTAATGGTTAGGGAAACATGAAGTCCCAGAAAATGTCAAAGTAATAAGTAACATGTCTGTCAGTTTTGTTTTAACCATCTGAAGAAAAAATTACAATTAGTGCTACCAATTGTGATTTGATTATATCTAACAATCGCTAAGTTAGCTCAAATCACGTCAAACCATGCAAATTATTATTGTTCTACTTTGTTCTTCTCAAATTGTTAACATAATGTTAACATTCACATTGTCATTGTCATAGAATTTTATCAAAACACATTTGTTCTTTTAAACTAAACTCAAATAACTTCAATGTTCCTTGGAACTCGTTCTCTTTAAATTCCAAAATTTGGTGTGTTATCCTGTTTATATACAGTCTATGGGGTAATCCCACATATCTTTAATCAGATGCACATTTAAAATTGGAACATAATCTAATTTCAGTCATTTACGTTTTTTATTTCCATCATGTACCGTTTAATAAAATACATTTTCCCAGCTACTAAGAAGAGGCTATGATCCGCCACCTTCAGTATCCTTTATTTATACAGACATGACATAATGACACTAAGACGAATGGCGACAAACTCGTATTTCCCACAGAAACCGACCCAAACCACTCAAATTAGAAAACATTATTACAAGCTTACCATAGTGAATCAGTTCAGGAGATAATTTTGAACACTGATTGGTTATGTATTTTGATTTTGAATAATTGTTTTATTGAATTTGGATCATTTTAACAGCAACAGTAAAAAAGTAGTGTAGCTTTAACTATAAGAAACCAAAAAATTTAATTTCTAATTTCCAAGCACTTGCATCTCTCAACTCACGTGTATTGAGTTCTAAACAAACACAAATGCACATTAAATCCATGGAAGCCTTTGACTTATTTGCAAAAACTAATGCTCTAAAAAGATTAAAAACCATTTACGCGTCACTGCTTTTCATTTTGTAAATTTTAATTACAATACATATATTAAAAAAAAAACTCCAATATTGTTCAATAAATCACATTTAATATACAATAATTTAAAAAAAAAAGTTCCCAAGAAAAATAAAATTAACATCAGGAAAGCATGCTGTTATGTGCGGCAGTTGGATTTTAGTTAGTTAGCAGAATCATTCATCTAAGATCATTGTAGAAAGTCTGGTTGTTCTATATTCAAGAGGGACATGTCCATAATGTTATTGATAATATATATATATATATATATATATATATATATATATATATATATATAGATATATATAAATAGATATATATATATATATATATATATATAGATATATATATATATATATATATATATATAAGAAAAAAGAAGTTATATTGTGTTAAGGGACAAATGAGTGAACAAATGCAGAATTTAACAGACAGAAATATCACAACAGAGCCTAAAGCATTCAGTTTGCTCTGAGAATGAATGGGGTCAGGTTAACTGATTAGGTGAGTTCTTGAAAATATGAAGGCGCAACGAATTTCAGACTTAAAACCAACTTTCAGTGAAAATGCAGACATACCCTACACCACTTGACAGGTCAATCTAATGCAACTCTCTCACAACCAAAAGCAGTGTGTGGACATTGTCTTATCAATGTCATCTTTTAAGACAAATGTCAGTAGCAAGGTCCATCCACCCAAAGCATGCAGTTTTGCAGTTGTTAACTAAAGAGACATGATGTCACTCTGCATGAGAGAATGTTATATGGCTGACTCAGCCATCAAGTCATTACCCTGGACATATTGCACTGTTAAAAGACACAATGGATTCTTGTAAAGTGTATGGGGTATTTCCAAACATTTCAACAAGAGCACAATATTCTTAATGAGTCTCATAAAAGTGCATATTATAGCAAATGCTTCTTGAGTTTCAAGCATAAATGGTTTGTAATGAACAAAAAATAAAGCAGACTTGAAAAGCTTTTTGACAAATGGTAAAGCTACAAACCATTCCATAAAAAATTCGACATCTTACTGCTGTGTTATGGAGCACAAATGCCTTTAAAACCAATAGGTACAACTATAAAAGTGAAACTCTGCAATATAATGCTGATGATGTTAGCAATATATTTTATGATAGTTTAATCTCTTTTGCAGCAGACATTGTTTTGTTTTTATATTGTAATCAATACTGCCACAACACCCTGCATAATATCAAATGAGGCCACAACTCTTCTTCCTTAATATCAAATGAGGTACACTGCTTATATTTTAACTTAAAGTTAACAAATAAGTGATGCATATCAAATATTGCATGCATACGAGTCAGAGGTAGGGCAAATGCATTGAACAGGTAAGCAAACCTCATGTACGCTGTCATATGTCTATAAGCCCAAGTTTCATTTCCCACAGTGAACATCTTTGCAAGGCAAAATAAGTTCCTCATATGTCTGAGGAGATTGAAAGAACAGATAGCCGAATATGCTAAAGTGATATGGCATTTGGAGATTTGCATTTGACCTTTGACGAGCACACTAACACCATAAATGCAGACGTGCTCCTCCGAATGTGGTTAAATGTTCTTGTTTCAAAGCAGTATGCGAGAGGCCAGAAACACCTGAATGGATTCGTCATACAAAGCATTGTATGTTTAACCACTGGGTCCCATTTGCTGGTTGCTTTGCTTATGATCAGCAAGCCACTTCATGATCTGTTGCCTGAGCTCTTCATTGGGCCTGATCTGGTCCATGGTGAGTGGACTGCGGTTGAAAGGGTCTGTCTGGTCACTAGAACAAAAAAAGACAAGACCAACACTGTTACTTAATCGAATAGCAGTCGCAGTGTTGTTATTGTTAACTAAACGTGTTAAAATAGTTTTTTTTGTAAAGCTGAAATAAAATGAAGTAAAATACAAACACTAGATAAAACTTTAACAAAATGTAACTTTTTTTTTAATTTTTTTTTAAAAAAGTTGTCTTGGCAGTTAAATTAAATTTAAGTTAAAGTACTAAAATGAGAAAAACTGATAATAAAAATTAAAGCTATATAGTATTACAAAACAAAAACATAAAAATGACAAATGTGCAAAACAAAATTACTTAAAAATATAAAAGAGAATGCAAAATGTTAATATATAATAGCATATAAATTATAATAAGTATTAATTATACTGTATACATGGCAGTCTTGTTTTAGTGTCATTTTCCGTTTGAATTTTAGGTACATTTTTTGTAAGCTTTTTTATATTTATTAGTACTGTCATATGATTAATAGTATCCAAAACAAAAGTTTTTGTTTACATAATGTGTGTACTGTGTATATTTATTATGTATATATAAAAGCAAACACATACAGTATATATTTTGAAAATATTTACATGTATATATTTATATTAATATAATTGATACATAATACATAAACATTACATTTTTCTTTAATATATACATGTATGTGTTTGTATTTATATATACATAATAAATATACACAGTACACAAACATATAAACGAAAACCTTTATTTTGGATGCAATTAACTGCGAATAATCATTTGACAGCACTAATATGTATATTCAGTATATAAGTTAACCTAATAAAAATGACAAAACTAGCTGAAATATATATATATATATATATATATATATACATACATATATACATACATATATACATACATATAATTAAATAACCATAATACATGGCTCACCTTAGTAAATGGCGTGCTATGGTTGAACGGTCCACTGTGACGTTTGAAGAAGGCAGGAGCACTGGATCAAGCATCAAGGTAGACATGATGGGATCCAAAAACTCATCGGGAGCATCAGAGTAGGTCTCCTCCTCTTGCTGATGCCTGTCTGCAAGAGACTGAAAAAGACACACAAAAAATCAACAAGGTTACCATAAAAACTTACATAAACATTGACTTTCCTGAGAAAGGTGTGTATCGAAGATAAAAATGCATAGCGATTAATTAACCTTAATTTTATCTGCTAACAGACTGAAAGATACAATCATGTCGCCAGGCTTGTTGATTTTCTTGAGTACACGGACGGTTTGGCAGAACAGAGTTGGTGAATATGACCTTCCATCTTTTGGGACAGTAGCACAGAAATTTTCTTCATCTCTGTGGCCGAAACAGCATTCATAACAGTTAATGTTATTCATAAATAGAGAAAGAAATTCTGAATAAATCTGAATATATAAACAAAAAGCCTACCCTAGGTTTAGGTAAATAGTACAGATGTCTGACACTAGCTGCTGGGGTTTGAAGTCGAATTCACTGAAGTCTTTTACTTTCAGGGCGCCCATCTTGGGGCCTACCAAGTGTTGTAAAAAGTAGTTGAGCATGGAGATGATCCTCTCAGCCAGAAAGGGGTGAACAAAAAGACCTTTTATCTCTGGAGGGAAAAATGAAAGTACACGAAAATGTTAGTTTTAGTGAGATTTTGTATTCCCTAGTACACTTAAAGCCAATTGTTTCCATCTATAATTATTCAAAACCCTTCTGTTCAGGTCTAAATTGGTCAGGTAGTTTATGACCCCAAAAAATAAAATAAATCTGTGATGTGTTAATATTTCAATGCATTTTGTTTCTTCCATGTCTCTTACCAGATGTGAGGAAAGCCAATGTGCCGATGGTGTCATTTGACATGATGTTGTGGAAGCGACCCAGCTGTCCAAACATCTGCAGACTAGATTCTTTCTCTCTGCGTGCGTCAGGGGTCAGACTGTCCCACTCCCCCCGATCCCTCTCCAGCTGGAGGATTTTGATCTTACTTAAGTACTGGAAGGAACAGATGCACATACGAGTGTCACATCTTTAATTAGCCAATTACATATTTCCTGATATCAAATATATAGAGGTTAATATGTTAAGGTAATCAACAGCCAAGTAACAGCCAAGCAATTGAACAAACAAAATGTGTTACCACTATGTGCATACAACGAAAGCAATCTGCCTTTGCAGAGAAGTACCTGTATAGCCTCATCAAGTAAGAAGACGGCATCATTCATGAGAAGATTGAGAAACCTCAGGAATAGTGGTGGATTCATGGCTTCAAGATTTTCAGATGCATAATCAGCAAGACGCTTTAAGGAAAATGTGTTTTTTTTATTTTATATTGGTTTTGTGAAATTGCAAAAAAAAAAAAAAAAAAAAACTCCAGAGCTACCTAAATATTATTTCTAGTATTATAATATCCGTCTGGTTCTCACCTTAAAGCTCTCCCTGTAACTCTCTTCTCCCCACATGTACTTCAGAATGGCATACATGGGCCTTCTGTAATTAAACTTTTGCTCAAACTGATGAGGATCACCTGAAAAATAGGCCATGGACAAAATCTTATAGAGGCCATTACAATCAAATTAACAATAGAAGAAAATGCAGAAACTGACCAGTGAATTCTATATCTACAAACACTGTGATGAGGGCTTCAGCAAGTTGAGGTGCATGCCGATATGTGCTGAACACCCTTTGGCGTTGGAACATGATAGGCTGGGCAGCGCTAGGTGACAGAGTCTCCATATGGGGCATCACAGCTTCAAGAACCTCTGCCAGCTTTGCCCGCAGATGAGGATTCTTCATTCTGTGAGTAAATAACCTAGAGTAAACAACAAGCCACATGGAATGCAAAATAAGCGTGAGAAACTCAGCATTACTCCGGTTCACACCTATCAACGTTGCCCATGAATACAGTGATGAAGGTCAGGACATGTTCCAAGCTTTCCGCGGAGGACTCCAACACCTCGTCAGAAAAGCGGCGGAGAAATATGAAGAAATCGCCCATGTTTTCAGCAAAGAACTCTGTTGAAAAGGCAAGAGATTTGTTTTTTTAAATTGCAGCCCACTGAGGTACATAAATACACCAGGTAATTGCAGGGCTGCACGATTTATCCAATTTCTAATCATGATTACAATTACGGATGCCACAATTAGATAATCTTTCGAAGGTGCAATTACAAAAAAAAAAGTTTAATTACATTATTCTGTGTGGTTAAGAATTTGTTTTGTTTTTTTCTTTCTTTACATTTTTTTTTCTTCAATTATTTTTAGAAGAACATTATAATACCATGCATATTTGTACTTTTTCTAATAAAAGAAGAACCAAACCAATGTATAGTTGACATTTGAGGCTTAATGCTATAGAAAAGAAGTAAATGCGTTTCAGGATGTTTTTTCCAGCTTGTTTATTCTTATATAAAAATGCATTTGCAATTTCAAGGGAATAATATGACAATTATGGTTTTTGTCATAATCGTGCAGCCCTAGGTAACTGTGATGACTTATTTCACAATTTCACAAGATTATATCTCACTTTTTTTCCTCGCAGTTCTGCCTTTTATCCTCTGAATTTTGAGTTGACATATCACTATTCTGACTAGTCTTTACCACTGATTTTTTTTTTTAATGCAATTGCCACAATTCTGACCTTTTTTTCTTACAATTCCAAGTTCTAAACTCTCAACAGTGAGTTAACATCTCACAATTTAATAGTGCATGAAAAAATTGTGTGATACAAACTCAGAAAATGTCCGAATTCTGAGATGTTCCAATTACCTTATATATATATATATATATATATATATATATATATATATATATATATATATATATATATATATATATATATATATATTTTTTTTTTTTTTTTTTTTTTTTTTTCCTTTACTGAAAAGAAACACAAAAACTTGGGGGGATACCTGGCACAAAGCAAAGCAGGCTGTTCTCTAGTGCAGGTAAGGGATAGGTGAGAGGGATGTATTCAGGACCCTGGTTGCCCAAGCTGAGCTGAACCAACAGGGCTGCGCAGGAGGCTTGGAGGTTGAGGCAGTTTTGTAGCATGGCGGGTTGCGTGGTAGCAGCCTTGGTTGAGAGATAGACTGTCATGAGGCGTTCAAACTGTTCCCGTAGCTCTGCTGCTGCTGGGCCTCCAGTGAGCTGCGCATCCCGCCACGTCCCCTGCAGCCGGTGTAGAGACTGATTCATCTTCACCATCTGATCATGAAGTCTGACAAACAAATATCATTAAAGCATATGTTTATTTGCTGTGAATCAGTGTTTCCCAGAAATCCCACATAATGCTGTTTTAGCAGCTGGGTCCACCACTACACCCCCATAACTGGTCCTAAATACATACATACAAAAAACAAAAAAACTAATAACATTAATATTTTTTTTTTACATATTTTCATGTTTTAAATATTTATTTTAACTCAGGCGCTCATTAAGTAACTATTCTGACAAAGCCTTTACAGAGTTCACACAGCAGATGTATGTTAAGACTGATATAAACCGATAACTTCTGAGTTCTTTTTTTTTCTTTTAAGAAATTAATACTTTTATTCAGCAAGAATACATTAAATTGATGATTAAACTGAGATGGTATAGACATTTACATTGTTACAAAAGATTTCTATTTCAAATAAATGCTCTTTTTTTTAGATAAATAATTCTGAAACAATCTTTTTCAGAAAAATATTACGCAGCACAACTGTTTTCAACATTGATAACAATAACAAATAAACATATATAAGCACCAAATGATTTCTGAAGAATCATGTGACACTGAAGACTTGAGTAATGGCTGCCACAAATTCAGCTTTGCCATTACAGGATTAAATTATATTTTAAAATATATTAAAAAAGAGAATAGTTATATTAAATTGTAATATTACAAGATTCCTGTTTTTATTGCATTTTTGATAACATAAATCACTATATATATAGTGTGTGTGTGTATATGTATGTATATATACATATATGATACATATACATATATATATATATATATATATATATATATATATATATATATATATATATATATATATAGACACACACACACATACATACATACATATACACACACACACACACACACACACACGTGTCATGGCTTTTTTACCTATGGAAGCCCAAGTGCATGGTAAGCTGTGTAAAGATGAGATTTTCTGTCAGAAGGCTGTATGATTGGGCAAATTCAACAGTTTGTTGAGGGGGCGCAGGTATCAGACATGTCTCCTTGTCCAGACCTGTAGAGGAAAGTATCATTTAGAGTATAGATCATTTTATTTGAAAAGAAATTAAATAAAAGTGCTGGTAATGTTTGTTAAGGTAAAGCACAGGCCATTCACCTCTTGCATGCACGTTTCTGTTACGCCGTTCTTCCTCACTCAGCTCCTTAAGCAAGCAGTATGTGGGGTTAAAGGTCAGCAGTTTGGGTGAGTAGGGTCGAGAAAATGGTTGGCAGAGCTTGAGCAGTGCAGCTCCCAGATTTAAGAAGAATGCATCGGAAGCATACATTTGTAAGAATATCTCGGGCATCTGATTTGCCCATATTTTGGCCCGCCCCATGTTGGCCTGCAGGCAGCCACCCAGCCACGAGAGCAGCAGGTGACGCGTCTCACTGGACTGCTGAAGCAAGTTTTTCAGGATTTGATACAGCTTGTCATGAAACTGCCCCATAAACTAGCACATAGGAAGACAAGGAGGGGTTAGGTGGCTGGCTTCATCTCATCAAGCCTTAAAACCAAGCTTTTTTAAATTTTGTGCTCACCTGGTATATATTCGACTCCTGAACCTTAATTTCCTGTGGGCTGGAGCGAGAAGGATTGAGGAAAAAGCCATGGTTTTCAACCACACCAGGAGTTCTCAATAGACATGAAATATTCAGGATCGTTCCTAGAAGCGTTTTCTGATACTGAATCCCACTGTTAGGATCTTTGGGCTGAATATGCTCCATTAAAACCTAGGATCAGAATATTATAATGCAAAAAAAAATTCTGATCTATGTGAATGAAACTGCTATGACATTAGCATTTCTAAAAACTGGATCCAAACCTTAGAAATATCCTTTTGCCGACTGAAGTACAGGAGAATTTCCAGGTAGGAATACAGTAGCAGATGACAAAGGTCTAAGTCTTTGACCCGGGCTTGGAAAATATCAAACACTGGCACCATAACCTCCCCGAAGGTCCGCACCTCTTGGTCAGCCAACAGGCTAGCGATGACATCCTCCAAAAACTCCACAACTTCATCAAACTCTGCAGATATCACAACACAAACAAAGTCAAACACCTGGAATCAGTCCAGGACCTTCAAACATATCACATGTCCTCGAATGTGACACTTACGGGCTCCTCTCACAGCCTCCAGCAACAAGTCCAGAAGCTGCTCATAAACATTCTGGCTGATGTAGATCTCTGGGGTCAGCAGAACAGTGCGGGCATTGGACAGAGTCAGACTTTTGCACTGCACGGCATACGATAACAACTTCTCCGGGACTTTATTGATCTGTGTTGATTTGAAGCACATTGACATATTGCATTAGACACAAACAATGCAATCAGGTGAATGAACAGTGCAATGAGCAGCCACATTTCATTCTTTTGGCACAACCAATCAGGTCGACAAATATAGAGTCTATAGAAAATACCTCCTCTTTAGCTCTCCGGTAGCAAGCATAAAGGTAGGGTATGACACATTTCTCCCCAGCATCACGATCTGCTGAGAGATTCACTGCACTGCAGGAGGTCATGTAAATGAGATGGTTTCCCGGCTCCTGCAAAAGCAGCCTGCTGAACAAAGCCTGGTGGAGCAAATAAGGAATATTATCCTTAGTCAAAGTACATAACATACGTGTTCATATACATGTGTTCATGGCTGATCTGATAGCATGCAAATCTGGAAAAGAATGACACATTAAGACATGTACCTGCTCTATAGTGTCCATGTTAAGCCAGTCCTGGCCATTAAGATCAGCAGCCATTTCCTCAAGGTATACACAGCATGGTGGGATGCCATTATCTCCTCTTAGACTGGGGTCACCTGGAAAGATATCAACCAACATGGATAAATACAAGCACAATATTTTAATACAACAGTAAATGCATTCTAAGTGCATATATTATGAAAGAAACATATTCACTATTGTTCAAACATTTGGGGTCAGTAAGATTTTTCTATATAAAAAAAAAAACTACAAGTGTCTCATACTCATTAAGGCTGCATTTATTTGCTTAAAAATAGTAATATTGTGAAATAATATTACAATTTCAAGCAACTGTTTACATTTTAATATGTTAAAATGTAATTTATTCCAGAAATGGCAACACTGAATTTTCAACATCATAACTCCAAGCTTCAGTGTCAAATGTTCGATCACAAATCATTCTAATATGCTGATTTGCTGCTCAAGGAACTTTCTTATTGTTATTGATGTTGAAAATAAAAAAATAAATTAAAAATTCTGACATTATTTACTCCCCTTACATATACAACAGAAGTCAATATTAATCAAAACAGTTACTCTTTTGTATTCCACAGAAGAAAGAAAGTCATACAGATTTGGAGTAAATTATGTAATTAAGTAAATATGGATTTTTCATCTTTTCTTTTATTCTTTTTATTGAAACCATGATAATTATTTTCAAGATTCTTTGATCAGTCAAATCTTAAAAAGCATTTATAAAATATTTTGTATGATTATAAATGTCTTAACTGTCACTCTATATCACTTCAATGCGTTCTTGTCGAATAATAGCATTTTCTGTCCCATAACTTTTTAAAAGAAGTGTAGAATTCAAGGCTATATGGGTCACAGATAAAACATTTTCAAACTGCTGCAAACCGTGATAAAGATTTGAATGTCAAACAGAGCAGTGGGGTGGACAGTAGATCGATGTGGAGGATAAAGATAAAGACAAATAAGAGCAATACAAATGACGTAATGGGCCAAACTGCGGTAGATGAGGTCATCTGCAGCACTGCCTGGAAACTGCATGTCATCGTGATAAGATCACCTCAACTGAGATCATCGAGACATTCGTCATGTGCTATAAAACATCTTATATTCCTTTCTCACCAAACTATCTAGAACTACATTTCAGCATACACATTAAACAGATCGATTATAGAAAGTATCTCAAAATAGCTGTGGTTCTCAGCTGGTTGGTTATCATACCCCAAAAAAGTGTCACAAGTCTCTTCTGCTGGGGTCACTGACACCAGGGGAAACACTGCTAAATGCAACTAATAGCACAACTTAAAGGGCAAGTTTACTGACTTTCAACCAGCTTTGTGTTGTTACAATGTTGGTAGCATAAGTAAATCAATATGGTAACATAAACTCATGGATAATCTTATTGAGCCCAGTGCAGTACGGGTGTTAAAGTTTTCCTGCCTTTTTTCACTAAAACCCTTTTTTCTCATAACTAGTAGATGTTGAACTCTCACTGTTGTCCAGAGTGATGAGGAAGATCCTCTGGATCATGTGGTTGATGTTGAGCTGCTCGCAGAGCTCCTGTCGCGAGCGGAAAGACCGGCTGATCGCTGCCACGGAGTCATCATTGTCTTCGATGCTGTCAGACACCGAGTTGTCTGACTCAGACTGGCTCTCTCCTGAATCTACAGCTGCAGGGAAAAACAATTACAATGTACCATTAAATTAACGTTATCCTGCAAGTAGAGTGCTCCTTGATTTAAGAAGGCCTTACAGTGTTGCTCAGCTTGACACGGTTGATTTTGGCCAGATGCAAACTGTTTTGCGTCAGCGAGGGAACTGAAGAGCGCTGCGAAAGGGTTCTGTGAGATGTTCTGATTGTTGTTGCCCTGGTCTGTCATTTCCCTGGAACACGTTCTCCATCAACAGGTGCTTTCCCAGCCTGTACGGGGAAAATGTGTGAATTAGTTCTAGTATCTAATCCAAGTCCCAAGTCCCATTTAGGTAAATCCTAAAGTCCATGCTCATCACAAAGTGATTTACCTACACCATATGTAAAAAACACTGTACATTTAAGTGCAAGATGACTCACTATAACGACTTATTTACTCTTCTGATGAGTCATAAATCATAACGAATTGATTATTCCATCTATGAGTCATATTCAAGCAAAACAGGAAAGCAGCAAACAGATCAAAAGTGACCTCACAATGACCAACATGACTGCAAAATCGTCAGGTATGCTAACTTGCTAACGTTACACATACGTGTCACATTAATCGCAGCTGTGTACTACAACAGAGGGACACGAACGAAGACGTCTGAAAAGTTGTTAACCATTGTAATGAGTGACCTAGATAAACATGAGCTTTATAGTTGAAAAAAGACACTGACAGATCTCCTTCCTAGCTGTCAGGTGTCTTAAGCTAGCTGAATAATTAGCAACATGCTTAGCAACTGACAGCACGCTGGTAATGTTCCTAAAACACAGCAACTCAAGGCAACGTAAATTAAATAATCCATGAAATAGCAGAAGTACGTTGTTATATATCAACGTAGATGCATGCCATACCAGGTTTCGCGTTGAAATATGGAAAATCCGACGTGGTTAGCTCAACAGATCCAGAATGTACGCCGTACGTGACGTCATCGGCAGTGGACGATGATGTAATTGTAATTTTAATGTTTATTTTTTTCTTTTCTCTGCAGTTCAAAGTTTATCATAAAACGTAGCGTAGGAATGCCTCTGACAGTTTTTCCACAAAGATGAGACTTTGGAAATGCGCAGGAAGCTGATTGGCTGATCAAATATTACACTTCTAAGGCCTGGTGTTGTTGTTTTTGATTTGATACATGCACATTACTAAACCGTATTTCCGATTAAATACTCTATCTGTTGTATTTTTCATACAGTCCTGCAGACCCTTTCTCTCCCATGATCCTGTGAAAATAATGAGAGCACGGGGTCAATATTTATATAATGAGAATACGTGCAGTAGACCTAACTTACTTGGATTGCATGTTTAACATGCATATTGCAGCCTAATTTATCAGTTTCACATTATTTTAATTATTATTATTATTATATAAGAATGTCATAAGTGTCATGACATTGTAAATATTTAAATTAGTGTCGTTTGTTTAATTAATTCGTTTTGGGGAAATAGCACGATTAAAATATTTATCGCAGTACCCGCAGACCTGTACATCATCTTACATTTCATACAGTAACAATTGTTGACAAACATGATGCAGGGCAACAACTATGTAGTCCATAAATGCAGTAATGTTCCCCAAACATAAAAAAAAACATTGGGTCAAAAAATTGCGCTGTATGAGTTTTTTATCTAATATTTTATCATATATTTTTTTTAAATCAGAAAAACGTTAAAATAATGATATAGAGAAATTTTCAATACAGATTAAAATAACTGAATTCTATTTTAATATTTAAAATATAATTTATTCCTGTGATGCAAAGCTGAATTTTCAGCATAATTACTCCAGTATTAAGTGTCACATGATCCTTCAGAAATCATTCTAACATTATGATCTGGTGCTTAAGAAACATTTTGACTTATTATCAGTGTTGAAATCAGAATACTGAACAATGTTGAAATGTTCTGGTTAATATTTTTGTGGAAACCATTATACATTTGTTTATTCATCAGAATTCTTTGATGAATAGAATTAACAACAAATCAGCAATTATTTTTTAAATCATTTTTTATTTTTTTTTAAACATTTGAAAATTATAAATGTCTTTATGGTCACTTTTGATCAATTTCACGCATCCTTACCGAATAAGAGTAATTTCTTTCTTTCGAAGAAAAAAAAAAATAATAATAATCTTACTGACCCCAAACCTTTGAAGAGTCATGTATGAACACATCTAGAAATTATTAGAAATTGTAATCTGGTCAATTCATAAAGCTTATAAAGTATATTCCATGACTCCCCTAACCGATCTACAACATTTCTGCCTGCTTACCTAGTTTATGTTACCATGATTAATTTTCAGAATATGTATACTTTTAGAAACATAATCAGCTCTTGTCATCATCCCACTGAATTTTAATCAGGCTTTCCAGAGCACTTAGAGGAAGTGTCAAGTATCATGAAAACAAATCACAGATCCATGATGACATACTTCATACTTGATTTTGTCTTTGCAGTGGGACACTGCATCACTTGGGCTGCTCATGCTCAGATGGATCCTAATTCAAACACTTTACCTACAATGACAAAAAGGGTGGGTGCATGTGGTGTGTACAGGACAACTTTTACAATTTTTTTTAGAAAACACTTTAAACCAGTAATAAAGGCTCATCGCTACATATCTTTCTTTCTTGCTTAAGTTCAGGCACCTCTCCCTGATACATACCACGGTATCTACCGAGAAGATCATCTTGACCCAGGACAGGCTTGTACAGACACTGTGAAAAGTCTTACTGAAGAGGCACATAAGAAAGGCCGTAAGGTATGGGAGGAAAAACCAAAGAAGTTATATGTTTTTGTTTCCAAAAAAAAAAAAAATTATTATCCTGGAATCGTTCACCCAAAAAATACTCATTCTCATGTGATTCCAATCTGAAAGACGTACTTTCCTGTTTGAAACACAAAAGTTATTTTAAAAATGTCTCCATGCTTTTGTCCATGCAGTGAAAGTCAGTGGAGACCAGTGTTGTTTTGGACCCCATTGACATTCATTCCATTGACATATATATCATAAAAGTTGAGTAATAATGACAGAATGTACATTTTTGGGAGAATTATCCCTTTTGTCCATAGATTTAATCTTTTTTTTTTTGTTGAGTCTTTGCCCAGTGTTGGTGGCCAGATCATTTTCCCAAGTGGTTATTGCAAAAGAGTAGCAGAGAAAGTCTCCTTGTCACACAGTGTCTTTACTCTTTATTCAGGAATGAAGAGACACGCAACATTGTATTTTTACCCTCAGATATGTTCATGAAGCGGGAGGAGTTTATGTGACAGATGAGATTCAGACAGGCTTTGGCCATGTTGGAAGTCATTTTCTGGGCTTTCCAGCTTCAAGGTGAAGACTTCTTCCCTGACATTGTGACAATGGACAAACCAGTCGGCAATGGTCATCCTATTGCATGTGTGGCCACTACAGAGGAAATAGCTGTTGCTTTTTAAAGCCAATGTTGTGGAGTACGTAAACACAGTGAGAACCATTATGTTAGTATATGTAGCTTTTACATCCTTTGAAGAGTTTAAGTAACATTTTTGTCACATGCATGTCTTTATTGAGACCTTGTAAAATGCTACTTTAAAATCATCATGCTGTAATCTCAAAGAAGAACATTAACAGATGTGTCTTATTTGCAGTGGTGTTGGACAGTTTATAGGTATGGAGCTAGATAAAGACAAATGGCTGGACCATCAGTCACCGAGCTGAGACGATAATGGCCTCGCTCACCTACTCTCACATATTGAATAAAATGAACCAGAACTGTCCACAATGATCCATGTATGCATACTGTACACTATGATTAAACCTTCCCTGAAGCTGTGCATCAACTCCTTTTTTAAACATCTCTTCTAGGGGAAACGTTCCTCATTTAGTGTACTTGGACATCATAAAACCTATGAATGCAGAAATAAACAACAGGCCTATGCAAGAGTATGTTTACTCTCAGCCCATACTGATTTCCTCTGTTTCTATAGCGAATGTGTGTGGCCTGGGTTATTATAGTTAATTAACATAAAAAGTATAATAACTTATAAATACAACAAATGTTAACTAAAATAAAATAAAATGCTATTTAAAAAACTATAATTTAAAATGGAAAATAGAAAAAATAAAAATGAATTCAAAACATTAATAAAACTATAATTGTGCTTTGATGATACTTTAAAAAAAAACAATGGGACTTTGGGCTTTACTAAAAAAATAAAAATAGCGGATTTGGTGACCAAACATAATCATTTAAGCAGCACTGCATCTAAACCAATATGAAAATATATAATGAAAAAATAGTCCTGAATATTGAACTATTATATTCCTTGTTTAAATATCCTACTTGTGATTTTACAATAATTTTTATATGTCATCAGATTTCTTTTTCTTTTTTTTTCAATCTTGATTACAAAAATAGCTATTGAATAATAAACCAAATGTGGACAGTAAAGTTGTTGCTGATACAGACAGTAGAATGTGGTGTTGCCACAGACATTTTATTTGAAACATTCATCCTTTGTGTTTATTATGTGTTGTTGGATATAATATGTGCTCTCTTCTGTGAAAAGTCTTGATAATGGGTGATTTTAAACTGGTCATTTTAAATTAATAAATGTAAAAATGTCATCATTCTAAGATTCAAGTTTGATACAGTAGCGAAAGGAGCAGTAACTTCAATAGGAATGATGTTGAGGCCCAAGCCACTGCCAGGCTCTTTAGTGATGTAACATAACCGTGGGCGAGAACAGCCCTCTATGGGACGGTAAGCGCTGGTGAGCAACATGAGGTCTCTTCCCTCTGAAACTGCAAACTCATAATCTTGAGCAGTCTGAACTAACAGATATAGCTTCAGTCCAGACGCCTGAACTTTTAGTATCACCTGAAAACAAGGCACAGGTTACTAAATCTAATACACAGTAAGGTATACCGGTAACTCTTCACCATCAGGCCTGTCTAGATAACATTAGTTAATGCATTATCTAACAATAAGCAATACATTTGTTTCAATATTTATTCATCTTAGCTAACATTAGATAATAAATTGCAACTGTTTATTGTAAGTTTATGTTAGCTCAGGTCCATTAAATAATAGTTACAGATACAACTTGATTTTTATATAGTGCTCTGGGATACTTGATTGTTATTGGTCAACTGAATCACTCACGCTGTCTTGTGTTAGACAGAAGAAAAGTCACACGTCACTTGTGTGCTTTAACATGATGTTAAGTATGACCGATTTTTTTGGGTGAACTATCACTTTAATGCTTTGCAACTACTTGGCAATATAATTTGTATTCCAGTGTCCATGTGTTTAATTCATAGGGTACAAAGGCCTCATGTTTGCATAAGGAAGTGTCCTTACAGTCAAGTGCCCCTTGTCATCCACAAAGTCCTCATTGGCCTCCAAAATACGGTCCGGCCCCTTTCCTCAGCCCACCCTGCTCTGCGCTGCTCCAAGACTCCACCTGGAGCACCACGTGTCCCCTGCAGCCAGCGTCCTTACTCAGGTAGAAGCCGAAGCCCTGGCCCTCTTCCCGCTTCAGAACACACAGCCACAGAGACAATTCATCCAGTATTCATATGAAATCTTTTTTTCTTTCAATCATCAATGATTTATAAGTCACTGACTGGATAAAAATGATTGAGGAAGTAACCTTTGTCATCAGAGATCACTAAAGCGGGGTAGTCAATCCCTTCTTTTGGGTTGAAGGTGAACTTCCTGTGAAAAACATTTGCACTTTGCTAAACATATTTTTAACGTAAACAAGCCAAATAAACAACAAAAAAAGATGATTTAGTGACTACAAAGTAAACCAGATTTCTTCTGCAGAATCGTTGTCAGCGTGCACATGTAGGATAATCAGAGGTCAAAAGGTCACATTTAAAGAGCATTCTGAAGACTTACTTACTTTGGTAACTCTGGGGCATCCGCTGGTTCTGGGATTGTAAACAATTAAAATATATTACAAAGGTGATGTATACCTACTCAAAAATATATTAAAAAAAATTAATAAGTGATGTGTTAACTTTCATAGACATGTGTAAGAGTCTTCAATACAGTTTTAATATTAACCATTATCTAGTGGCGCGTGACAGGCAACCAGCAACTGCTTCTTTTTTTTCAAACGGCATTGGACAAACTGTTTTTATCAAATACTTAAAAGGCAGACACTAAGCCTTTCTTCTTAAATGTAAGCATGCCAACATTATTTCCATGGATCTAAAACCACCAAACATACAGTTCCTTGGCAGGGGTTTGTTTTCAGTATTTGCCTGTGACTTGTGCTTGTGTTGCACTGCAAGGCAAAATCTACACAGGCTGCTTTACGTTAAATAAAACTCTTTGACTACTGAAAATGATGAAACCGTCTACACAATTGTAAGTCTGCACAATCGTTGCAATGGACAACAATGTATATATCTATACACAGTGGTAAATAACCTGTGCTGAGTCTCATGATCCTGCTCAACACTGCTGGCTGAGCCCTGGGCTTTGTGAGGGTGCAAGGTACACATTTAAATGAAGCATTGAAATGTTTTAGGCAGTATAGCTCCTCCTTGTTCCACCACAATAACACACAGGAGATTAATATTTAATCTCAGGGTTATGAGACAACACCTCAGACATCATCAGATCCGAAGAGGGTATTACATAACCAACTGTAATTAAGACAACTGACAACACACTGCACTAAAATAAAACAAGCCGGCAGAAACCAGCATCTTATTTAACAAAAGCCAAAGCAATAGAGTATAACAAGAAGCTACCTTTCATCAGCATTTGTCATTTTATTTTGTTGTTATTGCACACCAAATTTCAGTCTCAATTTGTTAGTTCAAACATTTTTTAAATCACAGATAATGGCAAAAAGACATGTTAATATTGCAGAACCACCTAAAGCCTTGTCTAGGCTACCTTACGTTGTTAACCTTGTCTAGAGCACCATTTGACACACAAATCTTGTTTAAAAAGTTTCAACATATTCAAAAAGAAGTGACACATTGTTTTATCATAACAAAAAACCCTGAATTCTTGTTGAGTACATATGAGAAATAGCTTCTAATTTGTCAAAGATTTGTCATCGTGCAACAAGAAGCAGTTTTCAAGTATTCATCCGAAGTATTACGGAGTAGCAGATATTGATCTTTCCCTCAAACAATCAAATAAAAACTCATTTGTCGCAGGGTTTTCACAAAATGTCCTAATGCTAAAGTACAACCCGAATTCCGGAAAAGTTGGGACGTTTTTTAAATTTTAATAAAATGAAAACTAAAAGACTTTCAAATCACATGAGCCAATATTTTATTCACAATAGAACATAGATAACATAGCAAATGTTTAAACTGAGAAAGTTTACAATTTTATGCACAAAATGAGCTCATTTCAATTTTGATTTCTGCTACAGGTCTCAAAATAGTTGGGACGGGGCATGTTTACCATGGTGTAGCATCTCCTTTTCTTTTCAAAACAGTTTGAAGACGTCTGGGCATTGAGGCTATGAGTTGATGGAGTTTTGCTGTTGGAATTTGGTCCCATTCTTGCCTTATATAGATTTCCAGCTGCTGAAGAGTTCGTGGTCATCTTTGACGTATTTTTCGTTTAATGATGCGCCAAATGTTCTCTATAGGTGAAAGATCTGGACTGCAGGCAGGCCAGGTTAGCACCCGGACTCTTCTACGACGAAGCCATGCTGTTGTTATAGCTGCAGTATGTGGTTTTGCATTGTCCTGCTGAAATAAACAAGGCCTTCCCTGAAATAGACGTTGTTTGGAGGGAAGCATATGTTGCTCTAAAACCTTTATATACCTTTCAGCATTCACAGAGCCTTCCAAAACATGCAAGCTGCCCATACCGTATGCACTTATGCACCCCCATACCATCAGAGATGCTGGCTTTTGAACTGAATGCTGATAACATGCTGGAAGGTCTCCCTCCTCTTTAGCCCGGAGGACACAGCGTCCGTGATTTCCAACAAGAATGTCAAATTTGGACTCGTCTGACCATAAAACACTATTCCACTTTGAAATAGTCCATTTTAAATGAGCCTTGGCCCACAGGACACGACGGCGCTTCTGGACCATGTTCACATATGGCTTCCTTTTTGCATGATAGAGCTTTAGTTGGCATCTGCTGATGGCACGGCGGATTGTGTTTACCGACAGTGGTTTCTGAAAGTGATCCTGGGCCCATTTAGTAATGTCATTGACACAATCATGCCGATGAGTGATGCAGTGTCGTCTGAGAGCCCGAAGACCACGGGCATCCAATAAAGGTCTCCGGCCTTGTCCCTTACGCACAGAGATTTCTCCAGTTTCTCTGAATCTTTTGATGATGTTATGCACTGTAGATGATGAGATTTGCAAAGCCTTTGCAAATTGACGTTGAGGAACATTGTTTTTAAAGTTTTCCACAATTTTTTTACGCAGTCTTTCACAGATTGGAGAGCCTCTGCCCATCTTTACTTCTGAGAGACTCTGCTTCTCTAAGACAAAGCTTTTATAGCTAATCATGTTACAGACCTGATATCAATTAACTTAATTAATCACTAGATGTTCTCCCAGCTGAATCTTTTCAAAACTGCATGCTTTTTTAGCCATTTGTTGCCCCCGTGCCAACTTTTTTGAGACCTGTAGCAGGCATTAAATTTTAAATGAGCTAATTAAGTGGATAAAAGTGTAAAATTTCTCAGTTTAAACATTTGCTACATTATCTATGTTCTATTGTGAATAAAATATTGGCTCATGTGATTTGAAATTCCTTTAGTTTTCATTTTATTAAAATTTAAAAAACGTCCCAACTTTTCCGGAATTCGGGTTGTAGATGGATATGTAGACAGACAACCCTTTTAAATCTAACGAGGAAATATTAAGGCTGACTAGATTGAATTATGGCAACAAATATCCCTCTGAGAAATTAAACCCCCATCCCTTTAACTTCTATGATAGTTACATCATTTTGTACTGGTGCCTGTTCCCGTATCACTGCTCTTCTCCAGTAAGCGCAGCATTTGCCTCACAACGCTCTCCACTCGTCGGAAGTGCATCTTTTTCCAGAAACTCTGGTGCTGTTTGCGACCCCATTCCAGGTCTTTCAGGAAGACCAGCAGTTGTTCGCGGACACGGTCTCTGTCCCAGGAAAGAGAATTTTTGCCAATGACGCTCAGAATGGGATGCCAGTCCTCTGAGATGTCCGAACCCTCCGTTACAGAGGCCAGGACCTTCACCCGCTGCCCCTTTTTGACCCGAGGACCTCCACGCACATACAGAGACTGTTTACCCACATCTGTAAGCTGGTTCAGGTACAAGCTGAGAGGAAGTAGAAGTATTAAACATTTATTAACATGGAATCAGATAGATTTATAAGAAAGATACATATTATTGGAGAATGAAAATCTATATTTGTACTCACTGTACTGTGTGGATGCTGGGATGTTCACGACAGGCATCAGCCAACATGAGAGCTGCACCGTCTTCGATGTTGTTGAAGGCCACATTCAGCTCCTGTAACATATCATGCTGGCCCAGTCTCTCAGCCAGCATTTGTGCCGATCGGTCCCCTAGCCCAGTATGCATCAGACTCAGCCGTTGCAAAGAGTGGTTACCAGACAGAGCTTCCAGCAGATGGCTGATGCCATCGTCTGTCAAGTAGTTGTCACACAACCTGGGACCGGAGTAAGACGAAATTCACATAAAATTAACAGGAAACATTTTTTTTCAGAAGATCATCACAGTAGGCTTTGAGTAAAGGGATGATACTGAAAAAGTTGTGTATAAATAATTTCATTTTTCTGGATTAATCTGTTAAATGACGTCAACATTTAGCAGCAATGTCTTCTTTTTTCAAATTAACATATTTTTCGGACTATAAGTCACACCTAAGTATAAGTCGCATCAGTCCAAAAATACGTCATGACAAGGAAAAAAAACAATATAAGTCACACTGTACTATAAGTCGCATTTATTTAGAACCAAGAGAAAACATTACCGTCTACAGCCGCGAGAGGGCACTCTATGTTTTCAGTGTAGACTACAGGAGCACTGAGCAGCATAGAGCGCCCTCTCGCGGCTGGAGACGGTAATGTTTTCTCTTGGTTAATGTCACATTAATTTTGATAAATAAGTCGCACCTGACTATAAGTCGCAGGACCAGCCAAACTATGAAAAAAAGTGCGACTTATAGACCGGAAAATACGGTAATTGTTTTTTCTTAGTCCATTACTTTATGGGTCAACACAGTCAAATGCTAAAATAATATGCCAAATTATTATACAGAATTATTTATTGCCAGGTGTGTTTACACATACGAGGAATCTGTTTTGGTGACAGAAGCTTCCACAGCACAAACAGAATGACAGTGACAAGACAAGACACAGACAATAAAAGAATTAAAATAGGATAAGTAATTAGGAAATAACAATATATGTACATATATAATGTACACACATAAACACATATACATATATATATACATTATTATTATATATTTGTGTATTTTTACCATATTAAAAATCTTTATTTCAAAGATGCATATATATATATATATATATATATATATATATATATATTAATTGATTTTTGATAGATAGATAGATAGATAGATAGATAGATAGATAGATAGATAGATAGATCATACAAAATGCATGTTATTTTTATTTAGTACTGTCCTGAGTAAGATATTTTACATAAAAGATGTTTACATTTAGTCCACAAGACAAAAAAATATCTTAAGTTATTAAAATAACTATTAAAATAAGTATTAATAGTTCTTAATACTGTGTGTGGTTTAACTGGATGATCCACTGTTTTTGTTTTGGGATAGTTGTTCATGAGTCCCTTGTTTGTTCTGAACAGTTAAACTGAGAACTGTTCTTCAGAAAAATCCTCAGTTCCTGCAGATTCTTCTTTTTTCCAGCATCTTTTGCATATTTGAACCCTTTCCATCAGTGATTGTATGATTTTTGAGATCCTTCTTTTTACACAGAGGGCAATTGAGGGACTCAAACACAACTATTTGAAAAGGTTCAAACATTCACTGATGCTCCAGAAGGAAACATGATGCATTAATAGCCGGGGGTGGGGGGTGAAAACTTTTGGAATTTGAAGATCAAGGTAAATATTTAATTCGTGTTCCGGGAAACTTGCAGGTATATTCTGGTGCTAACGAAGGCCAGTACTAAATGGGAAAAAATTATATTTCTACAAAATAAGAAAAATTTGGACATCATCATGTTCAAAAGTTTTCATTCCGGCTCTTAATGCATCCTGTTTCCTTCTGGAGCATCAGTGAATGTTTGAATCTTTTTTAATAGTTATCTTTAGGTCACGTCCCAAAACCATTCAAGCTGGCGCTTATCAAGCCTCTTATTAAGAAACCAAAACTAGATCCTAGTGTACTGGCAAATTATAGGCCTATTTCAAATCTTCCATTTATGTCTAAAATTTTAGAAAAGGTTGTGTCTGCTCAATTGAGCACCTTCCTGCATAAAAATGATCTGTATGAAGGCCCCACCATAGCACAGAAACTGCACTTGTTAAAATTACAAAGGACCTGCTTCTTGCGTCAGATCAAGGCTGCATCTCATTTCTAGTCTTACTTGATCTTAGTGCTGCGTTCGACACCATGGATCATGACATACTCATAGATCGATTACAAAACTATACAGGTATTCAAGGGCAGGCTCTAAGATGGTTTAGATCCTACCTGTCCGATCGCTAACATTTTGTTTACTTAAATGGGGTGTCATCTCATTTATCATCAGTAAAATATGGAGTGCCACAAGGATCCGTCCTAGGTCCCCTTCTATTTTCAATATACATGTTGCCCCTTGGTAATATTATTAGAAAATACGGAATTAGCTTCCACTGTTATGCTGATGATACTCAGCTATATATTTCAATGAGACCAGATGAAACTTCCCAATTATCTAAGCTAACAGAGTGTGTTAAAAATGTAAAAGATTGGATGACAAATAATTTTCTCCAATTAAATTCGGATAAGACAGAGATATTAATTATTGGACCAAAAAACACCACACAGAATCTTGTAGATTACAATCTGCAACTAGACGGATGTACTGTTACTTCCTCTACAGTCAGAAATCTGGGTGTTATATTGGACAGCAATTTGTCTTTTGAAAATCATATTTCCAATGTTACAAAAACCGCATTCTTCCATCTTAGAAACATTGCCAAGCTACGAAACATGTTATCTGTTTCTGATGCAGAAAAGCTAGTTCATGCTTTCATGACCTCTAGACTGGACTATTGTAATGGACTTCTAGGTGGTTGTCCTGCTTCGTCAATAAACAAGCTACAGGTAGTCCAAAATGCAGCAGCTAGAGTCCTTACCAGGTCAAGAAAATATGATCATATTACCCCAATTTTACAGTCTCTGCACTGGCTACCTATTAAGTTCCGTATCAGTTACAAATGATCATTACTTACCTATAAGGCCCTAAATGGTTTAGCTCCTGCGTACCTAACTAGCCTTCTACCACGCTACAACCCATCACGCACCCTAAGGTCACAAAACGCTGGACTTTTGGTAGTTCCTAGGATAGCAAAGTCCACTAAAGGAGGTAGAGCTTTTTCACATTTGGCTCCCAAACTCTGGAATAGCCTTCCTGATAATGTTCGGGGTTCAGACACACTCTCTCTGTTTAAATCTAGATTAAAAACGCATCTCTTTCGCCAAGCATTCGAATAATGTATCTCTTAAATTGTGAGTGTAGTTGCATCTGCATTTTTATTCTTTAGCTTGGGTTAAACTAATTTTACTTTGTTGGATCAGCAGCTATGCTAATGATGTCTCTATTTTGTTTCTATGTTTTGCCACGGGATTTACATCCCGTGGTAACTAGGATTTACACAAGCTCCAGTCTGGATCCCGAACACCTGAGAAGAGATGATGCTGACCCTCAGAGGACCCCAGATGATGCTAACCTTGAATCAACAAACAGAACTAACAATTATTGCTACATGTGTGACTGCATCCTATAATTACTATTAATTAATAATATTGATAGTTCATCATCTAGCTGACTACGTCTTGTATTATTATTATTATTATTTTTCTAAAATCCTGTCAAACGTGCACAAACTACTAGCTACTACTAAATATTGTAGAAACATAATTTTCTGTAAAGTTGCTTTGTAACGATTTGTATTGTAAAAAGCGCTATACAAATAAACTTGAATTGAATTGAATTGAATAGTTGTGCTTGAGTCCCTCAATTGTCCTCCGTGTGAAAAGGATTTCAAAATCATAAAGTCAATGCTGGAAAGGGTTAAAATATGCAAAAGAAGCTGGAAAACTGAAGAATCTGCAGGACCTTAAAGATTTTTCTGAAGGACAGAGCTCAGTTTAACTGTTCAGAACAAACAA